>NW_024067018.1:0-449631 GCF_015039405.1 Cantharellus anzutake | reverse complement strand
AAATGTGGGAAAGGGAGGAGTAGGGCATTTAGCGAGAACATCGCTAGCATAAACCACCTTACTTCTAACATCACACGCTCTTAAAACCCATCTTCACTCAATTCATTTCCATGCCCCAGTGCATCATCAACGTCCCCCTCTTCATCTGTTGGACCCAAAGCTCAATTGGAATCATTCAGTCTGTAGAGGACACTCTCACCTGCAGAATCGGAATCAAGCATCACCAAAGGGCGGAGTCTATGAAAGGTGGTTAAGAGGACATGTAGATTTGCACAGATAAGTCATAAATACTGTGGGTGACTCCTCCTGGCAGCTGTCCAATCATCTTCATCTTGCAGCTCAAATGTGATGTTCAACACTAACACTCTAGACAGAGAACTCACTTTCAGAATCAGAATCAAGGCATATCACCGATGGAGCTCTCTTTCTCGGCTCTTCCTCTTCCTCTTCAGGGCTGTGTTTGGAGGTCAGCAGGCTTCGATATGTATGGGAGCCAACCATACCTTGATGATCGATCACTATTGGTATCATTAAGTACTGCCAACTGCATGTGAAAGCTGGGAAGCATGCCTGAAACTTACCTAGGTGACCTGTAATCACTATCATCTCCACCCCCACCCCCACCCTCATCGCTAACCTCTCTCCCATACAGTGACAAAGGGGCATTTCCCTTGGGCGATGAACCAGCACCGTTCCCATTTGGCTTCCTCCGCTTGAGAGATTGGGGATGTGGCAGAGAGTTGGGTTGAACCGAATTGGCACGCTTCCTGTTCAGGATTATTGCCTCAGCGGTAATCTCAGGAGCCTTCCCCTTTCCGTTTCTATCCAGATTCGCCAGCCTATCAACTCTAGGGTTGAACTTGTCGAAGCGCTTCTTGAAATGGTTCTGCCATGAAGCGACAGGATGTTTGCTGGTCCAGTGGAGTTCTGCCTTCTATGTGCAGTTCAGCCCAATGGTGGGTTGGGGTGAGATTCAGGGTAAGAGTAAGTAAGCAGCAACACACACATCCTCACACATCCGCTTGAACACTGTCCAAGCAGTCCTGCTGCTGTGTGCATTGCCAGGGATATGTTTGGGGACGTTGCAAGAGGGCTCGCGGCTCTCTATGCCGACTAAGCTCGTGGGCCAAACTCTCCAAATCCTACTTTCTTTACTAAACTCGCTATGCTCTCGATCCTAAAACTCCGTGGTGGGTTCTCCGGGATTTCCGCAAGGTCCGGGCTCAGCGTCCACTACTCACTCGTTGTGAGCTAGACAGCTGCCCTTATTCCTACTGTTGGAATTCCACTCACTCACACCCTCTCTAGCGCGTCCTAGCACCTTAGAGAAAATGGGGAGGGAGAACTTCTATTCCAAAATCCGGTATGTACAGGATATAAGGAACAATTATTTTTAGAAATAATAGATGGGGAATATTGATGCCATATGGCACCTGCATACCTTATTAGGCGAAATAATAAAAAGGGTAACAGTATCAATAAAAGAATATCAATCAATAACTGAAATGATGGCAAAATATGAAAATATAAGAAAATAAGCGATTTCTCAATGGATTTGCGGAATTAAGAGCCTAAATTTGAAATGTAGCCGGAGATAACTCTCACACAGCCAATAAGCATTTTTACCAATTTATTAGACGCCGTGGGAACGAGTGAGGCTGGAATTCTGGGTTGCCGCTTGAGATTCCCACGCCCGCACATGCCCGTGCCTAACTTGCCCAACATGGAACTCCGTCAAATCTCCTCCGATTGGGACGTTCTTGATATCGTCAGAACCGTACGAATTAGGACTATTTTTGGGTACCAAATTCATATCGAGTTGTCGCGTGAATGGAAGTGGTTTCTGAATGTTGGAAGCGGGTATCTGAGCCGGCTCTGTGCGTGGGCGATTATCCCGCCTACAACGTTGATCGCTAGCCATGCAAGCATCCGCTCAACCTGTTCATTGTAGAACGGTTTTGCTTGCTCTCTTCTACACACAAAACTCATCAGGATCTTACACAGAAAATGCAGTTACATATACCAAACCTGCCACTGGAGTTACTCCCGCTAGCCTATCAAAATGAGTGCTACATGTCGAAGGCCATGGAGAAAACCTGTACCTGTTGGGTCTGATCCATAAGGAGGTTGATAATTTGAAGTATAAGTATGAATGAAAAAATTGTGATGGAGATAGACATGTGACCAAAAATTCTTGTCATGACTGATCTTATTATGCCACAACCTTAGATCCCTTCACTGGCCCCTCTACATTCATACAAAACCTATCCCAAAATGAACTATGCCCCGGGCTATGTTTTTTTCAAACAACTTTTCATTTTTGAGACCCATATCTTCATAGATCTCCCCAGCAGACTGGGGGAGAGCCTGACTTCTCCAGGAGATCTTCATGTTGTATTGAAGCATTCAAATCTCACATTTAGACATCCAATTTTGGCCCTCAAGTGTCAAGGTTCCACATCCATTTAAGCTGGATTTCACAATTTTCTGACAAGGGTCTTTTTGTATTGTCACAAGTCCGTGACAGAAATTTCTGTCACATCTTTTATGGAAGTGCAGGGGATCATGTTGGCTACCAATTATTTGCACTCACTTTTGCTATCTCACTTGCTCTTGCTCTTATACTGGGTCACTACACCATACCCACTGTCCACCATTAGCATCCACTATACCCCTCAGGGGATTCCGATGCCAGTGTGTTGTGGTTATTGTTCCCTTTTATGGGAAGCTCCCTTGTTCTAATGGTTTAGCCTTTGTTCCTTTGTGCCACACAGAAATGTATATAAGTGTGGTGTGTAGAGCTGAGTGCAATGTCTAATGATACTGTGATACCATACTCAGGCAAGTTCTTCTTATCATATCCTTGTATTTATGACATATCTACTGATACTGTGATATCATACTCAGAGGTCGGGCTGCAATGCCATGATTATAACAACATTGACATACAATCAGAATGCACACATGAAAATATACATTGTTTACATCAAGATAATAAAGGAAGCATGCACCATGCATCACCACCCTGAGACCCATCCCTTCCTTACAGGCCCTTCCTCATTCTCAGTCCCCGATTGATCCGATCTGACCATGCTTGGACATCCTCCTGAAGCCAAACATCAATATATGGCACCATGCTACGAGGTTGCTCTAAATTGACAAATACAACAAGTGCATCTGAGGTTTGGAGTTCCAACAAGTCAAGATAATTGTAGTCTCTGATGCCATTGGGCAATGCCTGTGGGAGGTCTGTTGGTCGATGCATAGAACGGGTCATTGTTCGCATGAAAGACCGAATTCCTGACAATTTCAGTGATGTCCCCAATATCAAAAACACGCGTGGTGAGGAAGATGCATCTTGGTCCAGTAATAAGCCCTTCTCTTCAGCGACTGGATCACTTTCTGGACCATCTTCTGTGTAGACGATTTGATGGCAAAGCACACCAACATGTCTTTGGCACCTCAGTCCTTCTTTTTTCCGTCTTGCCACTATATGAGAAAGATCGAGAGTGTGGATAAAGGACAGGTAGCACTGAGTTCTTTACCTTCTTCAACACACTCCTTACATTCAGGGAACAAGCCCTTTTTGTATTGTGCAACATGTTGTGCAGTGAGCACACATGATTTAGAACAGATATTACATCTCAGCATACTATGGCATAACAAGCTAAGCATGGGCAGGCAGCATGTTAGGAGAGAACATACCTGAGAGACCCATGCAGGGTTATGTGGACCTGCCTGCCATTGCCGTCAAATAGAGGAAGACCTGCCTTGGAATCAAGATCATCCACATTTTGCATATAAGACCGGCACAACAGTTTGAGCTGAGACAGGTGAACGAGGAGGCTGTGTGCTGTACTGGGTGGGGCTTGCAAGCAAAGCTCTGAGAGTCTCCCTAGTGTCTTGAGCTGTTCTGCTGCTTGTTCAGGTTGCTGCACCCTAGTGCGGAACACATCCCTGTAAGGGATACTGCCATCTTTGTTCTTGGTCTTGTAGAGGCCAGTGGCAGAATGGAAGTCCTGGAGAATGATTAGAGCTCTCCCATGCTACTTCTTTCTTTGCAAAAACAAACCAGGATCCCGGAGGCACATGAAACTCCTGCACCAGTGAGTGTGACAACCCGTTCTGGGAAAGATCGAAGCAGATGGAGGCAAACAATGGCATCAAATGAGCCCTTATCAGATGATTTTATCATATTGTTGCAAGAGGGGTTGGGATGTTGGATACAAAGTGTGAAGGTTTGTTTTTGTTTGTTATGGTAATATTAATAATGTTGATGGTCACATGTCACCAATCGGTTCCGATGACGGAGTGGGGAGGAGAGAAGTGAGGTTTGGGGGATTGTTCCTTACCTCTCCCAGTCAACGTCCCAATGTAGAGGCACTGGACTTGCACCAAGGGTTGTCCACTATTCCGGTTTTACAACCCCACTGATGACGGCGCCCCCGCCCCACCTAGAGTAATCATAGCCACGACCCGTCCCCCGACAACTCAACTCAATCTACCCCAAGCCCAGCAAATACCTGCACAGAGTATGTAGTACCGGAAGGAACCCAGGACATAGTACTCGACTCCGGAACTGACACTGCTGCTGAAGGGGGCCTAGTCGACCACCCAGTGGTTATCCACCCCTCCATAGGGCAGTGCAGCACACCCCAGGACCAACAAGCACATAATGCCTATACCCTCCCAGGCGACTTGGCTACAGAGTCCTGGGGGTCTTCAGCGCACACCTATGCTTCAACGTATCAGACAGAGCCCAAGCAGCCTGGCAAAACACGATGAACTACTCCGTTTTCCCTGCATGCAGAAGGCCAAGGCAGACGCTACTATCTTCATGAAGTGGGCCTTCCCTGGTTTAGCAAACACTCTCGTGGTCATCCCAGCCACAAAATTAAATGACCAGCAAGCAGATGAGCCACTTCCCCGGGGCATAATGATAGCAGGCCTAATGTACAGCAACACGGCCACCCACCTCTCCAATCGGTTCTGGATCTCCAAGGCCTTCAGCTTCGCTGCCTACCCTGCGACAGACTTCACTGCCAATTGGCCAGCCGTCTCAGACAAAAACCTGGTGCAGACCAGCACCCCGGTGGACCAACACCTAGCCAGCAAAGTCCTGAACATGCTGCTATGCCGTGAGACCATTAACTCAGCAGAGGACGGCCTAATCACCATGATTAGACACGGCAACGCCTCTACACACTGGGTCTTCACTGCCAATTCCCCCCCACCCCACCGACGTGTTCCAACACAGACAGTGGGGTAGCCGTGGCTGGAAGTACGGAATGGTATCACCCTTCCATCGCCACAGGTGAACTGCAAGTGCTGCAAGGGTAGAGACCTACCAGCGCCGAACTTACTGCCACCCACAACCACAGACCCTCAACGAGCGGGGATGGCAGATGCGGCCGAGGCGATCAAGCCAATCCAGATCATCTCAACCTCCGGGTAGTGCTGATGAGGCCCCACGATCTGTATCAGAAGAATCAGCCTGACCCAATTTGTGTAGTTAGACTCCAGGAAATGTTCTCGTTCTGACCTTGGATGTATTTACATTCGTAATCAATTCAACATTCGCTCCCGTCCTCCAAGTCAGTCACATCCCTCGGCCCCAAATCACCCTACAGCGCAAAGTCTACATTCTTACAAGCTCCAAGGGCCCCTACAGCATTCAACCACTACACTACAAGATGCCCCCATGTGCAACGACACCTCTTCGTTGGCTTCCAATGGATCATCGGTTTTGGTCTATTGCAACTGGCTCCGACAAGTCGATCTCATCCAGTCTGCACTGAAGGTCAATGATATCAACTTGGAATCTGCAACCTCAGGTGATAGTGTCCATGTCCGAGATAAAACTCTTAACCGTTTCAGTTCCAAGCAGGATCGCAGAGGCAACCCTTGCCACGTGTTGATCATTAGTGGTGTGGGTACAACGGGGCTGAACATCACAACAGCAAACGTTGTTATTTTCGCTGTATGCTTCTTGGCTTCTGACCTTGACAATGGTTCTCTGATACTCACCCATAGGATCAACTTTGGAGCTCCCAAGATGAGCGTCAGGTCATAGGCCGTGTGCAACGGAAAGGGCAAACCAAGAAGGTCACAGTAGTCTGGCTGCTGGCAGATGGTACCACAGATACTTTACTGTATCAGTTTGCCCAGGGAAAGGCAAGGCAGAGTGAAACATTTGTTTCCAAAGCTAAAGGTACATCCCTATCGAGGTCTTCAGCCATTTTATACTGACATACTGCCCAGCATTTTTGGCATTGAACAACGACGAAGATAGTGATGGGGATACAAGTGACAGCGGCGTTGACGATCGCTCTCCTTCCATTGTGCAAGTGAAAGGGAAAGGGACAAGCCACAAGAGGAAGAGAAGCAACAATGTTGCTGACAAAGGAAAGAAGCAGAAAACAAAGGGGGGTTTCAAGGGAAAAGAAGTTGCCGCCCCCCCAGCGCTTTCCCCAATCCTCTACCATCATCTTCAAAGGGAGAAGTCCCACTCCCTTTAGATGCTGGCAGAAGTAGCCCCACCGACGATGGCTCCCTGGATCTGTCTGGAGATGTGCCTCCAAGGTTCCCATCTTCCTCGTCAGCCACTGATTTCAACCACATTTTTGGTAACACCGACGCCACGATGTCAACATCTGTGACTGGTTTATCTCCCATTTCATCTGCCCCTAGCTCCCCTGGACTCTTTGCTTCAACCCTGCCTTCCTCAGGGTCCTCAAGCAACCAAGTGGAGGGTTCAAGACCTTCAAGTAATCCATATCATCGACGGAAACTTGAGACGGTGCCTTCTGACAGTGATGAAGATGGAGAAGAGTTGAACCCCAAACCCTACATCTCACTGACACAGCCAAATAGACCTCGACGACGTTGAAACTGGGCTAAACGTGCATGGCCACTTGGAGGGAATGGATGGTGGAGCAGTGGTGACTTTCGTGTTTATTTCTTGTTGTACACCATTGCATTTACATTTGTATGGCTTGGGCTTGGGTAAAGGGTATACCCTAACCCACTGCCAAATATAAGTTGATGCAGCCTACGATCTTGACAGCCAGAGGATTGAGGAGTCAACGAGGCCGGCACCCCAACCAGCCTTACACTGCTACTTGGATGGGCATGGTTGCATTGAATTCCTGTATTTTTCCACTTCCACAATATATATGATTCATTTCTGTAAGCATGTGGTTAGGATCGTGCTATTTGTACCTTATATACATACCATCACCATACTTGCTCATTTCTCGACGGTTTTCCTTCAGGTGACCGTCTTTATCAATTAATAATTCTCCTGACTGCTTTGTCTTGTAATTCTTAAGCACCGTATATTCTTGTTGACTTTATATATTTGGGTGCCCTACAACGTTGTGGTTGTGCTGTGACACATTGTGTGACAGAAATTTCCGTCACAGTCACTTGAACATGCCATTGCTTCTCTATTGCACATTCAGAATGGAAGGCTTGCATCACCATCACTTTGAATGTAAAGGTGATTGTGGTCAATAGCCCAGCATGTATTGATGCTGCAAGGGCCATGTTTAGTGAAAGATGATTCCACCAACATAATCGTCGGGATAACCTATCAAACCAACCATGGGGTGAACCCCATCATTCGAGGCGACTTCTATGGGTTCAAACCAGTCGTCCAGCATAGTGCCTCGTCATACTGGCCTGTCAACGTTTCAAAAGACATGGAAGAGGAAGCGATGAAAAAGTGGACCTTCGATATACGGAAACGCAATGACAGACACTTGACGATGCTACAGAAACTATTGCTATCATTGCCCAAAAACAACCCACCTTGGAGTAATGTGCTCGTAACACCTCACCATGCAGTTCAAATGCAATGGAACGATCAATCACTACGATGACATTGCCCGATATTTGTATCGTTTCCCCCTGCCTGCCTATCAGTCAGACTGGATTCTGAGCATTTTGTCTTAATCACTTACACACTTTCATGTACCCTAGCGTAATATGCTAGGTAACTAGTTTCAATGCTATTAGTTCAACAACGTGCCCACTCTCTTCCTGTCACGAACTACTCAAGCTCTTATAGCTCCTTCGAAAGTGCCTTGATCAGACTTCGACCGAGTTTCGATCGAATTACGAGCTCCCTTTGATTCGCTTGTATCTGTATCTTGAACTCACTCCCAACTCATTCCAACTCATCGCACTTACCCCAAACCCTCATCTCGAACGCCACCCAGCAAATGCCAAATCCCTATCAACTCCCCCGACTCTTTCTGCGGCCAATCCATTCCAGCGCTGCGAGCTGGCTTCGAATGCTCCCCACGCCCACCTCAAATGCCTACCAAAAACACATCAACGCTGCCCAACTTGCGGTTCGAAATGACCTAGCGATTTATAGGTAAAAAAAGGTAGCTGGGTCGGGGTAGGGGCAAGGGTCGGACCCTTCCAAAGGTATATTTTTGTTGTAGCACAGCTCAACAACATAGGTCAATATACAAGAAATATTTATTCTGTTCGCGAACACAAATACAACATATGAATCATTATTGTCCAAATCGTACTTATGTTCGCGAACATAAGTACGACCTGTGCCAGTACACCAACCTTATAATAATTAAGGGCCTAGAGATGGTTCAGTTGGGTCCAATCATCATGAGGGTTGGGTTGGGTTGGCTGATGGACAATTTCTCATCAGGGCAAACATCATCAATCCCACCTTCCAGACTAAATGAGGCGGTGCAGAGCCCCAATCTTGCTTGTGCCCAAATTTGCTTACATTGGCTACCAGAAATGGCTGCTGTGCAGCCCTGACCTTGCTTGTGATAAGGCTTTTGCATGTGAGGTTAGTGGAACCGGAATGTTTTCTGCCAACATCATCAATCTTTCCATCAAACTGGTAATGTCTTTCTGCACCATATTATGCCAAGGTTCTTTCTACTAGAGTGCTCGCACTTTGCTGGACTCTGCACTGCTTACTTATTTCCTTCAGTTACCGGGTATATTGTGAGACAGCGATGTAAACTTTTTTATTTGACCAAGAGATCAGTTTCAACATACAAGAATATGAAGTCAAAAAAAAAAGTCACCCCAGTGTTCGAAAGGAGTGAAGTATTTGAAGTATGATCGGGATGAATTTCTTGAATGATGCAAGTCTCATTGGTGGCAAGACGTTGCACATCCTCTTCAGATTGACTGCATGTGGTGCAAAGATGCTGAGTGCCAAAAAGATTGAAGAATTGGCATGATTTTGGTGGGGCAAGGAATACTTGATTATTGATGAGTATTCAATGGTGTTGCAGACATTATTTGCACAAATCTCAAGCATTCTGGAATTGGTACGAAGGCACAACTATCCAGATGAAATGAGCACAAAGGCATGGGGAGGGTTGAATGTTATCATATTTGTGGTGATTTTCACTAGTTCAAACCTGTGGGACAAAGCCGAGGCACTCCACTATACTGGAACTTGAAGAAAAACAAACATGGTGGAAGAGGCTATTGGGAGTGAGCTCTATGCCCAATTCAGCATGGTAGTTTGTCTCACACAGCAAATGCAGGTGCAAGATGAAGTATGGACCGAATTTCTGTGATACTGCTGACATGGCAAGTGCGAACAGAGGCACTTGACAATAACTCTTGGTGAGTTGAGGAAGCGAGATGAGGAAAGAAGAAAGGGAGGAGGGATGGTCAGGAGTGATCTTGGTTACTGTCATATCCGTTCAATCCTGACCTCCGCTCTGGGCTCCCAGAACTCTGAAACTGACTCTGGAGCCCCACTTCCCTTCCATCACCTTCTTCTTGCCGACTCACAAGAGGTTATCCCACCTCCAGCTCCGACACCATGTTTGGTCCAACTCCGGACCATCCGGGGTCCGACCTCAACCTCAACACCTCCCAGATGAGTATGCAACTATGCTCCTGACTCCGGACCTCTGCTCTGGATCCCATTCACATCTCCATCTTGGAACTCTGGTCTTAGGACTTTGACCCCACCTCCACTTATACTCATTGTATTGGTTAGCCGATTCCATTTATTTACCTTTGCCAATATTCCGGAGTTTTACTTCCGAGTTCAGACTTTCCGGACTTACTTCCAACCTTGCAACTATTGCATTGTCCCATTCAATTCCGCTATTCTCCCTCATTCCTATTTGGGCTGCTGCTCCCTTTCTATTCAGTCAGCTAGCCATTCCCGACTCCCAACCTCCTTCCTTCCTCCTTGGGCCTTGGCCCTTCACTCCTCCTTTGGGAGACACCATTGAGTCAAACTCTTGACCCTCAGTGTGTTCCCCCTTCCAGCTCCCTTTGTCTGCTTCCAGCCCACCCTTGTTCCTTTTGATTCCGGACCCCTCTGCCAGAGACCAGATTGAGACAAAGGAATGGCGGAGGGCTTCGGCCTCAGCGACTTATGCCAGGAGCGCTGTGCCAAGTAACACGTCCGTGCCCTAACTTACTAACTGGCAACCAGAACTAAAAGGGGGTAAACTCTAGTCGATTTTATTACTGAGGTGTAACCTATGTACAAGTTGAGTATATATATAGTTACAATGAGGGCGGGCCCGTAAATGGTGGGGCCGAGTGGAGTGGAGCTAATGGGGTTGAACATTAGCCGATTGAATATTACCAACAAGTCAGGTTACAGGGTTAGTGGAATGGTAGGCGATAACCCAGAAATAGAAAGGAGGGATAGGCCCAAAGGTGGGCTTGCAGGGCAAGCGAGTGTATTGCCCAGCAGAGGCGGGAGTGCACTAGTGGATGTCAGAGCTGTCTGGAAGCCTTTGGGGCTCCGTACTTAGGGAGGCATAGGTAATAAATTGAAAAGAGGGGGTGGTGACCATCGAGGGATACCGAGGTGATTGTGGAATACGGGAGCTCCGAGGTTAGTGAAGAAGGAGCGGAGGTAGTCCGGAGAGATCGGAGGTAGTGGAAGTCGATAGCTGTGGATGGATATGACACCCTCCTTATATACAATGTACCTAGTAACTTGTAACCTCAGTCCGAAATCGACTGGAATTCCCCCCCAAGAGACTTTCCCTCTGCTAGATCCGAAATTAGGGACCCCCAGGACAACCAGCAATGGCACAGCGCTCCGCCTGAGTCGCTGAGGCCGAGGTCCTTCCATGCTAAGTCTCTGATTCCATTCCGGAGTCGCCCGAATCCCCGCATTCTAACAGTTCGCATAGCGAACGTGCCGGCATCATGGGAAAGTGGACCTCAGAGTATTCACAATCTCCAAGATCGTGATATGACATCGTCCATCGAGCACTGGGGGGAAAGCTGAGTGATGAAGTCCTGTAGGGTACAGATTCCATAGGATGATATACATGTCAAGAGTCTTTGACTCACGACCTCGAGTTCTCACAGCCAGGACTGCTAGAGGACTCGACATAACCAGACTTATAAGACATGTTGTGAGTTGTACAGTCACACAGGTTCAGTTGAGTCACAGGAAAGGGTTGTTACAGAAGACGACACACAAGACAGTTGTAGAGAGTAGTAGTTAGTTAGCGGGAACTGCCTTCAGCGGTTTCCATACAAGATGCATGACTATCTACAAATGGAAAGGTCGTGGGAAATCCCGCAAAACACAAGTAACCTCCGCCAGCACCAAAACCCCAATGGGGAAAGCTTTTCACGAGGGGGGGAAAGGGGTAGAACGAGTAAGGAGGGTAGGGTATTGGGATAGAGGGCGAAAGGGAGAAAGAGGGGGAGCGATAGAGAGGAGAAGTCTTTGACTATGCGACAGATATGGTCGTTGGAGACTCCATATCTGTAACACAGTCAGTCATGTAGTTCTGGGTGCTAATCCAGACCTGGTCGCCTTCTTGGTATGTAGGAGCTGCTCCATGATTGCGGTCATAGTAGCGGGCCATCTCATCTGCCACATGCTCCAGCACTGCCTTCACCTCCTCTTGCATTTTCATCATTCTTGAGGAGAACGCATCTGTGGCTTCCACCTCAGACATGCGTGTGGGCTCTGTCCCCATCCTAGGGTGTTTCCCCCTGTCAAGCTCGAAGGGGGTTTGGTGGGTAGCGGAGTGGATGCAGTTCTTGTAGGTGAACTCTGCTAGCAGGAGCCAGTCTGCCCAGTCATCTTGGTGGCGGTTGACAAATACTTGAAGGTAGGCTTCTGTCTCCTGGTTTACCCATTCAGTCTGTCTGTCTGTCTGGGGGTGGTAGGGTGCTGAGGGGGTGAGCTTGACTCCAAGGAGGTCTGCGAGTTCCTTCAAGAAATGGGAAATGAAGGCACTGTCATATCCATACATACCTGATCCTGATCCGACTCCTGGACCCTCCACTTCACCACCTCCAGAGTCCTACCCTACCTCCATCTGCCCCCATATCCATCTTTGGGCAGGACATCACTCCTCTCACTCCTCCCATCACCCCACATCACTCCTCCTCCCTTCTGTCCCTCTCCTACCCTATCCCCGTCTGCTCCGATATCCACCTTTGGACCTGACATCACTCCTCTCCTCATTCCTCTTCTGCCAAGTTACGACCTTCTGCCACTGTCCCATACCTCATACTCAGACACCACTTGTACCTTTGCTCTGAGATTCCATCATGGTTCCAACCTCGGACTCTGACTCCACCTCAGCTTAAGTCCATTGCATTGGTGACCTCATTCTACATTAAACCATTGCCAATATTCCTCAGACTTCCAACTCCACCTCTGTAAGCTCCATAAGCTCTGAGCTTCACAGACCGTTCTCAGCACTTTCGCTGCTTGTACTGTGTCTTTGGCACTTTCCCCTCTTCCCTATTTGGACTACTGCTTCTTTCCATTTAGCCAGTTAGTCATCAAACCCCACTTCACCTCATCCTCTTGCCCCTCTGGGCTTCACCCTTCCTACCTCCTTTTGGATGTGCCATCAAGTCTAACCCATGACCCTCGGCACCGCTCCACTTCCATTATTTCCTTGTCTCCATTCGGACACCTTTGTTCCGATTCTGACCCCCTTCGATTTCCTTGTGCTTTCATCTCCCCATTACATACAGGCACTTGTACATACTCATTTTGGACCCTCAGTCTAAAATCGACTAGAAATGCCCCCTAGAGACTTCCTGCTCGCCACTTCTGAAATTATCGACCAAATGGACAAACAGCAATGGCACAGCGCTCCCCTTGAGTCGCTGAGGCCAAGGTCCCTCCTTGCTAAGTCTCTGGTTCCACTCTGGAATCGTCCACCCCCGCTCAGTTCTAACAGGCACTTCCTCTATCACTGAGGATTTCTTCAGGTAGGCCATGGTGCCTCCAGACATGTTTGAGGAAAAGCTGCGCAATTCCCGCTGAGTCCACCATTGTCACTGTGGGGACTGCATGGATGCACTTGGACAGGTGGTCCACTATGACAAGAATGGTGTTGTAGCCCTTTGACTCGGGGAGCTCCCCTACCATGTTTACAGAGATCACTTGCCAGCGGCAGGTGGGGACCTTGTTCTGGATGAGCTTTCTGACCTTGCAGGAGGGGAAGGACTTGATGTGGTTACAGGTGTTGCACCCGAACACGTACCATCCTACATACTCTGCCATCCAGGGCCACCAGTAGTTGTGGGAGACGAGTTCCAGGGTCTTCCATTGCCCTGGGTGCCCTGTTGCCCACACGTCATGGTGTAACCACACCAGGTCGTGGTGGATGTCAGAGACCGGGTTGAGACGAGGGAGTGTCTCCATGGTGGAGGGCTTCAGCCTCAGCAACTTGTGCCAGGAGCGTTGTGCCAAGTAACATGTCCGTGCCCTAACTTTACTAAACTGGCAACCAGAACTGAAGGGGGATAAACTCTAGTCGATTTTATTACTGAGGTGTAACCTATGTACAAGTTGAGTATATATAGTTACAACGAGGGCGGGGCTGTAAATGGCGGAACCAAGCGGAGCGGAGCTAACGGGGTTAGACATTAGCCGATTGAATATTACCAACGAGTCAGGTTACGGGGTTAATGGAAAGGCAGGCGATAACCCAGAAACGGAAAGGAGGGATAGGCCCGAAGGTGGGCTTTGCAAGGGCAAGCAAGTGTATTGCCCAGCGGAGGTGGGAGTGCGCTAGTGGACATCGGAGCTGTCCCGAAGCCTTCGGGGCTCTGTACTTAGGGAGGCATAGGTAATAAATTGAAAGGAGGGGGTGGTGACCATCAAGGGGTACCGAGGGGATTGCAGAATACGGGAGTTCTGAGGTTAGTGAAGAAGGAGTGGAAGTAGACTGGAGGGATCGGAGGGATCGGAAGTCGATGGCTGGGGATGGATATGACAGTGGAGTTGTGGGTCCTTGGGGATGTATATCCTCCCCCTGTATATGATCAGCTCTCCTTGTTTCTCCCATTCATCTGACCTGACCATCCCTTCTTCTCCCTCTATGGAGATTGCCTCCATTGCATGGGTCTCAAACCAAGTTGGTTGGAGGATGCGCTTTCCGATACTCACCTTCGGTCTTGGCAACACACCCCTCCTCTTACCTCTCCGACCCCTTCTCCGTCCGTTCCGATACTCATCTCGGACCGAACATCGCCCTACTCGCCACCCTTCCTACAACTCCGCTCCCCCCTCACAACACCTCCACCCTCCCGTCATCCCCTACACTTCTCCGTCCGTTCCGATATCCACCTTCGGACCTGACTACTCTTCCTTACCTGTCCCCTCTCTCCTTCTTCCGTCACTCCTCCGCCACCCTTCCGCCAAGTTACGACCGTCCACCGCTGCTCCGTACTTCACACTCGGACACCGTTCGTACCTTACTCCGAGCCTCCGTCATAGTCCATACCTCGGACTTTGACTCCACCTCGGTCTTAGTCCATTGCATTGGTGACCTCATACTACGTGAACACCATTGCCAATATTCCTCGGACTTCCAACCCCGCCTCCGTAACCTCCGTAAGCTCCGCAACCCCCGAGCTTCGCGGACCGCCTCCGGCACTCTCGCCGTTTGTAATGTATTTCTCGCAATTCCCCCTCATCCCTATTTGGACTACTGCTTCTTTCTATTCTAGCCAGTTAGTCATCACCCCCACTTCCCCTCATCCTCCTGCCCCTCTGGGCCTCGCCCACTCTACCTCCTTTCGGATGTATCACAGGTCTTGCCCTATGACCTTCGGTACCGCTCCGCTCCCTCTAACCCTTTGTTCCCGTTCGGACGTCTTCGTTCCGATTCGGTCACCCTTTGTTCTCCTTGTGCTTTTGCCCCTTCCTTATATATATATCGGCGCTTGTACATACTCGTCTGGTTTCAGTCCGAAATCGACCTGAAATGCCCCCAAGAGACTTCCTGCTCACCTACTGTGAAATTAAGGACCAAATGGACAAACAGCAATGGCACAGCGCTCCGCTTGAGTTGCTGAGGCCAAGGTCCCTCCACGCTAAGTCTCCGATTCCACTCCGGAGTCGTCCGTTTCCGCCCATCTCTAACAAGGAGCGTCAGCCCCTTGTTGCCATCCTTGCCCCTCAGGTGATCAGTGCGGTGCGAGAGCGTGTCAGGTTTCCCCATGAGCTTTCCTGGGTGGTGGATGAGGGTAAAGTGGAACTGGGAGAGGAAAAGTGTCCAATGTGCTTGGCACCGGTTCAGGCTCTGTGCGGTGCAGAAGTATCCCAGGTTACAGTGGTGGGTGTAGACATTGACCTTCTCTTCTGCTCCTTGCAGGAAGTGCTGCTATTCCTCAAGGGCATGCACTATTGCAAGCATCTCCTTGTCATACACCTTGTAGTTGAATTCCACATCTGTGAAGCTTTTTTACATGAAGGCCACAGGTGGAATTCTCCATCTGTCTGGAGCTGAGAAAGGACTGCACCAATTGCGAAGTTGGAAGCATCGCATTCAAGTTTGAAGCAGCCTTGGTCAGCAGGGAAAGCGAGGATGGGGGCGGAGGTGATGGCATCCTTGAGGGTGCGGAATGCGTGGTCTTTGTCTGGTCCCCAGACCCATGCCTTTGTCTTATGGGTCAATGCATGAAGGGGGTGGGCCATCTCAGAGAAGTCCTTGATGAACCAGCAATAGAAGTTGACAAACCCCAGGAAGGACTGTACCTCTTTGACCTTGGTCAGGGTTGGCCAGTCAAGGACTCCACGGATTTTCACAGGATCCATCATGATGCTTCCCTCAGCAATGATGAGGCTGAGATATTTGATTCAGGTCTGCTCAAACTTGCACTTCTCCTGCTTCAGGAAGAGCTTTCTCTTTTGCAGCATTTCCAGAACCTTGCAGACAACCTTGCGGTACTCTTCCAGGGTAGCTGTGAAGATCAGGATGTCATCCATGTTACAGATGATGTCCTGGTCAATGAAGTCTCAGAGTATGTTGTTCATCATGGTTTGGACCCTTGCTGGGGAGTTGCATAGGCCAAAGAACATGATGGTAGGCTCAAACAACCCCCAGTTGGTCAAGAATGCTGCTTTCCATTCATCACCATCCTTAATGTGGTGAAGGAGTGGAGCTGGATCACCTTATGTAACCAGTTTCCTATGTCCAATAATGATATTAGAGTTTGTGCTGATTTGCTTACTGACCATGTTTTGGTTGCCAAATATATAATTGTTCACTGTCTAAACAACAATAAACACCCCCCAACGGTCTCACCTGATGTATAGATTGTCTACAGATAAATTCTATATTGACTTTACTATAATTTCTAGTCAATATTACACCTAAATATACCACTTTCAGTAGGACATGATTTTCCTGATAATTTACTGAAGAAAAACTACTAATAAAATAATTCTGCAATAAATGTTACTCAATACAGGAGTGACCAAACTGCTCTTTGTATCGCTTAGAGTGCATGCTAGTTATCTAGCAGGCTCAGGATCGCTCACTTTTCTCCTGTGGTGTGATAACCAAGTATTACTGAGAGATTATTCAATTTAAATTCTCACTAATTCTCACTATGACACTTTTATTCCGCTGTGTCCAACTGACGCTAACTCACACTTAGAGTGATGTGTTAGTTTTATATTAGCTAACAACTAATATTTGCTTTTATCTTTTGGAGCAAACAAACCAACCACTGGTGAGGAGAATTAAACTTATATTTCTACCTGAGGTTTGAGAGGGGCAGAAGTGGCAGCCTTTTATGATTTTTCCACACCATGCACTAGTTACATGTGTATTATAGATAGTTCTAGAATGATATAGGGGCTTGGGCTGTGTAAGCTTAATAATGGACTTAGGACATGACTTAGCAATAAGTAATTCAGTTCTTTGTCTTTCAAGCCGATCTCAGTGGGGCCTTGCAGTGCTAAAGCTATGCTTTACACTGCCTTAATTATGAATGCTTATCTTTAGAAATGACTCAGCTCTAAAGGAATTTTCTAGACTGTGCTCTAATTCACCCCTTTTTGTGAAGCTGCATCTGTTAGAACTGGGTGAGGGCGGACGATTCTGGAGGGGAACTGGAGACTTGGAGACTTAGCAAAGAGGGACCTTGGCCTCAGCGACTCATGCGGAGCACTGTGCCATTGCTGTTTGTCCATTTGGTCCTTAATTTCAGAAGCAGTGAGCAGGAAGTCTCTGGGGGGCATTTCTGGTCGATTTTAGACTGAAGGCCCAAAATGAGTATGTACAAGCGCCTGTATATAATGGAGAGATGAAAGCACAAGGAAATCAAAGGGGGTCCAAATTGGAACAAAGGTGTCCGAACGGAGACAAAGGGGTGATGGAAATGGAGCGGTACCGAAGGTCATGGGTTAGACCCTGTGGTACATCCCAAAGGAGATAGGGAGGGCGAAGCCCAGAGGGGCAGGAGGATGAGGTGAAGTGGGGATGATGACTAACTGGCTAAAATGGAAGGAAGCAGTAGTCCAAATAAGGATGAGGGGAAATCGTGAAAGATACATTACAAGCGGCGAAAGTGCCGAGTATGGTCTGTGGAGCTTGGAGGTTGCAGAGCTAACAGAGGTTGCAGAGGTGGGGTTGAAAATATGAGGAATATTGGCAATGGTGTTTACATGGAATGAGGTCACCAATGCAATGGACTTAAGCCAAGGTGGAGTCAAAGTCCGAGTTCAGGAGCATGATGGAGTCTCCGAGCAAGGTATGGGTGGTGTCCGAGTACGAGGTATGGGACGGCGGCGGAAGGTTGTAACTTGGCGGAGGTTTGGTGGAAGAGGGTCAGAGGGAGGAGTGTGCTGAGAAGAGTGGGAGGAGGAATGGTGTCAGGTCCAAAGGTGGATATCGGAGTGGATGGAGGTGATGTGAGGAGTGAGGAGGAGGTGTGATGTTTGGTTCGAAGGTGGATATTGGAGTGGACGGAGGTAGGGTAGGACTCCGGAGGTGGTGAAGCAGAGGGTCCGGAGTCGGATCGGGATCTGGTATGTACCGATATGACAAATGTTCTAGAGCCTTCCCAATTAATTAAAAGATCTGTGGACTTCTGAATCACTTTATGGTTATGATCAGGGATCCATATCATCAATCATTCCTTTGTTCCGATTTATTTGAGCTCAAAATCAAAAAGTTTTGATGAATCATGGGAAAATATACAAGCTCTGGTGTTTTAGCATTTTATCCTCTACTGATGCGATCAAAAAGTGTCTGTCCACACTGGGGAATACTCTGCCATATGGTATTCGGTCCGCCAGACTTCCGGGCACCAATATACTCCCCTTGAGTCACATTACTTTTTGTAAGAATTAGCAAATAAATATATGTGAATTATAAGGTGTTTCGCCGTTTAAGCGATATCTCCGTCAGTTTTGAAGCTTTTAGAATGAAACAAAACCGTGGATAAAGTTAAGAAACAGTCCTTTCAGATGCTAAAGAGATTTCAGTCAAAGGGTTTCTGGTTCCCGGGATATTTACATTTCTTTCCCAATGTTCCCTCTTATTCTGCCATCTATGTGCTATTTTCTTGTTGTAGGGATATATTCTTTGAATATTATATTTTCCTACACCTATGTCAGGTTCTAGGCATGCTTGTAGTAGCTTCAATCTCATGCTACATGGGTGCAGATAATTACAATGAGCTTCTAGTAATGTGTGTTCAGTCTCATAAAGACCATGAGATCTGTTAAACATTTGAACTTGACAGCTGATTGTTGACTATTCTGATACATCATTGTTCTATTCTTCCAATATTATTAGGGGGAGGGGGTATGAGTTCTTCACTGTGATCTCGTTGAGCTTGCAGTAGTCCTGGACCAGGTGTAACGAAAGACTGGTGCCCCCATCAGGGACTTGGATGGTCATATACATCCATTCTGCAGGTTCCCATGGAGGAACTCATCCAGTTCTTTCTGCTCTGGTCTCGACAGGGGGAAGGTCCTCCCTCTTGGGAGTCTGGCACCCGCTGCTAGGTCTATCGTGTGGTCCCAGGGCTTCCACAGGGGCAGCTGATCAAAAGCCTCCTTCGAGAATACATCTCAGAAGTCCTGGTACTGCTCTGGCACCAGCACTCCAAACAGGGCGGGCTCTGCCTCCAGCTCATGAGCCTCCTGGGCCATCTGCTGCGACAGCATCATGGTTGCTCTTAGCTCATGTCCCCACTCTGGGGGGATGATAGCAGCATAGATCTCATCCCTGGGTTCTTCTACCAGCTGTCTCCTCAGCCCCTGTCATATCCATCCATGGCCACTGACTTCCACTGCTTCCGATCCCTCCGGACTACCTCCACTCCTTCTTCACTAACCTCAGAGCCCCTGTATTCCAACAATCACCTCGGCATCCCTCGATGGTCACCACCCCCTCTTTTCAATATATTACCTATGCCTCCCTAATGTCAGGGGATGACTCCCGGGTCCCCATGACCCTCCCCTATGGTCCACAGCCTCTGGTCTGGCCAGCCCTATCCAGGGCACAATCCTATGGGGGTAAGGAGATGAGAAGGAAGCTAACTTCTCATCTTCCCACAGTGGCCACAATATCAGCAAAACTTCCGGGGATACCCGGAAGTCACATGAAGGGGTAGGAACCGGGCCCAGAGCATGTGGCGCGTGGAGCGTGTGCGCATGCGGGAAGCACAGCAGGTGGAAGCGGGTCTGGATGCGGGTCCAGGTCCGGGCTAGTCAGGGTGTGTGCCCTGACACCTAAGTACGGAGCCCCGAAGGTTTTCGGACAGCTCCGACGTCCGCTAATGCACTCCTGCCTCTGCTGGGAAATACACTCACCTGCCCTGCAAGCCCACCTTCAGGCCTATCCCTCCTTTCCGTTTCTGGGTTATCAGCTACCATTCTGTTAACCCCGTAACCCGACTTGTCGGTAATATTCAATTGGCTAATGTTTAACACTGTTAGCTCCGCTCCGCTTGGCCCACCATTTACGGGCCCGCCCTTGTTGTAACTATATATACTCAACCTGTACATAGGTTACACCTCAGTAATAAAATCGACTAGAGTTTACCCCTTTTAGTTCTGGCTGCCAGTTAGTAAGTTAGGGCATGGACATGTTACTTGGCACAGGGCTCCTGGCATAAGTTGCTGAGGCCGAAGCCCTCCACCACGGAGACATTCCTTCGTCTCGACCTGGTCTCTGACAGCCCCTCCATGAGTGCTCTGAGGTCCTCTGGGTGCATCCATCTGGCTCAGCGGGTTTTCGGTTGCGGGCAATCCTGTGTGATGTGCCCTGGTGTGTTGCAGTTGTAACACAGCCCGTGGTCAGTCCTCAAGCAGTCGAGGTCCATGGGTTGTGGCCCTGCCCCTGCCATGGGGTGGGCTACAGGGGGCAGTGGTGCAGTGGCGGCAGCTGGGGGGCATGGTTGTGGGAGAGTGGTAGGGAGTGGGGGTCTGGCAGGGGGCAAGTGGGGCTGCATCACCTGGAAATGCCACCACTGGTTGTCAAGGAGGGTGGCAGGAATTCTGCTGCTTGGACATGGAAGTATATGCCGCATTCAGCCTTGAAGCAGTCAAGGTCTTCAGCTGCTCCAGAGAAGGCAGTGGGGGGGGGGGGGGCAAGCTTAGGTGGTTTAGGTTTGGGGGCACAGGTGTTGGTGCAGGTGTCAGTGCCAGAGCAGGCATGGCTGGGGGTTGGTTTTGAGCTTGGCTCTCTATGATGGCCTGGAGCTCTTGGAATTGGGACAGCAGCTCATCATACTGCTCTTCAGTCACCATAGTGGGGGAGATGGGGGAGGTAAGGAGAATAGGGTTAAAGCCTTCTTCCACTGTCAGGGGCAGCTCTGAAAGTGGCAAAGTCCCAGCATGGGGGACTTGATGGGACAAGAAGCGGCTATGCATAGCGGCAGTCCCATTGGGGGGTGCTGTGGCTCTCCAGGTGTTTCCATGGGAGATCCCCAGAGGGTCTGCTGTAGATGCAAGGCAAGCACAGCGGCAGTGATGGTGATGTAGGGATGGTAGGTACAGGAGGGGGATGTGGTGTGCATGCCAGTGGTACATTGAACAGAGGGAAAGGTGGTCCATGTAGGAGAAAGAAAGAAAGAAAGAAGGAAAGAAGGAAAGAGCAGTGCTGCACAGAGTGGGGGGCAGCAGAGCGGGGTCAGGTGGGGCATGCCCTGACACAGACAGAGCAAATATCTGATGTGGGAAATGTCACAGAAATTGCATTATCCCCATACAATCCCCACTATGTCCTATGCAGAAATTTTTGGCTTAAACACAATGATTATGTCAATGGGGTCCCATAAAGATCATGAGATCTGTTAATTTGAAGTTGTCATCTGGTTATTGACTATACTAGCACTTCATGATTGTTAATATTATTATTTCTCCTACACTGGAGTCTGAATCAGAGGTCAGGAGTTGCACAGATATGGCACATATATATATTCAGCATCCAATTTTGAAATGGTGAAGAGGGAATGAGCCCAGAAGCCCTATGTTGCACCTTCCTCCAACCTTGTCCTTTTTCGAGGGCGTGGATGAGGGTGTGCATTAAGACCACCTCTCTCCTCGGAAGAAGATTCTGAGTCAGGTCTAAGAGATTGATCAGATGCTCTACGGCCCAAAGTGGATGGGATCTGAAGTGAAACACTTGAAGGTGGTACTTGGAATCCTTCCTTCACATGCATTTCCCTGCACTGATCACCCAGGAAGTGACTCACAGCACAGAATACTTGGCATAGTCCTGTAGGTGAAGCCAGGTGTTTCATTACGGTTCCCAAGCTGAATTCAAGCTCAGATGAGCTGTGGAGGGTCCAGTCTTTCCCAAACTGAGAGGGGTTCCTAAAGGCATTAGGTGTGCGAGCAGCCACCAGATTCAGATGACAGAGCACTGAAACATAGACCCCTTTCTGCTCTGCAGAAATGGAATAAAGTCACAACTCTGTCTTACCACAGCTATCAGGGGAAAAAACTTATGAATCCTGGAGTGAAACTTGCTCAGCATCTCACGATTTCCCAGTTGAGCAACTGTTCGATCACTCAGCTTGACTGTCTTCACTTCAATTTTCTCGTTGGTGAGCCTCCACCAAGGGCTTGTGTCAACCAAAACCCCTGAAATGAAGATCAACCAGGTATGAAAGAGTGGTGCCTTTGCTATCCATCCTGGCTCTTTATGTTCAAGGTCCCATGCTAGTGTACTTCCATATTCCACCATGTTTGCATTCTTTGCCACCTTGGATGACACTTTATCACTTTGGTGTTTGATGCGGTGGTTTGGAGCCCAGGCTGTGAGGATCAGTGAGGCGATCAGACTGAGGTGGAACCTAAGATCCGAGGTGGTGTAGGAGTCCTTGAGCCATGTACTCAACAGCTCAGACATTGGATCCTGCATGATCTCTTTATGCATCCAATCAAGGGGAAGTCGGGAATGTTTGATGATCCATGACAGATCTGATAACTTCACCTCACTCCGGTTCCATGATGACTGGGGATTGTTCTCCATGATCTGGGTACTTCAATGTGGGCAGCAAGCCGATCAGGGTCAGCTGTGGTGGGATGGGGGGGTGGGATCCATTGGCCAGTATGAGGGTAGACCAAATCTACCCATGAGTGATACTGTGCCCATGCTGTGGACCTCCTGGAAATGCGGTTGTAGGTTGAATGTGGGTATCGGAAGACACGATGTGACTCCATTTGGGCCACAATCCCTTCAACACAGAAATCACGCTGGGCACACCAGTCTGATGTTTCACAGAGCTCATGAAGAGCATCAAATACCTGAGTAAAGATGACTGCTGAAGAGCCTTGTCGAAAGAAGGGAGCCCCCAGGCGTGGTGGGGCCCTTGATGTTGTTGATGATTGGGGAAGGTTGGGTGCAGGGGGGGAAACCATGGAATAGATCCCCCTGACCCATTCATGCACATCCATTCTAGGCAGATTCTTGAGTCCAGACTGGATGGACTGAGTTGATGTGTAGAGTGAAAGAAGGAGTCGTTCTGTTGCCTCTTTTGAGTTGTCAAATGGGTGTAAGGATTGGCAGAGTAGCTTGAGTTCTGCAGCTTGCCGACGAAGCTGGCGCCGTTTCTCCCCATCCACCTCAGGTAATGCAGCACGGATGTAATCCTTGATACCCTTCTCAATTGCATACAAGGCATCCTTCTCCAGTGAATCAACGGCATAGGAGGCGAGTGAACTGATTGTCCGCATCTGGGTTGACCATGTATCAGGAACATCATCTGAAAAATGAATCCCTTTTTGGATATGCTCGATAAAGCATGTGGCCACCAGTTGCTAGTGAGTAGATAATTTGTGAGTGCCTTTATCCAATAATAATATGATGAAGTGAAGCCAGAATAGGATGGTACAGGCATTCATGAACAAAGTTGAACCACACAGGCTGCATCACAATATATTGGTGCCTGCCATAATAAGTGTGGTCCAGAGTTCTGCCATCATAATATTGTATCTGTGTTCGCGAACTCAAGTACGATATGGGCCAAAGGGCAGGTAGAGGTCCACCTGGATCATATGGTCCCTTTAATCGTATTTGTGTTCGCGAACATTAATACGATTCAGAGTTGGGATCTACCCAATCATGATGTCAAAGGATTTGGAGCCCTTCCAGGGGTGCAGGATTGCCCTGGGTTGGGGGGGAAGGGCCATTATGATGAAGGCACTTACATCATATGTTCCCTGAGAATAATTAAAGAGCACCACACGTTGTGATGCAAACCAAGGGATCCCATCAGCATCTCGTGGCCATTGGGAGGCATTGATTGTGATCTTCTCGTCAGCTTGGGCATTGAACTCGATCATCTGGCTCAGACAGGGGAACCCTGTTTCCTTGATCCCAATAGAGAGAAGGAGGGGATCCATAGTATGAGTTGATAAGACTTTTCCTGCACCACAGAATCCAAAGCTGCCAGCACGCTCTAGTGCTGCCACTAGTTCTCGTGATAGTGGGTCAGGTCGAAGGCCTCGTGAGCGCTGTGCCTTGTCACATTGATAGATATGTTGGATTGCCCAGAACAGGGGATAGGAAGTCCAGAGGTACAGACGTTGAAGGATCTAATAAATTAGGATTATTATTATGAGGCTGGTTTTCGTCATAAAATCAGTATCAAATAACACATACATGTTGCTTGAAGATGATGGTGTTATGCTTGAGTTTCTCCACCAAGGTTGGCTCCACCCAAGCATTCAGGAGGGGTGTGATAATATGGTTGAATACCCATCTGTTATATGGAAGGATTAGCAAATCCAAACTGCATATGATACTAGGGACACAAATATATATTGTCATACTCACTGTCCATTCCGTTTCTCCTTTGCGATCCCAGTGAAATTGACTGTCCAGTAATTCTCCAGTCTGAGATCTGTTGGTGGCTCATGGGCCACAGAGGTCGGTTTCTCTTTCATCCGTTCAGGGGGCATCCCGATCTCCAGGTATGACCAAAATCGTTCTGCTGTAGCACGTTCATGGGGTTGTGCATGATTCCCTGCAAGGGCTGCAGTGACAGTGCCATGCATGGTCTCAGCATCCCCTGACCGTCGAGCAATGCAATGTTGAAGCAGGTTGTAAGCTTGGAAAAAGACACCTTTGACAGGCTCAACAGCATGCTGTCGCATGAGGCCTTGCACCTCTTCCACAGCATCAATTTCAGAAGGACTGAGCATGTGATCATCACCATCATCATGGCCATCAGCTGATGATGGGAAATACTCATCATCATCCTCACTTCCTCCACTGCCATTGTCTTCTGCAAAAGTCCCACCTTGGCGTCTGCGTGACAGCAATCTTTGGTTGATGGAGTGGGCAGTCTGGTGGAATTCTGGAAAGACAGTGTTGGATTGCACATGACCAAAGGAGGTCATGAAAGCTTGGGGGTATGTTTTTGTAACAACCTTGCCAGTGCGGTGTGGGTCTGACTGCCGATGATTCCCATAGACACGATCGAACATGGTGTGGACATTTTCCAGTTTTAGAAGAATCCCCCCAGGGGCCTCAGAGTGTCTGTACAAAGATATCTTCCTGTTGATGATATTTCCACCAGCATCGTAAATATTGATGGGGTTGTTATCTTCATCTTCATATGGAAGCTCGTCCAAGTCATCAATTTCCTGTCCATATTCATCAAAGACTTGTCCATGTTCTGCCACGATGTCTGCAGGATCAATAATTTCTGTTCCCCTAACTACACAGGCACTTTAGGAAGCAGGTGGTCAAAGCATGTGAAATATATAATACATATACTGGGGCTTACCGAAGGTGGCTGGCAAGCGCAAAACTCCAGCATGAGATGTGCTCAAATGAATGATTCTGGTGGAAATGAGCCACAGTCTCCTCAAGATGCTCAGTGTCAAACTCCAAGTCTTGGCCATACTTCATGGTGATGATGAGGGGTGTTGATTGGGAAAACCAAGGGTCATCTTTCCACACTCCTGGGGCATTTCGAACAAATTCTGATTCATATCTGTCAATCAGTGTCTGGTGCATTGAGCGCACATCACGGAGTCTTAATGTGGCCCTGCCTGACTGATTGCACCTGTGGCATATGGAGTTAGTTGGAGTAGATCATAATAAGTAATATATAAGTAATATTTTTGCTCACACCCAATCTGTGACTTGCATGTATTGTTGAAGCCCACCATCCAACTCCACATAGATATTAGGTTTCCTGGTTGAGTAGTCCCTGTGTGGAATTTCGCCCATTGCCCAGAGAATGATGCATGTTGCCATTCGCACATGAGCCCTGGTCATCAGAGTGGTCCCAGTATGCGTGCCAGGTGCAACCAGGTCATCAGTGCCATCCAGGAACCCTTTGGGTGCCATGGAAAGGTACACATTGTCGTGGTCCTTGGTCCCAATGTGGAGCATTCGCCCAGTGGAGTCAAACCCAAGATCACCACGGTGATTGAGGAACTCACGCACAGAACCACAGAGGTTCAGGTGGAAGCACCATTCAGTATTTGCACCAATTGTTGGGAGGATTGCATCAAACCCAGCATGATCAGGGACTTTGAGTGAGAAGTCAATGAAATGGCCTGCCATCATGTGGGTGAAGGTTTCTGAGCCACCAGGTGCATAGAGATGGGCATCAACTTCCAAGTGCCACTTCCTCCTCAAAAGGCTGAAGGCCTTTTCACCATCTCCCTTGTTGTAGAGGGCTTGGAGCAGGCTTAGTTTTAGGGGATGAGCCATTTTGCGGTAGTAGCGATCCCTTTCAGGTTCACTTGAAGCAGACCTTGACCCTACCATTGCCCTAGCGATGACATCCTGTGAGACAGATCCATAGCCTTCCTCTGCCTGGGGGTTATCAATGTCGAAGGGTGGAATTGTGGCCTCAATGGAGACAGGGTCAATAAGTTCATCGACCATCATGTCAGACATAGTGGGGGTGCAGGAGAGTGGGTTGAGGCAACAAGAAAATATGTGATATATGACAGTTAGAGCCAAGGGGGTCCCAGTAACCAAGTTGATGGCAAGGGCAAAGGACATATGCCAGTGAAATATATACTGTGAGGATATATGGGCCTAGGATCAGATCGGATCAGCTAGATCGCCCCTCGGGAAATTCAGGGGCGATCCAACCCGAGGGTGGAGATCAGGCCAGTTTTCTGTTGTCTCTACTGGATCGTGTTGTTGTATCTAGGTTTGCGAACACAACTACGATATTTGTCACAACAAGCCAAAGAAAAATGGGTGTGTCCCATTTGGATAAATGATCTATGGAGATTGTGTGAGAATCCAAAAATGGTGTTAATTCAGAGAGTTAATCATGAGATCTAATGTCAACAGCGCTTCTAAGTAATCCATGGCCATCAGTGATGATGACCAGATATAAAATGCAATGTTCCATAGCTCTTTCCCCCCACACTGGCTCTGAAGTTCCAGGCAAATTGGGGGTGACTGGGGGGACAAGGCTCCCAGGTTGGGCTTCCTCCAAGAGCGCTGTGCTCACTTACTGCTTCATTCCTCACATTTAGAAGTGGCTAGGGTGACATCCCACTGCTTTCTCACTAAGATGAACAAATTATATATTACAGCAACAGTCAAAAAAAATCTGCACATCAAATCTTGACCGCAAAAGATGTGATTTGCCATTTAGGAAAAAAATCACCATGTCCCAATGGCAATGGCACCACCAAAAAAGGACATTATTACTCACCACTTTATTACAGCAAGGGACAGAAAAAATGGCACCACCATCTTGAAATCAAAACCCCCTCTCTCTCCCAGAGAGTAACCATATCCATGTTCACCCATGATGCAGCTGCCTTCCTCTCCAAGGACAATGACTTGACTGACCTCTTCTCCATCCTCCACAGTTGGTGCATAGCATCTGGAGCCAAGTTCAACAGTGAAAAACAGTTGTCTCGACCACAACATCGTGCGTAACGCTCAGCGCTAGTGGCCCAGACGGTGGCAGGGCAGTGAGACCATATGGTGGGTAGCCCTCACTCAGGCTGGCATCCCTGTGTGGCTTCTTAGGCTGAAGCGGGAATGTATTGTTATTAAGGTGAAAGGCTAAACTAAGTTGAACCACTTGCCTGAAGCAGGAATGAGAAGAAGGTGCTTCTTCGGTCCTGCTTTGGCTAAGTATATATACATGTGAAAATGGGTCATGTGGAGGTGCCACGTCAACCTTGGACAAAGCGAGGTTGTCGTGGGCAACTCCGCTGTCAGAGACCGGATCGAGACAAAGGAATGTCTCCATGGCAGAGGGCTTCGGTCTCAGCGACTTATGCCAGGAGCACTGTGCCAAGTTACACGTCTGTGCCCTAATTTACTTACTGGCAACGAGAACTAAAAGGGGGTCAACTCTAGTCGATTTTATTACTGAGGTGTGACCAATGTACAAGTTGAGTATATATAGTTACAACGAGGGTTGGCCTGTAAATGGCAGGGCCGAGCGGAGTGGAGCTAACAGAGTTAAACATTAGCCGATTGAATATTTACCGACAAGTCAGGTTACAGGGTTAGCGGAATGATAGGCGATAACCCAGAAATGGAAAGAAGGGATAGGCCTGAAGGTGGGCTTGCAGGGCAAGCAAGTGTATTGCCCAGTGGAGGCGGGGGTGCACTAGCAGACGTCAGAGCTGTCCGGAAGCCTTCGGGGCTCCGTACTTAGGGAGGTGTAGGTAATAAATTGAAAAGAGGGGGTGGTGACCATCGAGGGATGTGAGGTGATTGCGGAATATGGGAGCTCTGAGGTTAGTGAAGAAGGAGTGGAGATAGTCTGGAGGGATCGGAGGCAGTGGAAGTCGATGGCCATGGATGGATATGACAGTATCCCCTTCTTAGGCCTGAACCCTTGAAGGCCCAGAATTAGTAAGGTGAGGGGAGCTGTACTTACAGAAAGAAAAAAATGAAAATGGGAGTGAGGAGTGGAGAGAAAGGGAGAGATGGGAGAGGAGTCGGGGTTCCTAAGGAGCTTCAGGTCCAGGCTTGTCTGGGTACCGAGAGTGGAACACTTCGACGAGGTCGGAGGCATGATCGACTTCGCTGGCAAGGAGCCATTGTGTCTCCTTGTCGGTCCCTTCATAGCCTAGCCACTTGACCAGGTAGAGCAACTTGTTGCATCTTCGTTGGTCGATCTTGGAGTCGAGTATCTCCTCGATCTCGAACTCCATCTTGCTTTTGATTTCTATGGGAGGCGGAGGTGGCTGGTGTCAGGGCATGGCCTAACCAGCTACCCTGACTCCCTATGCTGGAAGGGAGTTGCCGTCAGACGATCCGGAGAGATCCGAAGAACGCAGGTAATCTCGCTTAGCTCTCGCTTAGCATCCCGCTTCTATCTTCCATCCACATGTCACCCCTTTCCCACACCTCGCTTACGATTATCCGAATGAATAGTTATCTTTTCATGTTGTCATTCTATCGGCTGTTCCTTATCTCATTTGTAGCCGCACACTAGTGGATAGCGGTATCCATGTATATAAGCCCGATCTCCGCTGAAGGTGGCACTTCAGTGTTAACAACGACTAGGATTCTCGGGAACACCTTTATCGTCGTGAACTGACACACAGTCCCTGACAGCTGGTGGTGGTTCAGAATGACATTCGGGACGGAGGGTTCGATCTGCGAGACATGGAATACCGGGTGAATGGCTTGCATGTTTTCCAGCAGGCGGAGAGTGAGGGAGTGGGTTCCAATGTGGGCAATGATCTCTAATGGGCTGAGGTTTTTCTCGGAGAGCTTTTTGGAAGGTTGGGTGGAGCAGAAATACTTGGCCTTTACATAGACCGAAGTTCCTACCTCGAAAGCTGGGGCAGGACTCTAATGGGAGTCTGCTGGGCCCTGATAACGGATCTGAGCGAGGTGCATTTCCTCATGAAGGAAGTGATGGAGGGAGTCGAGATCTACAGAGTACTCCTGGGCATGTACTGATGTTAGGTCTCGCTCCAGGTGAATGGTGATGTTTGGATGGTAGCCTTTGTTGGTGAAGAATGGGGAGACGCCTGTGGTGGCATTCGGAGCGTTGTTGTATGCAAACTCCGCGAGAGGCAGGAGTTCAGATCAATTGTCCTGCTGGTAGTTACTGTAGATGTGCAGGTACTGCTCGAGCGTCTGGTTCATCTGTTCAGTCTGTCCATCTCCTTCCAGGTGGTAACCAGAGGTGAAGTGGAGGCGGATATCGAGGGCCTTACCAAGTGAACAGAAAAAATGAGAAACACACTCCGGACCCCTGTCGGAGGTGACGTGGGAAGGAACTCCGTGCTTGGAGAACACATGGAGGAGGAAGAGCTTGGCCAGTTCCGGAGAGGCAACAGTATCGTGGGTAGGAATGAAAATGCACTGCTTGGACAGGCAGTCCATGACGACCAAGATGGAAGTGAATCCGGAAGAGGAGGGTAGCTGTTCAATGAAATCCATGGAGATGGAGTTCCAAGGACATTAGGGGATGGGGAGTTGTTTGAGTAAACCATAAGGCTTATGACAGGGGACTTTAGCAAGGGCACAAGAAGTACAGGAGGAGACATAGCTCTTGACGAAGTTATGGATGCCTGGCCAGGTATACTCACAACGTACTAGATCCAGAGTCCGGTTTTGACCGAAGTGTCCGGAAAGTTGGTGGTTGTGTTTGTCTCGCAAAACGTGGAGATGAAGATCGTTGGAATCGGGAATGTAGATGCGGTTGTCCAGCCTTAACAGGCCTTCGGCATCAACGGACCAGTGGGAATTGGGGAGGTTGGGGGAAGCGAGATGAGAAGAGATTGTGGTATCCAAGGAGAGGGAGGCTAGAATGTCTCCATGGAGAGCCTCTGTGTCAACGAGTATGGCTGCTCGGATTACCATGGCAGCTAGGAACATGGCTCATAAGGATGCAGTGAGCTGCTCTGAAGTGAAGACCGGTCGGAAGTTCTGCAGATTGATGCGAGCGTAGTCCATATCCCCTTCTTTGGGATAGACGTCCCAGTGTCTAGTCAACACATCTGGTTTTACTCCGAGTCTTCCGGGATGGAATCGGACAGTCATGTGGAACTGGGAGAGGAACTCTGACCAGTGGGCTTGCTGCCAGGCCAAGAGTTTGGTGGTGGAAAAATACTCGAGGTTCTTGTGGTCAGTAACGACATCGATTGGAGTTCCTGAACCTTCAATGTAGTGACGCCATGATCAGAATGCATTGTGAATGGCGAGCAGTTCCTTATCATGGGTGTTGTCATATCCATACAATCCTGACCTCCGCTCCGGGCTCCTGGAACTCCGAACTCCGACTTCTGGAGCCCTACTTCCCTTCCGTCACTTTCTCCTTGCCGACTCCCAAGAGGTTATCCCACCTCCGGCTCGGACACCACCTTCGGTCCGACTCCAGAACATTCCGGGTCCGACCCCAACCTCGACACCTTCCAGACGAGTACGCAAAACCTATGCTCCCGACTCCGGACCTCTGCTCCGGAATCCCGTTCGCATCTCCATCTCCGGAACCTCCGGTCTTAGCTCCGACCTCGGACTTTGACCCCACCTCCGCTTATACCCATTGTATTGGTTAGCTCATTCCATTTAATTATGTTTGCCAATATTCCGGAGTTTAGCCTCCGAGTTCGGACTTTCCGGACTTACTCCGGACCTTGCAACTATTGCATTGTCCATTTCAATTCCGCTATTCTCCCTCATTCCTATTTGGGCTGCTGCTTCCTTCTATTCAGTCAGCTAGCCATTCCCGACTCCCATCCTCCTTCCTTCCTTCTTGGGCCTTGGCCCTTCATTCCTCCTTTGGGAAACACCATTGAGTCAAACACTTGACCCTCGGTGTTGTTCCTCTTTCCATCTCCCTTTGTCTCCTTTTGTCCTACCCTTGTTCCTTTTGATTCCGGACCCCTCCTTATATACAATGTACCTAGTAACTTGTAACCTCAGTCCGAAATCGACTTGAATTCCCCCAAGAGACTTCCCCTCTGCTAGATCCGAAATTAGGGACCCCCAGGACAACCAGCAATGGCACAGCGCTCCGCCTGAGTCGCTGAGGCCGAGGTCCTTCCATGCTAAGTCTCCGATTCCACTCCGGAGTCGTCCGAATCCCCGCGTTCTAACAGGTGTCATAATTGAGCTCCGGCACCGAGAGTGTTCTAGAGCCAAAAGCGATGGGGCAAATCTCTCCATCATCACAATGGATGGACAGGATTCCGGAGATTGTGTAATCGGAGGTGTCGGTTTCTACAATGAGGGGGGCATCGGGTACCCAATGTGTCAGGATAGGGGTGGAAGTGAAGGCTTCTTTCAAGGTGTTGAAAGCAGAGCGACAATCATCAGAGAATAACCAGGGGGCTCCTTTACATGTAAGGCGCGTCAAGGGGACCACAATGTCGGAGTATTGGTGGATGAAATGCCAATAGAAGTTAGCGAAGCCAAGGAAGGACTGGACATCCTTGACTTTACAGGGCTTGGGCCAATCTTGGATGGCTTTAACCTTCTCGATGGACATGGTGAGTCCGGAGGGAGAAAGGCAGTATCCGAGATATTCCATAGTGTCCATATGAAATTCGCATTTCTTCGGATTGGCATATAGGCCGTGTTTGCAGAGTCTCCTAAGAACTTCTTGGACATGCTCCTGATGTGAAGCCATGTCTTCCGAGTAGGTAAGGGTGTCATCTAGGTAGACTACCACAGAAACGTCCAAGAGGTTGGCAAAGATCATGTTGATGAATCGCTGGAAGGCTGCAGGTGCATTCGTGAGACCGAATGGCATGACAAGCCACTCGTAGGAACCATAGCGCGTGCAGAAGGAAGTCTTCCATTCATCACCTGCTGCAATGCAAACCAGGTGGTAGGCATGCCAGAGGTCGAGTCTGGTATAGACTGTGGCACAGCTAGGTGCGTCAAGGAGGTCTGAGATGCAGGGAAGTGGGTAGCGATCCTTTTTGGTGATCTTGTTCAGCCCTTGGAAGTCAATGCAAAGACGGAGGGATCCATCCTTCTTGTGGATGAAGAGGACGGGTGCCGCATGAGCGGAAGTAGCGGGACAAATAAACCCAGAGGCTAGGTATTCATCTAAGAACACCGGGAGAGCCTCGAGTTCTGAAGTAGAGAGAGAGTACATAGTACCCAAGGGTGGTGAAGTGCCTTCCTCAAGGTCGATCTTCAGGTCGTGCTCATGGTGCGGTGCCAGCATTGAGGCTTTGCTCTTACTGAACACATCTGCAAACTCGTGGTACTCCTTCGGAATGGCAGAGAGGTCAACGGAGTTGGTGTGGGATGAGGCAGCCCTCAAGCGGCTGTCCTCGGAAGGGATGGTTAGGCTGAGGGATACCGATCCTTCAAGTCAACAAGCCTTCATGAATGCGGAACGGCTGATGAACTCGATAGATGGTAACAGAGGAATGGGAGCCTGGGGCTTAGGTGCTGGTGGAACATCAGATGGTTGGATGTCGGACGACGGCAGTGGTACTGGAGATGACAGGGGAAAGCTCGGAGTAACTGTCTTGGTAGGTTTGGAAGTTCGGAACGTAATACTGCTTGAGGCCCAGTCAATCAATGGATTGTAGCGGGTAAGCCAGTTGTGTCCTAGGACTAGGGAACATGATCCATCCAGCGATGTGACAAAGAAAGTCATGGGGGTGATGTTTCCCACAGCGAAGCGGAGGGGAATATCAACGGCACAGGTTATGATTGAGTTGGTGCTACAGTCGAAAAGGCGTAGTTGTAGGGGCTTAATCTGATATGTCTTCAGGGCCAACTTCTTTATGAATGTGTTGTCGATGAAGCAGTCCGAAGACCCAGAGTCTATGAGTGCGGGTACATTCTCATAGGTGCAGAAGAGTTTATTTTGTGTCCTATCATCAGATGGAGGAGAAGAAGAGACAGGAGAAGAGAAAGAAGAGAAACAGAAAGAGGTGGAACAATCTACGGAAGTAGGAGGAGGGGGAGGAGGAGAGAGTGGTACATCAGCAACACTATGTAGAACATCAACTGGAGGGTCAACATTGAGAGGAGAAAATAGACCATTTGAAAGAGAAAAAGAAACAGGAATATGGAGGAGGATAAGTCGGAGATGGGAGACACGTTTAAACGCACTTCTTTGAGTGCACGGAGGGAAGAATCGCAACCCCTGGTCCATGCGGAATCCACGGGGGTGCGGACTAATTTTTTGCTTCTGCAGAAGGGGATCCTTGCTCCTCAGTCTGGGCCGTATGGGCCTTAGATGCATGAGAAGAAGACTTGGGACAGTCCTTGACCATGTGACCAGACTGACTGCAGAACATACAAAGTTTCTCGTGGAGAAGACGCTTACGCTCTTGTGGCATGAGCTTGCTGTTGTCTCCGAGTTTTGACGAAAGGTCCGGCTTAGCGGAGCTGGCCTCGGACTTTTTATTGTCCTTTGGATTGCTACCAAAGGCGGAGTTGAAAGAGGAGGAGGAAGGAACGGGGTCGGAACGAGAAGCTGCGGTGGACTTTTCGAAAACGTTAGAGGAGGAGGGTTCCGCATGACATGTCACTTCAGATTTACGCTCCCAATAGTGCACATCGAAAGTTTGTGACAAGGTGCGAAGTTCTGAAAGAGTAGAAGGTTTACCTACTCTGGCAATATTGTCCTTGATACATTCCGGCAATCCGTTATAGAAAAAATGACGAAGCACAGCTTCTCCATAACCATGATGTTGAGAGGTGTGTCGGTTGAACTCAACGACGTATCTGCCCATCCTTCATGTCCAGGGTCATTAGTTGAACTTCGGCATTGCCCACAGGATCGTGAGGACCGAAGTTTGTTTGAAGTTCGTTGATGAACTCTTGATAGTTATTCATCCATCACGGATGAAGTGTAGAATTTTGGTCGAATAATGGATCCGGCTCGAACCAATTGAGGGCCATTCCCTTGAGGTAGGACTGTGTCATATCTGTGCATACCCGATCCCGACCCGACTCCCGGACCTCCTCCTTCACCACCTCCGGAGTCCTACCCTACTGCTGTCTGTTCCGATATTCACCTTCGGTCCTGGCACCACACCTCCTCTCGCCTCCCATGCCACCTCCACACCTCTGTCACTCTCCTGTCCTATCTCCGTCCGCTCCAATACCCACTTCGGACCGAACACCACCCCTCTCACCACCCTCCTACTACTCCTCCTCCCACTCCTCCGCTTCCTCCCCACTACACCTCCACCCTTCTGTCATCCTCCTACTCTTCTCCCATCCACTCCGATACTCACCTTTGGACCTGACACCTCTCCTCTCCTCCACACCTTCCCTCCTTCCTCCTTCCTCCTTCCTCTCTCTTCCCTCTGGCCCTCTTCTGTCGACCCCCCGCCAAGTTACGACCTTCCACCGCTGTCCCGTACTTCATACTCGGACACCGCTTGTACCTTTGCTCCGAGCCTCTGTCATAGTTCCTACCTCGGACTTTGACTCCACCTCGGTCTTAGTCCATTGCATTGGTGACCTCATACTATGTAAACACCATTGCCAATATTCCTCGGACTTTCAACCCTGCCTCCGTAACCTCCGTAAGCTCTGCAACCCCTGAGCTCCATGGATCATCTTCGGCACTTTCGCTGCTTGTAATGTATCTCTCGCGTTTTCCCCTCATCCCTATTTGGACTGCTGCTTCTTCCCATTCTAGCCAGTTAGTCATCATCCCCACTTCCCCTCATCCTCCTGCCCCTCTGGGCCTTGCCCTCCTTACCTCCTTTCGGACATACCACAGGTTCTGCCTTATGACCTTCGGTACCACTCCGCTTCTGTCATCCCTTTGTTCCCGTTCGGACGCCTTCGTTCCGATTCGGATCCCCTTTGTTTCCTCTTGCTTTCACCCTCCCCATTATATATATTGGTGCTTGTACATACTCGTTTTAGGCTTAGTCTAAAATCGACCTGAAATGCCCCCTAGAGACTTCCTGCTCGCCTACTGTGAAATTAAAGACCAAATGGACAAACAGCAATGGCACAGTGCTCCGCTTGAGTCGCTGAGGCCAAGGTCCCTCCTTGCTAAGTCTCCGGTTCCCCTCCGGAATCGTCCACCCTTGCCCAGTTCTAGCAGACTGTGTGAAGATGACTTTGGTGTGGTTGCTAGCAAAAGCAAGGGGACAGTCCTGGAAATTCAGTTCACATTGGACCAGAAATACACAGAGTTCTCGGGGATCTTTTCTGTCAAACTGTTCGGGCTCACGGACCTTGGTCCGGAGAGCAGAGGATGGTGGAGGTGGTGGGCATCTGGTGTGACAAGCCAAACTGGCGATGGCTTGGGCTAGTTGTGTAATAGCCACGTTGGGGATGGGTTCGGCATCGTTGGTGGTTGGGACAGTGGGGATGGGAGGATCAGCAGGAGGAGGGTCGACGAAATCAGGGACCTCGGAACCGAGTCCAAAGAAGTGAACAGGGTCTATGGGCTGTTCCGTGGTGTCTCCAAAGTTGGAATCTGCAACTGGTGATTGATTCCTAACAGGATGCATGATCGGAGTCGATGGGAGAGGGGTTTCTAGATTAGAAAAGCTGCGAAACTCAACTGGGTTTCTTGCCAATCGACTAGGACCAGGCTGTGAGGGTTCTGGGGATGGTGAGGCAGAGTTGGGAACTAATGTGCATAGTTGCAAACGAGTGCAAGGGGCTTTTGGTGCCATACAAGACGTGTACTAGTCAGGGAGTAATAAAATACTGTCAGAGACCGGATCGAGATGAAGGAATGTCTCCATGGTGGAGGGCTTCGGCCGCAGCGACTTATGCCAGGAGCCCTGTGCCAAGTTACACGTCCATGCCCTAATTTACTTACTGGCAACAAGAACTAAAAGGGGGTCAACTCTAGTCGATTTTATTACTGAGGTGTAACCTATGTACAAGTTGAGTATATATAGTTACAACGAGGGCGGGTGTCATATCCATCCCCGGCCATCGACTTCCGGTCCCTCCGATCCCTCCGGTCTACCTCCGCTCCTTCTTCACTAACCTCGGAGCTCCCGTATTCCGCAATCCCCTTGGTACCCCTCGATGGTCACCACTCCCTCCTTTCAATTTATTACCTACGCCTCCCTAAGTACGGAGCCCCGAAGACTTCCGGACAGCTCCAACGTCCGCTAGCGCACTCCCGCCTCCACTGGGCAATACACTCGCCTGCCCTGCAGAGCCCACCTTCGGGCCTATCCCTCCTTTCCGTTTCTGGGTTATCACCTGCCTTTCCGTTAACCCCGCGACCCGACTCGTCAGGTAATATTCAGTCGGCTAATGTTTAACCCCGTTAGCTCCGCTCCGTTTGGCTCCGCCATTTGCAGACCTGCCATTTGCGGACCCGCCTTCACTGTAACCATATATATATCCAACTTGTACATAGGTTACACTTCAGTAATAAAATCGACTAGAGTTACCCCCTTTCGGTTCTGGTTGCCAGTTAGTAAGTTAGGGCATGGACGTGTTACTTGGCACAGCGCTCTTGGCATAAGTCGCTGAGGCCGAAGCCCTCAGCCACGGAGACTTTCCCTCGTCTCAACCTGGTCTCTGACAGCGGGCCCATAAATGGTGGGGCCAAGTGGAGCGGAGCTAATGGAGTTAAACATTAGCCGATTGAATATTACCGACAAGTCGGGTTACGGGGTTAGCGGAATGATAGGCAATAACTCAGAAATGGAAAGGAGGGATAGGCCCAAAGGTGGGCTTGCAGGGCAAGCGAGTGTATTGCCCAGCGGAGGCGGGAGTGCGCTAGTGGACGTCGGAGCTGTCCAGAAGCCTTTGGGGCTCCATACTTAGGGAGGCGTAGGTAATAAATTGAAAAGAGGGGGTGGTGACCATCAAGGGATGCAGAGGTGATTGTGGAATACAGGAGCTCCGAGGTTAGTGAAGGAGCGGAGATAGTCCGGAGGGATCGGAGGCAGTGGAAGTCGATGGCTGTGGATGGATATGACATCCGCAGTCTATCCCCAGTGTAAGAGGAGAAAAACACAAGTAGGGATGCACAGCATGTTTGGCATCGCAGTACCCATACAGGGTGCTCAGTGTTGGATGCATCCATGCTACAAATGGGGAAAAGAGAGAAGTTGTCTGTATAAGGATAGAAAGGAAAAAGAGAGAGGAGAGAAAGAAGGAAAGGAGGAAGGAGGGAGAGGGAGAAAGAGAGGGCAGAGAGCGGTGCAGTGCAGCATGCCCTGACAGTAACCCAAACAAGGGTACAACCCACATCAAAACCGATAAACCAGGGGACAACAGCTCAGGTAGCACCATGGCGAGGAGTTGCAAAGACACTCGAGCCAAGGGCCACTGACAAAGAGTGTCCAGCCCCCAAAATAGGGTTGAGAGCAATGCTGGGCTCTGGATCCACCAGGTAGTTCCATAGAACTAGGTAGTTCGCTGATCTACCACACAGCCTATGTGCAGTAAGCTTGGTGTCCCCCATAAACGACTCATGGAGTCATGGAGGTAATCCTTGGTTACCATCCAGAAAAACCCCTCTGACACAGCTCAACCCCAACAGTCATTTGCCCCCAGTGAACCTCAACCCCCTGTCTGTCATATCCCAGATCTTCTGCCTCCCTCTGCCCTATCCCTATACGACTCCTATGACCTCCACCAGCCCTCCCAATCTCTCTCTGCTGCCTCTGGTCGATGCCAACGACCCTAGGATTACCTCTTCACTTCCAGTACCTCCTTACCTCCAGTACCCCCCCATATTCCTATTTTACCTCTGGTCTCGATAATCTTTTTTTCTACAACCCCAATCTTCCAGACTACAACTTCCAGGCTCTGGACCTTTCTGGACGCCTTTCTCTGTAGTTCCCTGCTTGTTCATAGACAATTCCAGACCTTGCCATTCAGTTGGCTTTTAATTCTCTCACTCCACAAACCTCAGACGTAATTTGGGCTTTTCGCCTAGTCCTTATTTGTCTTGTGGATTCTTTTCTATTTACTTCCCCTTCCCCTTGGTAACCTTTGTTTACCTTCAGATCCAATTGTTTCCACTATATGTATGCATGTACCCCTCTAGTAAATAATTCCCCCAGTTATAATATAAACAGTCTTGAGCCCTCCAAACCCTCCTCCAGGATGTCTATCACATCTGTCAGAGTCTGAATTACTGTCAGAGTCGGACATGCTGTCAGAAGATGGACTGAAGACAGATGGGTTTGTGTCTGAGTCCGGGTCGGATGTTTGGCAGAGGTCTGTTGGAGCGCACACATGCGGATATGCAGGTGGAGATATGCGGTGCATCCGGAAGTGCTGTTCAAGGTTAGTGGAGTGGGATCACAGCCTCAGCGACTCAAGTGGAGCGCTCTGCCCTGAGATTGACGTTTGGGGGAGATCCCATATTTACAGAATGACACCTACAGCAGACTTCAAACAAGACTTGCAAGCAGAGCAGACCTGTAGGAGGAGTGCAGACTCCGCAAGCACCGACTCAGAAGGGGGAAAGCCCCTTTGCAGAAGGAGGGATTCAGACCAGACAGGGGGGGTGCTCTAGTTGATTTCAGACTCAGGTCCCTGAAAGTATTTACAGGTCTGCAAATAAGCAGGGTCGGTGCGGTGCCGACACAAGTCGGTGAACAGAGGTTGATCTGTCAGCACTGTCACACAAGGACAGCATGAAGGCCAACAGAAGTACAGAGGGGAGTGGGAGTGTTGACCTGACCAGAGGTGTCAAGGGCAACCAGAAGTGGCCAGAGGGTGCAGAGATGGGCAGGGGGCACGGAGTGGGCAGAGGGTGCAGAATGCACGGAAGCAGGGCATGGCTGTGACCACATAGCGGGAAGCAATGAGTGTGGTTCAGATGGAGACAAGGCAGGCATAGGAACTGGAGGGACTGAATGCCAGGAGCACCAAGGGCTTGGGAACTGGAGGTAAGGTCGGAATACTGGCAGGGTCTAGGTTCTGATTGTTGGCCAAGTCTCATGCAATACAGCAGGGGGCCAGACAGTGGGTTGGGGGCTGGTTAGGATGGGTTTCGGGTAGGCAGATTCCCCTATCGGCATTAGTTCGTCTATTGGCATTGATTTGCTGCTGACGGAGCCCTGGGATTTGTCGGTTGTGACAGCGTCCCACTTGTCTGCTGCTCTAAAGAACTGAGTGACAGAGGCTCCTAGAGATGCCTTGGTATAAAACCCAAACAAATGGCATGATGAACGATTGACCCTCGCTAACGCCTCCTTCATTAAGTAGTGAGGGGGGGGCTTCTGGCCCCCTTCTGCTGGTGGCCTCAGTTCCTCTGTCACCAGCTCCCCTGACAAATTGGGGACAACAAGAACTTACCAGGTGCAGCACTCCATTCCAAGTCACTGAAGCTGAGTCCCTTTAACACCTCATCCCCATCACCCTCAGAGCTCCACCCCACCTCTGGTCTGTCTCCGACCCACCGTGGGACGACCTGGAACACCGAGCTCCACCCAACAGCATCACCTGGATAGCAATCCGACCTATCCAAGGAACGTTGCAAGCGGGCTAGAGATCTAACCCCCTAAATGCAAGCAAATTCGTGGGGAGGGAGTCCGGGATGTCCTAAGCTCGTCCTAGGTTCCGTCCAACTGCTAACAAAACAAAAATAATCACAAAAACTTGTTAAGAATTACGTACCCCTGGTCCATCTTGGACAATGGTCAGGGATTCCTTATAATACTCAAGGAGTCAAGCTTAGAATTTCTCTCTTTTTCTTGGATCTCTCAGTGCTACAGTCTCTTTGTAGTCAAAAGGGAGGTCACTTTTCCATTCCTACATGTACAAAGCTTTTAAACACATGGAACAGCAATAATGTGGAAAAACAAATGAAAGGAAAAATATAAAATGAAGGATTGTTGTTACGGACACCATGTGGACCGTTAAGTATGGCCGATAAGTCCAACGGCGGATGTGGAAGTTCAATAAAAAAAGACAGGAGTGATAAGCGGGCCATATCCGCTAATAATTTTCTCCACCAATTTCCACCATCACACTACACTCATCCATCTCTTCCTACCTGTAGCATCCTTTCCCCACCTCTCCATTCAATTCCCCAGGTTCCTAGCTTTCTCCCGATACTAAATTTGTCCCAAATGGTTGAGATTTGACCAAGTGGCAGGCGTGAGAATCGTAAAATTGGCCCGTGCGCAGGGTTAGACATCCTGGAAAGTGTTTGCGAGAGTCCCCATGTCAATTGGATCTTCATACGCATCCTTTGTGATTTTTCTGAATTTCTCTGAGCACTCCGGAGTGCATTTTGGTTGTTTGTTTACTTCGGTACAGCTTGTGATTTCCATTTTGGGCCAAAAACCAGTTTCACGATCTCCCGAAGTATGGATCTCGGCTCCGCCACATGGGACTTTCGACACTGCCACCCTCATGTGCCTTTCGACATTGTGCGGAACCTCGCGGTAAGGTGATAAATCATCACCACCATTCTTCCACAACGGCTGGGTCGATCTGGACGAAATTTGGGGAATCCATAGTTATGATTTTTCTCTATTTATTGAGCCCTTGATCGTTTTTTGGTGGCCAGTAGTGCCAAGAATAGTTTTTGGGCTGGACCAATTCAGTACCAGCGCGTTATGTGCAATTGTACTCCATAATAAATGAAATAAAATGTTCTTATGCACCATTGGCATTGGTAGGTGATCATTGCATATGGGAAATCCTTAAGGAACGTAAAACCGCGAAAATATTGGCAGTGTAGGGTATAGTAGGTTATCCTGCCTACAACGTCTTCTTGACACTGTCCCCCTCACCCCCAAAGATGAACCCATGCTGGAAGCCCTCTTCTCTAACAAAAAACTCAACCAAAAATTAAAACCCATCACCACCTTGACCATGGAGAATGCTGCAAACATACCATTTCAATTTGCCTCTACCAAGCCAGCAAATGTCAATGAAGACCTATATGAGCCCCAGGACTCTTCCAACAACCCCCCAAGCCCCCTAACAAACAAGGGTAAGAAAATTGAAAAGGCTGCCAGATTCCTCGAGGCTGCTCTGCAACTAGATGTGAGAAAACATGCCAGATCCCCAATGGCCACTAAAATGCAAGGCCCCTTCAGGCCCCCCCCCAGAATCCACCTCCACAACAGACTCAGCTCAAAGCCACCTGCACACTCCCCCTCCAGCCTACTGCCCAGGAGGTTCCCAATGATGTTACCCCAAATGGCACATTCCTCCTACCAAATATATAGCCCCAAAAGAGTTTCCCCCAGCCCACTGCCCTAACACCGAAACCGAGGAAACCAACAATGCCCAGGACCTTGCAATGTTTGAAACAGTGATGGCTGAGAAACCACAGGATGGAAATGAAGACTATAACTGGATGGGCCTCAGGCAGGACCTCGAAAATTTTGTAGCACATGGACTCCGCCCCACCAGTCTCCTAGACGGTGCTAACCCCACCAGAGTGAATGAATGGATGCTAACCAAAGATGCCATCCTAGTCTTACCACTGGATGCCACCTACAATGAAGAAAATGCATGCAAGTTGTCATATCCATACATACCAAATCCCGAACCGACTCCCGGACCCCCATTTCCCCCACCTCCGGAGTCCTACCCTACCACTGTCCGTTCTAAATGGAACACCACTCCTCTCGCCACCCTCCTCCTCTCACTACTCCTCTTACTACTCCTCTTACTCCTCATGACACCTCCACCCTTCCATCACTTTCCTACCCTTCTCCCATCTGCTCTGATACTCACCTTCGGACCTGACACCTTTCCTCTCCTCCACTCCTCCACCCGCTCCTCTCTTCTCTCTCCTCCCTCTGACCCTCTTCCACCAAACCTCCGGCAAGTTACGACCTTCCACTGCTGTCCCATACCCTGTACTCGGACACCGCTTGTACCTTCGCTCCGAGATTCTGTCACAGATCCGACCTCGGACTTTGACTCCACCTGGGCTTAAGTCCATTGCATTGGTGACCTCATACCACATAAACACCATTGCCAACATTCCTCAGACTTTCAACCCCGCCTCCATAAACTCCGTAAGCTCCACAACCTCCGAGCTTCACAGACCATACTCAGCACTTTCACCGTTTGTAATGTATCTTTTGCGCTTTTCCCTCATCCTTTATTTGGACTGCTGCTTCTTCCCGTTCTAGCCAGTTAGTCATCCTCCCCACGTCACCTCATCCTCCTGCCCCTCTGGGCTTCGCACCCTCCCTATCTCCTTTGGGATGTACCACAGGTTCTAAACCTATGACCTTTGGTGCCACTCCACTTTTGTTTTCCCCTTTGTCCCATTCAGATGCCTTTGTTCCGATTCGGACCCTCTTTGTTTCCTCGTGCTTTTGCCCCCCCCATTATATACCGGCGCTTGTACATACTCATTTTAGGCCCTTAGTCTAAAATCAACCTGAAATGCCCCCTAGAGACTTCCTGCTCAATGCCTCTGAAATTAAGGACCAAATGGACAAACAGCAATGGCACAGCACTCCGCATGAGTCACTGAGGCCAAGGTCCTCCTTGCTAAGTCTCTGATTCCCCTCCCAAATCATCCGCCCTCACCTTGTTTTTAACACAAGTTCCAGACTGACATGGAGATCTTCATCGATAGAGCATTCCCAGACCAAACTAAAAGAGTAAGAGTCATCCCCCCCTTCCCAGCTGAAGTGAGGAAAAAGAACCACCTGCAGTATGCCCAACCCTGGGGCTTCCTAGTTAAAGACCTCAACCCCCCCTATGCAGAACTCCTCATCAAGGAGCACCTGTGGACTAGAAAGGTTGCTTCGCAACCATGACCTTGCTTGCACATCACATGACCCTGCCATCTTCCGTCATCCTCTATCTATAGAACGCATATTAGACCATGCATGGTTGAATCAGAAGCAGAGATCTTAGCATTGCAGTCTAGTAATTGTGTCTTTCACAGCAGTGTTCACACATATAGTCAAATATAATAATCATTCTGAGTTGAATCAGTGTTTTAGGTGACATCGATAACACTAAGTGAGTTGAATCAAAGGACAAATGCTGAAAATACTACAAAATTACTTATAACGGGAGGGAATGGAAGGGATGATTAATTTGCAGTGAACACATCGACAGAGCTTTTCTCGAGCTTTCGGCGTTTTACAGGTGAAAAAGATGGACCTGAGAACTGGTGCTTCGAGGGGGATCCATTGTTAGTGCGAGAGCTGACAAGAGGGGTCGGGGGTCGGAGGACAATAATCTCCTCGATGCGTGCAGAGAAAGTTGCCTTTTTGCCCTCCGAGCTTCCAATTAAGTGGCAGGCGATGGTGAAAGAAATCTGCACAGTCGCTCCTGGGAGAGCACTTGCATAGTCTGTTGGTGGGATGACTCCATCTCCTTCATGATACACACGTAAAGGATTGGTTTGCCATCTTCGCTCCTCGAACATCTTGTCACACACTGGGACATTTTCCTGTGATACAGGCCAATGCTGTAAGCCAAATTTGGGAGCCAAGAAGCCGTCAACTACCGCAAAAAATGGTCAGCTCATCCACGGAACATATGCAAGTGATTAAAGGAACAAACCTGAATCATCATCACTGTCAGCACTGTCATCGCCATCATCATTGTTATAATCTTCCAGCAACACTGCATTTGCAATTTTTTTACTCAATGAAATGCTAGTGTGTTACCAATGAAGATACTCACCTTTGCCTTTGTTTTCTGTGGTGCATGGCTCCGTTGGCGTTGTGCTGGGCTCCCTTTCCACCTCAGGATGTTCAGTCTCTCCTGAAGTTTCCGCAGTTTTGTCCTGAAGGACCCGAGGACTGTCTGCTGTGGCTGTTGAGTTGTGGCTTGTCTGAGTATGGATTATGTACTTACTCACATTAGCCAATCTTAATGCAACTGCGTGATTGCCTGGAGTAAGCTTGTATCGCATTTTGGACTTGGCTATTATGCAGAGTCGTTGCGCGTTAGACTTGGATAGCTACACGTACTCTCATACTCCTGCTGAGGAGTAGCTGGCAAATGAATATTATCCCAGCACGACTATAAGATAGCTTTCTCAGCGACTAAAGCAGTATAACCAAATATGGAACTTACTTCAAACATTCTATGAATCACCTTGATCTGAGGTGCGTTTGCACCCTCCTCATTGACTAAGGAGTAATGGTGATGAGTACCACCCAGCATTAGCTTTTCTAAGCCCTTGAGGTTCTTGATGTACGTGGGGAAATCTTTGTATCCCAGCAAGCTTTCGTCCATGATTCTTTCAAGTCGTGCCCAGGCATTTGTTCTGGCCATCGCCTCTTGGAGTGAGACATGGCCAAAATAGATCGTCACAGTCGATTGCTGAAATCCGCCATCTGGGACTAACTTGAATGGATGTTGGGAAACAGTGAATATGCCGTGGAAGGTGGCTGGTGTTGGGTTTAGCACTGACTTATCGGCACCCTTAGCACAGAGAACATGGCAGTGGCGAGCCTTTGCATATATCCATTCAACTTTAGATGTGATGTTCGGGCCCCCAAGGTATAGACCAGCAAGACACTGATGGAGCTCGTTGTTGGTGGGAAGAGAGGTCATCAAGAAAGGTCACGATAATCGTCACTGAGAGGTGGGGGAAGTGGCAAAGTTAGTCGTTGGACCTTATTATACTCTGTTGCATGCCAAATGAGCATGTACTATGAGTATATTATTGGTGATGCAGTACTTGCTCTGTGATACACGCTATTGAAAAGGTGACTGAATGAGAATTAGAGCAAGAGTGGGATGAAATAATGTAACGAACTTCGAGTCGAGCAATACCAATACGAATTTATGGCATGGTTAGAAGCATTGGGGTGCCTCGGAAGTTCTGATGACCACACATGCGCTGGCTGGGCTACATGCGGTGAGATCATTAAACCAATAACAACAAGGGATCAGTTGAAGCATCATTGAGAGTGAATAGCACTAGTGACGAATGTGGCACAAAGTATGGTGGGAGATAGGTTTCAGCAACCAGTCGAAGGTTCATCCAGAGTGAATCACAGCAGTGATGGAACTGGTATAAAGTACGGTGGGAGGAAACTAGTAAAAATTGGGATGAAACCGAGCAGTCCTGTCAGAGAACGTCATAGAGGAGATTATATAAGTGACAGACCTGATGTTGCCACAAATGTGCCTTGAATAAACTAATAACTGTGAATGACAGGTGTTCGGAATCAGTCGAAGCATTGTCAAGACTGAATTGTACTAGTGATGGACCCGGTACAAAGTATGGTGGGAGGAAACTAGTCAAAATCAGGATGAAAGCTGTCAGAGAACATTATAGAAGAGATTTGTAAGTGACATACCTGAATGGTAGCCTTGATTGTGTTGGTGAATAAACTAATAACTATGAATGATAGGTTTCAGGAATTCGTTGAAGCATCAATTGGAAACTAGTCCAGAATGAGAGAATGGACCTGTCAGAGAACATTGTCGAAAGCGACTGATCCGATAGACATTCATTGGCATAGTTACTCACTTGGCACTTAGTCGTTGGGGCAACTCTTCAACTACACAATGATGGACTGGCTTTCGCCATTGACGCTGGCAGAAATCATTGCAATCTGCAAAGAGTATCAGATCTACGTGTCAGATGCGGCTCGAAGGAAGCGTGAGAAGATGGTGTCTTTGATACAAACCTTTCATGAGGATGCTCGAGTTATCTTTGAGCAACGTCGTGATTGCAAAAAGAATGCAGCTTTGCCAAATAAGAGAAAATCAGACTTGCCAGTTCAAGGACCAAGGAAGAAAATGAAGAACTCTGGACCAAGTGCCGGCATCAACGGTGATGATACCATGGACAAGTCAGATGAAATAACACTCCCCTCCATAGTCAACAATAATCACATCACTACCTCTCCTGAGTTCCTCCATATACCATCCCAGAATGAGCTTCGAGATTGCCAAGCAGAGTTCCTACAAGCTATCTCACCTTCGGCAGTTCGAGAGGCTGTTTGCGCTGTATGTGCACTACTCTGCTGGGAACACGAGTGCAGTGTGGTCAATGTCAGGAATATTCCAAATGCGGGCCGTTTACAACCAGCAGATCAGGACAGACATCCAGCTCAGGTCCTTATTGCTGGCATGCTACTAGAGGAGAAGGGAGTCATCGAGGTCAAAGGGAAATGTAGTGCGACATTGTGTGGAGCCTGTCTTCAAGATCTTCATCGCGATAAAATACCGCGGTATTCCCTATCAAACAAAATGTGGATAGGCAATATACCTCATCAGCTCTCTTGCCTCACAATTCCTGAACAGCTCTTACTTTCGCCCATTTATCCCCACTGTTTCATTTTCAAAATGTACCCCAAAGGTGGAGCCCAGGATGATCCCACATGCTTACAGTCAGGCTTGCATGGAAATGTGACAAGTTACCCTATGAACACCGACGAAATTTTCAGTATGCTCCAAGGACACATGTTGCCACGGCCGATGGAGATACTTCCCTCGATTATATCAGGAACGTATGTTGGAGTCAGCAATCTCCCAAAGCATTGGCTTAAATCAACATTTCGCATTTGGAGAAGGGTAGTGTTGGAGGCGCTTGAATGGTTGATTGAGCATAATAAATGCTTCTCTGAGTATACAGTAGACCAAGCAGTAATGGCGTCTTTACCCAAAGACGATGTGCCTCTTGAGATATTGGCTAGCATGCGTCAAGAGACAAGTTCCCATATTCTGCTTCGGGAGCATGACTCCATGTGCCTGGTGATTGTGAGTTTACAGCACGAATCATATATGCTTGAATCTCACCTTCTTGTTTGGTATAGTCAGTGATGACCATGGCAACGTGTCAGGGCCCGGCCTCCGTCCGGGGGCGGCCCTACCTCAAAGCTGGACACTCGCGGTGTCCCAGGCAGCCAGGTGCCGGATCCTATCCCAAGCTCCTCAAACTCACTAAGCGGGGATTGAGTTGTCATGTATTAAGGAGGGTAGCTACAACTTGCCTAAGCGGGGATTGAGTTGAGAAGAAGGGTAAGTTTCCCTATTCCCCGCTTGGCTGCTATAAAAGGAAATGTACTGTACAGTTCGTAGCATGACTATGGGTAGAAGCCGAGCATGTTCCCGTGATGCGGAAAAGGTGTCACATGGGTTAAGGCGAGTTGCTCGCCTTGACCCACGTGATTTTTCCCACGGGTTCGCATGCGGGCTGTAGTTGTGAAAGATGGGAGGATGAGGGAAGTGGGGGGAGGTTAGGGAAGGTGGTTCTGGGGTTGTATGGTCAGGTGTGGTTGCCCTGACACAACATTAGTGAGGGGGCTGAACCACCTAACAAGCAGTATGGTGTGTCCGATGTTCAATATTTCGATACAAAACTTACCAGAAGTTAGATGAAGGGGACATTGTTCCGTTACAGTATATTGGCAGTAGCCAAATTGAGTTCACAGCAGTATCCATATCTGATCTACTTGAAGAGGGACTCACCAACCTGTCCAAAGAATCCCAGACAGAGCAGCCATACACTGTTTGACATGGGTGGAAGTTGTCAGGGCACAGCCCCTGACCCCACACACCCTCAGGTACCCTTCCCCCATTTTCTCCTATTTTTCCCTTCACTGTTCCACAATCCCGCATGCATGCAGACCGTGGGAACGTTCTGGGCGAGTTACTCGCCCAGAAACCATCACAGCCACAACCGTGGGAACTTTCTGGGCGAGCTGCTCGCCCAGAATCTTCCCACGGGGGGGTGCCAATTATGGAAAGTCGGCAAAGAGCCGAAAACTGTATAGTTCCCGGCTCCCATTTGTAGCGGCTTCACAGGAGGTTGAGAAGGTTACCCTTCTTCTCAACTCATTTCCTGTGAAGGCAAGTGTAACTAAGCTACTTCCTAAATGTGCAGCAACTCATTTCCTGTGAAGGCTGGGGCTAGCCCCCTCAGTGAGTTTGAAGACCTCGGACTGGGACTAGATACCCCAGCGACTCGGAGGATCCCCTTGGGCCCGTCACGGAACGAGGGCCGGGCCCTGACAGAAGTTGGTAAACGACTTCGGAAAACAGCGAGTCAACGAAGTGCCATCAGACCCTCGTTATCACATACCCAAATTCAATTTTTGGGCATTCGCTTTCCCAGTCCTGTTCCCATATGGAGAAGGTGGGATTGAAGAGCACCGTCCAGTCAAGGTGTCATTCAGGGAACATATTGGTTGCTGCCTTCAGCATCATTCACGCCGGTTCCGTACTCACCACTCATTTCCATTCGTGGCATTCCGTATTGAGCAAAGATGTCAGGCATTGGCCTCTGCAAAAATTCAGATGGGAAGGAAGGATTTTGTCACTGACACAGCTATGCTCTCTGGGGTAACCATCGATGACTTGAAAGCTGCAAGTTGTGAAGAGGCCCAGGGTATCAAAATCTCAAACCCCAGGGTACAGTGGCTAATGAAACATGTCCGAGTGTCCGCAAGTCGCATAATGGGGACAGACTCATCCCGTGCAGCAATTCGCAGCCAAGTGTGGAGCACGACACTGAAGCATGGACCTCCTAGCATCTGGCTGACTGTCAACCCAAGTGATATTCATGATCCACTGGCACAACTATTCGTAGGGAAGGAGATTGATTTGGAGGCCCTAGACAAAGTCATGAGCAACTCAATCGAACATGAGCAGGCAATTGCAAGTGATCCCTACACTGCAGCAAAGTTTTTCCAATTCATGATTCAAACAATGTTGAGCACACTGCTGGGGATATCTGTTGCACAGCACCACATTAAACGAAAATGCGGTATACTGGGTTATATCCAGGCATATATCGGCATCGTCCAGTGTCAAAACCGAGGGACTCTGCATCTTCACATGATAATCTGGTTACAAAATGCACCAAGTGCAGACGAGCTTCGAGAAAAATTCCATTCAGAAGATTTCCGCAGCAAAATGAAAGCATACATAGAGGCAAACATCCGGGCCCACCTTCCTGGTATGGATGAGCACACGATGAAGGCAATGGAACATGAAAAGGACATCGCATTTTGTCGCCCTCCTCATCCTTACCAATCTGATTTCCACAACCTCGCCATTGCACTGGAAAGACGGTTGATGCATTCCTGTCAAATCCACACATGTAAAGCCAACCTATGCCTTCGCGAAGATTGGAACACTCACGAACTGCGATGTAAATGTGGAGCACCATTTCCCTTATCTGATAGTGCCGTAGTAGACCAAAGTGGCAACTGGAAGACCCAACGCACATATGGCTATGTGAACAATTATAATCCTCACCTCCTGGTTTTCATGCGGTGCAACCATGATATTAAGCTCCTCACCAATGGGGAAGATACAAAGAATGTTTGCTGGTACATCACCAAGTATGCAACAAAAGCCCAGACAAAGTTAGCAAACAGCTTGGCACTATTGGCACAGAGGCTCACTTACCACTTCACCGAGGATGAGCGTACCAGTAGTATCCGTGATCAAAACCGTAAACTGGTGTTCCGTTGCATAAATTCACTCAATAGGGACATGCAGCAGTCAGGACCTCAGGTGATGGCATACCTTATGGGTTGGGGCAATACATTCAAATCCCACTACTATGTTCCATTATACTGGACCTCATTTTCGTGCCTGATATTGCGTCAATGGCCTGAGCTACGATACTCATCATGGTAAGTGGAATGATAAAGGTTGAAGTAAAATCTTTGACAAACCCGTTAATTATTAGCCAACCTCCATGCGATCAAGGGTCAACAGTTGAGGCCACACAAAGCAATGGCGACGATGCGACATGCATTTACACAGAAGCCAGCAAGGAACTTCCCCCATCTGCAGAAGTAACTAAGGATTCTCCAAGCTCAGATGAAGATGTGGAGCTCTTGACATTGGGTGTTACCTCCGATGGGACCTTGGTGACAAGGTCACAGGCAGATGACTACACCTTGAGAGGTGATGAGCTGGAAGACTTGTCCCTCCTTGAATTTATCTCGGATACTTACGAGACCCCTGAAAACCGCGACAACGAGTCCATACTCCGTGGAACTCAAAGCGGATCTGCTAAGCAAGTTGGAAGACCTGCAAACCCACGTAGCGGGTACCATGCTAAGCATCCAAAGAATGGAACTCACATACGTGTTGTATGCACAAAAGGTCATCGTACCATCGCCAATATTGTTGGGAAGTGGATTCCTTCTTCAGACGATCCTGAGCAGGCAGATGGGCACAGAGCTTCTATTCTTTGCCTCCTCAAGCTGTGGCAGGATATCAGCACTCTCAAAACACCAGAGCAAACATGGGAAGATGCTTACGATTTATTCCTGCAGACAGCAGGACACCACAAAGTCGCTATGATCGCAAATGCGCAGTTCTACTGTCATATCCATACAATCCCGACCTCTGCTCCGGGCTCCCAGAACTCGGAACTCCGACTTCCAGAGCCCTACTTCCCTTCCATCACCTTCTCCTTGCCGACTCCCAAGAGGTTATCCCACCTCTGGCTCGGACACCACCTTCGGTCCGACTCCGGAACATTCCAGGTCCGACCTCAACCTCGACACCTTCCAGACGAGTACGCAAAACCTATGCTCCCGACTCCAGACCTCCGCTCCGGAATCCCGTTCGCATCTCTGTCTCCAGAACCTCCGGTCTTAGCTCCAACCTCGGACTTTGACCCCACCTCCGCTTATACCCATTGTATTGGTTAGCTCATTCCATTTAATTATGTTTGCCAATATTCCGGAGTTTAACTTCCGAGTTCGGACTTTCCGGACTTATGTCGGACCTTGCAACTATTGCATTGCTCCATTCAATTCCGCTATTCTCCCTCATTCCTATTTGGGCTGCTGCTTCCTTTCTATTCAGTCAGCTAGCCATTCCCCACTCCCAACCTCCTTCCTTCCTCCTTGGGCCTTGGCCCTTCACTCCTCCTTTGGGAAACACCATTGAGTCAAACCCTTGACCCTCGGTGTTGTTCCTCTTTCCATCTCCCTTTGTCTCCTTTTGTCCTACCCTTGTTCCTTTTGATTCCGGACCCCTCCTTATATACAATGTACCTAGTAACTTGTAACCTCAGTCCAAAATCAACCTGAATTCCCCCCAAGAGACTTTCCCTCTGCTAGATCCGAAATTAGGGACCCCCAGGACAACCAGCAATGGCACAGCGCTCCACCTGAGTCACTGAGGCCGAGGTCCTTCCATGCTAAGTCTCCGATTCCACTCCGGAGTTGTCCAAATCTGCCGGTTCTAACATCTACTATGATTGCAAGGAAGCAGCAAATCGATCACAGGCACCTAGAATGGGAACTAAAGCCTTCCATTGATGCGGACGATGATTCCGATGGTGGTGAAGAAGTGGGTGAGAGCAATAAAGGCCCAGTTGGCGAGCTCAGCAAAGAGGATCTTGAGGCTTTCGTTGGTAACCAACAACTTACGCGTGAGGTTATTCATGGTTTGCATGCTGTCGAGTGTGCAAAGGCTGCCAATGTTTTTGGGATGCAATGTGGAGGATGGGAAATCGATGTTGAGAATTGCGTTGCTGTTGGCAATGGAGAGAGACTAGCTATATGGAAATCAGCAATAACAGACCAACCTGCTACACACGCAGAGCAAGACATATGCACACCAGAATCCCTTGGCTCTGTAAACATCATATCCGGAACAAACTCAGCCAATTCCCAAGGCAGTGTACAACTCCTGACTGGTAGCACTCAGGTTGCAACCCGACATGAGGATGATTCGCTTCAGCTTCGAGCTGATCAAAAGAGAGCAGTTGACATCATATCGGCTCACAGCATAGATGTGATGAAAGGAGTTCATAAGGACCAACTTTTGATGCTGCTTTTGGGCGAAGGGGGGACTGGGAAATCTGTGGTCATTCGCACTGTCACCAGCTTGTTTGAAGCAAACAGTTGTTCTGACATGCTCGCCAAAGGTGCTTACACTGGGATTGCAGCATGCCATATCGGAGGCCGGACACTGCACAACTTGGCTCATATTCCAGTGGGCAATAGAGCACTAATGAGTCAAAAGATCGCAGAATTAGCTAAATAATGGCGAGCATGGCGATACTTGATCATTGACGAATGCTCAATGCTTTCACGGAAGTTCCTTGCGAAACTGTCATCAGTTCTTTGCATAGTTATGACAGAGGTACACGGAATTAGACAAGACGCACCATTTGGAGGATTAAACGTTATTCTGTGTGGCGATTTCCACCAATTTCCCCCAGTCAGTGAGGGAAGGACTGCTCCATTATACTGGCCACCGTGAGTTTCCGATTCTCCAGAGGCCGCATTAGGAAGTAGCATTTTCGCGAAATTCCAAATCGTCGTGATTTTGAAAGACCAAATGTGAGTGTCAGATCCAGAATGGATCGAACTACTTCGGCACTGTCACTATGGAACTTGCAATCAGCAACATCTGTCTCTATTGAAAAGGCTCATCCTATTGTCAAGGGAGGATCCTTCACCAGACTTTGTCAACTCACCCTGGGGCAATGCAAGGCTAGTGACGCCTCGACATGGGGTCCGTGAAGCATGGAATACAGTCGCTCTGGAAAATTATTGCAAACGGACACGCCAGCCTCTATTTTCCTGTGAAGCCGAGGATACCATCAAAAGACGGCCTCTAGACCTCTGCCAGAGGTGGATTCGAGCCATGCAAACGAAGCAAACAAGAGACAAGAACAAGGTGATTCTCGACAGCACGAAGCTTCCTGACATTATTCAATTTGCAATTGGCACAAAGGTCATGGTTACGTCAAACATAAACACAGACAAAAACATTGCAAACGGCACATGTGGTGAAGTCGTGGATATCATTCTTGATACTAGGGAGGATCATACAATTAGCCAGGGCCCTAGAGTGTCACTGCGTTACCCACCATCCTGCATTCTCATGAGGCTGGAAAGTCGAGATCAAATCCAGGTGGCAGACTTGCCACCAGGGGTAGTCCCCATTTTCCCTGAGGAGCGAATGTATCAGCTCAAGGTCCCAGGAGGGAAAGTGAAATCAGTGAAACGGAGACAACTACCGATCACTGGAGCGTATGCTTTCACGGACTATCGTGCCCAAGGGCAAACAATAGAGCATGCCATAATTGACCTTGCAACTCCCCCCAGCAGGGCACTGACACCATTCAGTGCATATGTTGCACTATCACAGAGCTCAGGCAGGGATACCATACAACTTTTATGGGGTTTTGATGAATCTGTATTCACACAGTGTCAAAAACCCGGATCATAGGGGTAAATGTGTGAGTCCGAATGCAGGTGGGGCTCAACTAGAGGGGGATCCAAGAGCTCTGGTGGTGGACTGAAGCTTCTCAGGAGGGCCGGGTTCTGCTGGATGGTACAAGAGGCTCTAAGAAGGACACGGCCTCAGCGACTCGGAGGGAGCTCTGTGCCTCCGTTACGTCTCAGTTAGTCCTTGTATTTCTTATGTCTGAGGTATCTTGTAGAATGGGAACGGGATTCACTCAGAGGGACTTTGGGTGGCATTTTAGTCGAGATTAGAACTGAGGAACTACAGGTTCTAATCTACGGGTAGTTATAAAGGGGAATGGAAAGGACTTAGTCAAAGTCCGAATGACAATGGGAAAACACCGAAAGGTGCCAAATGATACCGAGTGGTACCGAAAGGTCCTGAACGATATCTTTAATGGGGAACCAAGGTGTCAGACCAGGAGGGTGGAGTAAGAGGCCGGAAAATGAATGGGAACGAGAAATGGGTAAGGGGGGGTTAGCCGACTGAATGATAAGAAGAAGATAGTCGTGCTAAGAATGGAAGGTGACTAATAAGTGATGACGTGGGTGAGATCACCGAAGGATGCCGGTAACTCTGAAAGCGGAGTTGCGTATCTGAAGGATGTTGGGTGACTCAAATAAATGGAATGGGTAGAGGAATGATTTAAGGGTATGTCATGGGATGTCAGAGGTCCGTCGGGATATTGGAGCAAATCCGGAGTCTCCCAATGTTCCGACTGGGGACCTAGCTTCCGGGATGGGAGTGACCAAGGTTCGGTACGCCGCAACCAGACCAGAGCTGAGACAGTCAGGAGGGAAGGTGACTTGGGGAGTGGGGAGGCATGGTGTAGGGGATGGTGAAGTTGTTAGGAAGGTGTGGTGTGGTGGGAGTGCATGGGGTCGGGATTCTGGGATATGACACACAGCCTGTGTGTGATGCCCTAAAGCTGGCAGACTTACGGATGGAAGAGTTGAATAAACAGACAACGGAAGCGTGGAAATTGGGGCATTTTGGTGATCGTTGATGTTGACATAGATATAAGAAGAGAAGGATGTGTAGGTGTTGTTGAATCCATGGGTATACACTGCACTGGTACAACGAACAAGCCTCTAATGAAAGCAGAAAGATGGAACGATGCTCATGTGACACGAGTGACACAAGCATGTTGTTGTTATTGAATGGAAACACAGCATGTGACGCAAGCATGTGATTGGAATCAATTCACAGCTGAAAACTGCATAATTCCCATGGTAATTGTGGGGTTGGAAGTGACCTTGCAAGCAAGGTAATCTGTCAGGCCTTTGGATTCATTGCTATTGACCTTAAACTCAGACCCACAACCCTCGTAACTTCCATGATTGGCATGAGCAAAAGACTGAAAGATGAAACCCACATAGTCACAGCCATCCAAGATACGATTGCAGACCCAAAAGGATCCTTTGTCCCCTTCCTCACAGAAGTAGATATGATGACTGACCAAATGTTGGACATTGTTGACAGCGTACAAGCCATCCCAAGAGGATATGCCCTGAAATGCAAGGACATGGCAGGAAACGCCAACAAAAAAAGAAACCCTACATCTGACAGCATGGTGACCATGTGGGAGATACATGCACAACCCCCCTTTAACACTCTCAAAGACACCCAGGACTCACTTCACAATAAATAGATCCATCTTCTCATGACAGCAACCTTCATCAGCAAGTGGACCCAAGCTGGCACAGCACTGTTGAGACAAAGGATCTGCCACACATGCAAAGCCATTGACCACTCTTACCATGTATGCCCGATCCACCAACACTTGGCCTGGAAGGAGCACTACCCCAAGCACGAGAGTGTGCCCAGGAGAGGACTCAGCTATGGCAGCTTCTACCCTGGTGTCAGGGCAATAGCCCCAAACCCCGAGCCACATGTAATTAGATACATATAGTCACATGGGTAAGCGGGAACCTCTGGGTAACTGCTTACACACTACTGTAAAATACAATCACTTATGGCTCTGTGTGCTGAGCTACCCCCAGACCTCACACTTTTTTAAGCGTATGAGGTGTGTTTTACAACACAACCCACAAAAACTATCCAATCTTAACATTGACTCGGCAGCACCTATGGCGCCTAAACACGCCAGCAAGGGCAACACAAGGTGATTGACTTGTGCGATAAACACGTAAGTGCCCAACGATCAGCCCAAAAGCTGATCGGATAGAGTGGCAGGAAACTCCAGGGCCCAACTATCCCCTGGAGTCCCCCCTCATGTCCCCAAGTCAAGCCCCAAAGGCAGACAAAGGGAAACAAAGGGAAGAGCCCCCACATCGGCTATCCAAAAAACTACTGGACTTGTTCCAGGTTCCATCCAAATGGAGGATGGAAAGCGAAGACTAACTTCTTCTCAGGCTTTCATGAGAAGGCACAAAGATACGCTGGGAGAGCAGGATCTCCCAGAGCGCGGAAGCTCCAAAAGAACTTCCGCTGTTTACACTCCCCCACGCCATGCCAGACAAGGCAAGGTGGCCAACCTCAGAGGAGGTCTCCGAGATAATGAAGAGGAGGCGAACTGAAATGAGGGAGTTCGCTGAGGAAGCCTTATGGAAAAGTAAGGAAAAACCAGCGAACAGACCCCTCTATGAAAGGGAAGCACCCTTGGCAACAGCCTGGCCTAAACAAAGCGAGCATGGAGTGTTCACTCCAAGAACCCCTTCTGGAACCCCCAGAAGCGGTAATGTCAACTGGGGAGAGTCACTGCTCACCCAACCAAACTTCCTCCTGGAAAACCAGGAATTGTGCATAATAAAGGCGATAAACTCGATCCAAAAAAAGATCCAGGAAACGAGCCACAATAGCACAGCTCATCTAGATATAACTCTAGAAAGAATGGCCAATGCAATCGATGCGTTGACTGACAAAATGCTGAAGGAGATAAACTTCTCACAAAATAGTGAGGAAACAAAAAAAATACCCCTGGGCCACAGGCCAGGACAAAACCAGAACTCGTGAAAAATTCACGAAAAGAACCACCAGTGAAAGTACACTGGAGTATCATCAGCGACTTGACAGAGACGCTAAGGAGATCCTTCTCCCAAGGACAGGAGAAGACAATGCCAAAAGTCAGAAATTAGGAGGAGAATCGGCACGTACCAAAGGTTCGGCCAAACATCCACCTTCGACGAACCTCTCAAACAGAGAGGTAACACAACCACACTCTCTCAAAACAATGAGAGAATCCAAATACAACTTCAGGCAAGTTCGCCAGAAACCAAAGAAACACTGCAAGGAAAATTCCCCCCAGCCCCTGCCTTCGCAGGGTCGCTATCCAATGGAGATCTCTCCTTTGGGGGGTTTTCGAGCAAGAGGAGTACCTGGAGAAATGGTATGAAAAGGCCATAAGAATGGCCAAAGTGAGAATACTCACTCCCTACCCAGAAGGAGTGAAGCCTGAAGCCCTGAAAAATGGGCTGTCATCCCCTGTTATGGAAATAGGAATTTCCCATTTTAGACCCTTATGGGTTCTGTATCACGTGATTTGTATAGTAATAGAGTTTAACCAATCAATAATCAACAAAAACCCGCTGCCACACTACCTGTTCAACAACATGTTAAACCATCTGTGAAACAACCTGTAAACCCTTATGTCCAACCCCCTTCCCTATTCCTGCACCAGAATGGACGAAAATGGGCGCTTCCGGCCCCATTTTTGTAACATCCCCTGACAAGAAATGGTCAGGGGAGAACAACATGGAATCGTTCTGGCAGTGGTTCACAGAACTACTGGGATTCCTGGCTTCGCAAGGATGCAAAGGTCCCCAATTCGATGAAGTCCATCTGGACTGCTTGATTCGTGGATTAGGGGGACCCACATTCGACCTCGGAATAAGACTCCAAGACGAAACTCTCCTCAGAGGAGATGAGGGCATGTTCCTCGAAGTTCTCAACATATTGATGAGAACTTTCATTAAAGCCTCTGCCGTGTTGAACGCGACAAAGAAGTACCGCAACATCAAATACAAAGCGGAAAAAGGTCTAAAACAGTTCTACCTAGAACTGTCCAAAGCAGCGTCCCAGATGGTGACGCCGCCAGACCAGGCATCCTTCAATGCCAGGTTCCTAAACTACATTCCCCTTGAATGGAAGAGGGAAATGATCGCTCATGATAGAATCAGAGCAGACTTCTCCTCAAACGAGGAAATGTTAAAAGCAATATCTCGTGTAGACAAGATAATTGACGGGCTGAAGATGTCTTCAGCCTACAAATCAGGGTACTATACCCGAACAACTACCATGGCAACCATGAGCTGTGGTAGAGCCCTCCCATCAGGAAAGAAGGCTGAAGAGCTGAAACCCAGATTGAAAGAGGATACATCCTCAAAAAACTCGAGGAAAACTGACCAAAAGTCAGTTCCAATTTGTGGCAAATGCAGCAAAATAGGGCAAACGAAAGATTGCCCAAGACACAATGTAATGAGCGATGAAAAACCAAGGTGCATAGCTGCCATGGAGATCGCGATCACAATGGAAGAAGAGTGGAAAGACTCATCAGATGAGAAACCAGAGAACAACTCTGGTAACTCCGAAGCATCAAGCTTTGAAGTAGAGGACCCATATGAAGGACCTCAATACTCACCCGACTCAGAGGGTGAGGAAGTCAACGTTGGGACCATAAGGATGGGCCCAATGTCAGTCGTCGATCACGACAACATAAATTACAAAATCAAACTGGCTGTAGCACGCCAGTTAGAAAACACGGCAGATGAAAAAGTAGCCGAAGCCTTGGTGGAAGCACCAAGAAAAGATGCCTTGGGGAAATACACCAAAGTACCCAAGGAACACAAGGAGAAAGGGAAGAAGGACCAAAAGTCCATCGAAACCCAGTCCCCCTTGTTTGATGCGAAATTCCGCATCTCAAAAGATGTGGGAAAATACCCTGCAAACAGACCGCTCTCAACAAAGAGAACGCTGATGGCTCACATAAAAATAGCAGGGATAAAAGCCTATGCACTATTCGATAGTGGAGCCGAAATGGACACTTTATCGCCAGACTTTGTCCACATGGTCCACATCCCAATTCTCCAATTGGAGAACCCAGTCGTCCTTCAAATGGGGACGAAAGGAACAAGATCACAGATCCTGTTCAGAACAAACATGGACGTTGAGATTAACGGCCATGTAGAAAAACACTACTTCGATGTAATTAACATCGATAGATACGATGCCATATTCGGCGCCCCCTGGTTAAACAAAAACCAGGTAAGTGTAGACTTCCGGTCCCACAAAGTGAGAACGGTGAAAAGGGCAACATAGACACCCTTGGAGTAAGTGAAGACCGTGTGATGAGATCACACAGATGGAAAACTCAAGCAAGAGCTCGAGAACAACCAAAAAAGAAGCCCCCCTGACAGGGAGGCGGGATTGAAACACACCTCAGGGCAACCAAAAGAAAATACCCTGAAGGTTGGCCCAATCCTACGGTTTGGGACGATAGATTGCAGCACCAGTTTTTCTCAATAACACATGTGTAAACATCATCCCAAATTAAAATTTTACTATGAAATATGCCCAAAAAACAAATTTCTAGAGAGTTTCAGAAAATGGGGGGTGGCCAACGTTTTTGAAAAAAAAAAAGTTGGAATTTATGAAACAGCGACATGGGAGACAATGGCAGAGATCAGGTTGGACACATTATTTATAACTAAGAGTCATATATACTCATTTTAATGGATCTGTGTGACTTGTATTTCCGCATGGCGTATTCTGCCTGTGCCCCACTTAACCCATTCCTTGTTAGGGTTTAGTAAACAAATTTTCAGAAATATCATTCAATGTACTCGTAAGCATCCATATATTGCCAAGTTTTCCGGAAGAAATGGCATGTTGTGACAAGATCGCATGTATCCAAACAGGCAGGGACAAGCCGCTTTGCTGTTTGAAACTTGCCATCTGAAGCAGCCCGGTAACCTATGATATAAGCAACATGTTAGATTCAAGCCAGAACATAGTGTGATAAGAATGCGCATGATATTTTGCATACCCCCATACCAATTCTATCGGATTGAGTTCACAATGAAACTTTGGAAGGAAGAGGCAAAGGTGACCGCGTTCCTCCACACAGTGCTGAATGAGTGGCTTCTCATTTTGAAAATCAGACTGGCAAGAAAGCACATGGGTCATACAGCACCAGTCTGATGTCACTATGGGATCATGAAGTGCGGAGTCCAGCATTCCCGAGGACTCTTCTTCTTGGCCGGCTGCCTCAGCTGCAGCCAATCGCGCAGCTGCATCTTTGGCAGCTTGTGACATTCTGCAATGTTCACATATGCCAATGGGCTTTCCTTTTGGAGAGTTCTCGCACAGGATGTCCCACACAACCCCGCGTTCTTTTAATACAGCCCTCATTCCTTTGGGCTTGCCACGGAGCTCCTCGGGGATGCTTCCATCATCAGGGTACACCATGAGCTGTACTTGGCCACGAGGGTCTGGACATCCGGGGTGGGGGGAGGGTTGTCAAGGGGGATTACTGTTGGGTGCATCTTCGTCTGTTTCCCACCTGGATTGATATTCATGTTATTGACATTCAGTGCATTCGGAGCAAAACCCTCATGATTTGATGAACAGTCAAATATCCAAACCCCGATGCAGTTGGGGAATTTGAATTCAAAAATATCTAACGCGTCCTCAAGCTGTTCTTGATCTCAGCTCTGTCCAATGCATTGTGTGAATTATAAACATACCTGTTTGACAAGCTGAGAGCCATCCCACCATGCATCGTGTCCTTTTCCAGGATATGTGATGACCTGTGCATTTGAGTTCACTCTTGCCTCTGGTGGGTGTTCCAAGTTCCTTTTCTCCTCTTCTTCAGTCAGTGCCAATCGACCCTTTTCAGTTATAAAATCGGAAACATGTATGGCACGTCCATTCCCCTTCTTCCGGAGTGGCTGCTGACCATCTTTGATCCATACACGTCGTCGATACTCATTGACATGAAATATACTTTCATCTTGATATACTGGTATATGTTCTTTCCCTGGGCAGGCCCACACCATGGGTTCCATGTTGGGGCCATCATATTCTTGAATAAATCTGAAATATTCAACATTCAATTGTGTCGGGGATTTGAAATCGCTTTCTTCCACTCACCACCCAACACCCTTCTCATGGGACATTGCATCAATAAAAGTTTTGCGGTATGCAAGGACATCTGGACGTTCATGTCCATCAGTATATACACCCTTTTTTGACTCAGTGCTTCGGAATCCAAGCTTCCATAACCAGCGTGGCGCTGTCCGCTCTGTGATTCTGTCCACCCCAACCTGTGCCTCTGGTCTCAAACTGGGGATGAGGATTTCATTAACATGTTTGGTAAGAAGGTGCGGAGTTATCTGACAAAATACCATTATTGTTAACTCTGGTAATGGGTTTCAGTACAATGAACTCACTTCTCCAAGCTTTTGTTCTGCCAGATAACATCGAACACCCGAAACAACAGCCTCATTATCAAGAAAGCTCCCTGCCCCTATTTTCTTAAGTTTTGCCCTCTCAGGGAGTCGCCGATACTTCTGGATGTAAGGGATTGCTTCTCGAATCTTGTGTGCAAAAAATGGCCCTTTCCCCATGCGTGCCGCTATTGCCAGACTTGCAGTCTTTGCGGGCTGCTTCCTTCATCGTGCTCCAGTGTTTTTCCAAATTTGACACAGCTTCTCATATGAGATAATTGCGGTGAGCATCATGATGCTCTTTAAGGTCTTCTTTGTTGGGACCTTTGTCGTGTGTTTCAGTAACTTGGTTGCAATAGCCAAAATGTCTTCATCTGGCTCATCTTCCGTTAAAACCCCTTCAACAGACTCTATCACATTCTCTGTATTATTGACACATTGGTCTGGAATGGCTGCTTCCTCTGGCTCTGGAGCGTCTGTGACATTTGCTGTGCCGATTGGCGCATATTCCGCATCAAAGTCTTCATTGCTGCTGATCTCTGTTGTCTGACATGGAGGTTATCATACTGCTCTTATTGTTAGTTGATCCGACATACATCTGGTTCTTCAATTGCAGATAAATCCAATGTATCGATCCCCTTGATGATTTTCTCCAACTTTTCCTCAAATTTTGCTTGAAGTTTGCAAGTTTCCTCCTGGGCGTTCTTGCTGTCAGTATCTCCATGATTTCACTTTGGCCAGGGAAATTTATTATCAGTATGTGCTCATTTTTGCGCAGTTCACAGAGAAGCTTAACATACCTTAAGTGATGGCCTTTGGGCAAAGGCCTCAAATACATCACGGTTGCATGTGGCAGCAGCTTCTTCAAGCTCTCTCTTGCACTGCCTTCTGCGACACTCTGATCGCTTCTCCCAGTGGGAGGTGCACGGCCAGGGAACTTGGCCTATGGATATGTCAGTTTAATCAACAAAGTGCCCAACCCCACTTACATCCAGGATGCGTTCTTCAAGAGTTGATTGACTCTCTGGTCCCATGAAGATGTTGTAAAATCTCTCCAAGCTCTTGGCCGCATCTTCTTCCTGGAAATCATCGGTGGAATGGTCGCTGTTTGCTTCAGTTGCGGAGTCTGAGGTGTATTGATAATCAGAATCAGAGTCGGGAGTGACATCTTCAAGTCTAATGCGTTTCCCAAAGACCCTGGATCCATTTTTTAGCTGCTCCTTCACCTGTCACTGGCGCGCATTTTTGGCAGGCATTCTGACTGCGACAATATTGGTTTCACACCACGTGATTTCACTGCTGTCCATGATGCTCAATGTTCAATATCACAATATAAGATCCATTATTCCCACCACCAAAGATGCTTTATTGGCATCATTTACTCACTCCTTCACCTTAAGAACACTCCATATCATGGTATTCTAGGACTTTCCTAATTAGGCAATGCGTCGGTCAGAATTTTTTTCAAAGTTCAATTAAGAAAATATTACTCCGATAAGTCAAAGGGGTGCTAGTAAAGGACCTACTTCCCCTAGTTCAAGAGCCAGATAGTGGTGATGTGCGGGCAGTGAAGGCAAAGTTTGTCAGAAGCAAAAATAGGTGCCGGAATTTAGCATCCCACACTATAGTCCGGAAGGACTAGAACTTCCAGACATACCACACCTGGAAGGTCTCTCCATGAACAACCCCGAGTTCGAAATACTCAGGGAGTGGTGGAGAGAAAAATTCGAAACCGTAATGGTGCCAGCGCCATTAGAAATGCCTCCCTTGAGGGAGGTGAACCATCGAATCCCATTGAAGGATCCGAACAAGAAATTTCGGGAAAACACCCCAAGATGTCCTGCAGCACTGCAGGAAGCACTAGCGACCAAAATAGATCGCTATGTAAAAGCAGGATGGTGGTATCCCATGAACAGCGAGCGAGCATGCCCACTACTGTGTATCCACAAAGCAGATGGATCTTTGCGCATGGTAATAGACATGAGGAATCGTAACTCAAACACGATCCTCGATGTCACACCAATGCCAGACATGCAACTGATCCAAGAATCAGTCGCCAGAGCAACATACCAATCCAAGATCGATATGTCAGACGCATACGAACAAGTCCATGTGGATCCAGATGACATCCATAGGATGACATTCTCTATGCCCCATGGGACGTACAACTCCAACACGATGCAGCAAGGAGACTGCAACGCTCTCTGCACCTTCCAGCGCGCACTGACCTGGGAACTATGAGGAGAAGTAGGCAGACACCTACACGTCTGGTTTGACGATATATTCACCAGCACAAGCTTGGTGGAGAACCACAATAAAGCATTATTGTGGTTGTTCACTCACCTGAAGGAGGCGAAATTCTACATAAGCCAGAAAAAATTCCAGCCATTTGCCCCAATCCTAGACGTTCTAGGAAGCTGTGTGGACGAACAAGGCATCCACGCTCAAGCGGATAAAATGGAAAAAATCCGCAACTGGCGAGAGCCAGTAGACCACACAGGAGTCCTAAGATTCCTGGGAATGGTAGAATACCTATCAATATTCATGCCAAACGTCAGTGGCTACACAGGACCACTGCAAACAATCTGCTCAAACAAGCAGACATTCAGGTGGACACCACTCCACCAGAAATGCTTCGACGAGATCAAACGTCTAGCATGCAGGGCTCTGATCCTGAAGCCGGTCCAGTGGAATCCACTGGAAAGCCTCTCAGAAGAAGAGAGGACCAAACTCCATGTCTGGGTCATAACAGACACATGCCCAGCAGGCATGGGCACACTAATTGGACAAGGCTAAAAGTGGCAGACTTGCTGCCCGGCTGCATTCATGTCCAAAAAGTTCACCAACACACAACGTAGGTACTTCGCCTACGAGCTCAAGGCACTGGGTGTCCTCGAAGCACTCATGAGATGGCAAGACAATCTCATGGGAGGCCGTGAATTCACAGTAATCATGGACCACAAAGCTTTGGAATAGTTCAAAGCGAAAAACCACAACTCAGGTAGACACCTGAGATGGCAAGCCTTCTTCACAAGCTTCAATTGCGAAATAAAATATGTGGAAGGCCACAAGAACAAAGTGGCAGATGCACTCTCACAGTACTACGTGTCGGTGGACATCCATCTGGACAAAAATGCAGAAGATACTATCCCCGACAGAATTGAGGAATATGAAGAACTGCTACTAAGCAGTACCCTGAGTAAAAACTCAGAGAGAAAGAGACTCGCAGTGATACGCACGAGAAATACCCTAGAGGAAGCTCTAGGGGGGAGTGATAACCTAGAGGAAACTCTAGGGGGGAGTGCCCAAAATCTGGAAGAAATCATAATCCCAGAAGAGAACCTTCAAAAACAACTCAAAGAGAAAGACCTCGTTGAGGCAATAAAATCTGGATACTTGCAAAGCCAGATCCACAGGGAAATCCTAGAGAGCCTGGGGAACTTCAAAAATTTCTCCGTAAAAGATGGGCTGATAACAGAAGGAGGAACGACCCAAATAGTAGTCCCAAAAGGGAACTATGAAAGGAAGTCAGGAAGTCCATTCGAGGAATAATCCTCGAAAACATCCACAAAACACTTGGACACTTAGGATCCAAGAAAACAGTGGAAACCCTCCGTCAACACTTCTGGTGGAAGTCGATGAGGAAGGATACCCACAAGTTCTGCAGGTCTTGTGGAACTTGTCAAACAACAAAGAAAAGCACCAGGAGAAATCCTGGACTGCTTCACCCACTCCCTACCCCAGAGACACCATGGTCATCAATAGCTATGGACTTCACAGGTCCATTCCCAACAAGCTTGGGATATGATTACCTCTGGGTAATCATTTGTAGGTTGACATCCAACGTTCACCTAATTCCAATAAAGACAACAACGAACGCACTAGAACTAGCATTTGTATTTCTTTGTGAAGTTGTAAGACTCCACGGTCTACCACACTTGATCATATCAGATGGAGACTGGAAATTCACGTCAAAATTTTGGTGCGAACTACACTGAATACTCGGTGTGCAGTTGAAATTCACAACTGCATTCCACCCGCAAGGTGATGGCCAATGATACAAAAAGTAGTACAAATACTACTTGCAATGGTTAGACCAGATCAACGTGACTGGGCAGCGAAACTGTCGATGGCAGAATTTGCAATCAATGCAAGCTCAAACACATCAACAGGATTTGCCCTTCGAATTAATCTATGGCCATATGCCAAAGATGTGCCTAACAGCACCACTCTCGGACTACCAGGGAGTAAACGACTTCGCCCAAAAGGCAAAGGAAAACCTCATGGCAGCACATGATGCAATAATACACAATCGCGCTGCTCAAACAATCCAGGCTAATAAGAAAAGATGCCCGGACCCGCCTTTGAGAAAAGGCGAGCTTGCATACTTATCCATGGATAAGCTGAACCTACCCAAAGGAAGGGCAGGAAAACTAAAGCCCTTATACATAGGGCCTTACCAAATTCTGGAAACATTTCCAGAGACATCAAACTATGTCCTCAAGTTGCCACCACAACTTGAACAACGTGGAATCCACCCAAGATTCCACGTATCCCCGCTCGTACTGTCATATCCGTGCATACCCGATCCCGACCTGACTTCCGGACCTCCTCCTTCCCCACCTCCAGAGTCCTACCCTACCGCTGTCCGTTCCAATACTCACCTTCGGTCCTGGCAACACACCTCCTCTTACCTCCCATGCCACCTCCACTCCTCCTCCCCTCTCCTCCCCTATCTCCGTCGGCTCCGATACTCACCTGGGATGGAACACTGCCCCTCTCTCCACCCTCCTACTACTACTCCTCCTACTCCTCCGCTCCTCCCTCACAACACCTCCACCCTTCCGTCACCCTCCTACGCTTCTCCCATCCGCTCCGATACTCACCTTCAGACCTGACAACTCTCCTTCCACCACTCCCTCCCTCTTCCCTTTCTCCTCTCTCTTCCCTCTGGTACTCTTCCGCTGACCTCCCACCAAGTTATGACCTTCCACTGCTGTCCCATACTTCGTACTCTGGCACTGCTCGTACCTTGCTCCAAGCCTCCGTCATAGTCCCTACCTCGGACTTTGACTCCACCTCGGTCTTAGTCCATTGCATTGGTGACCTCATACTACGTAAACACCATTGCCAATATTCCTCGGACTTCCAACCCTGCCTCTGTAAGCTCCGCAACCTCTGAGCTTGGCAGATCATCTTGGGCACTTTCGCCACTTGTAATGTATCTCTCACGTTTTCCCCTCATCCCTATTTGGACTGCTGCTTCTTCCCATTCTAGCCAGTTAGTCATCATCCCCACTTCTCCTCATCCTCCTGCCCCTCTGGGCCTCGCCCTCCTTACCTCCTTTCAGACGTATCACAGGTTCTGCTTTATGACCTTCGGTACCGCTCCGCTTCTGTCATCCCTTTGTTCCTGTTCGGACACCCTCATTCCCATTGGGATCCCCTTTGTTTCCTTGTGCTTTTGCCCCCTCCATTATATATATTGGCGCTTGTACATACTCGTTTTGGCCTCAGTCGGAAATTGACCTGAAATGCCCCCTAGAGACTTCCTGCTTGCCTACTGTGAAATTAAGGACCAAATGGACAAACAGCAATGGCACAGCGCTCCGCTTGAGTTGCTGAGGCTCAGGTCCTTCCACGCTAAGTCTCCGATTCCACTCCGGAGTAATCTGAATCCATGCCTCATCTCTAACAGGTACCTCACAAGCCGAATGACCAAGAAATCTTCCCAAATAGGGAAGTAAACATATTCTAACATTTTTAATAACTTAATAAATGTGTCATAAATGCTTCCTACAGCATCAAAATGGTCAAAAATCTGTCTCATATAACACATAAAGTACCACCACATCTGCCCAATGTATTCTCATGTGCTGTTGGGTAGTTGTTGTAAATAAACGCCATGAAATGTTTCTCAGGCGTTTAAACGATATACGGGATTTTCCGACACTCGAAGTCATAAATCACGTGACGATTGTAAAGCCCTCTGTCTCATTCGAAAACACCCCAGTGGACTGTTATACATGAAGTTGAATTCTCCTGATTCCGACCCCTAGTCCCCCGTAATTTCCACCCACCCTTCCCTCACTCATCCCGGTGTTCCATCTCATCCAAATCCAAAGTGGGTTCCCACACGGGCAGCAGCCCAAAGAAGAAAAATAAGGAAAAGAAAAAAGGAAGGAGGGAGGGAAGGCACTTCCGGAAGTGGATGAGGGGGGAGGGGAACAAAGAAAAGAATTCAGCGCAGGGTCCTGACATCGCACTGCTAGGGAATAATGAGATTATAAGCGCGCAACTCATTTTCCCCAAGGGCCATTTGATGGACATACATACCGGGGTCATGTTACTTCGCATGAGACAACAGCCCACCATGAACTTCTCCTACCTCGTCCTCTGCTGGGTATATCCAGTATGACATTGACCTTAGTCCGTGTTCGAGCCCAGAGGATTTGAGTCTCACCATATGTCGTGCATACATGCCTGAAGCATGTCCCTAGCACAATCTTCCTGGAGGACCCCATGAGATGAATGAATGGAATACACAGGAAGTGGGATATACTCACTTTGTTGAGAAATAGCTGCTTTGCGGCCAAGATGAGCGCCTTATCCAACACACAGAGGAACGGACTGCCATGCTATTCCTGTTCATGAGAGGCATCGGTGAAGAGAGTATCAGAAAGGGGGCTCAGGTAAGCTACTCCCTCGCCTCCTTGCGACCTCCCACACCCATCTTGACCGTGAGGAAAAAAACTCTCATCGGATGTGCCCATGGCAAGTGCCGGTGTTTGGTTCTGACCCGTCACACTATTCCTGCCCCGTCCTGCCGTACCCGCCGTCAGCGCATACTGGTGCTGGTTAACTGCATAGCCAGTTGTGCCATCTGTGCTCGAGAAGCTTTGGCTCAAACCGAGGCTGTCGCTACCCCACCACACAAAAGACCCATGGTTGCGAGTCCCATTCCACACTTTCTGATTCAAGTTTGCTAACATACTAAAAGGGCGAGTTACGATCAATGCGCTCTGATTGGTTGCCTACCACCTCAGTCGACACACTTCCACAATGTCTCCTCTCTTTCCCGCTCTCTCATTAAAGTTCGATTTCTTTTTGTCCGTCCAGTTCGGTCCCTCCTCCTTGTGTCTTATTTGTTTGAGGTTCCTTTATCCCTCGATTTGTCAACAAAGAGTCCATCCCTTCCTCCTCGCTCTCTTCCTGTACTACCTCCTCAGTAACAATCCCGGAAGAGATATGCATCCTATTACTGAGACGAATGCGTTTTTCGAATTCACAGGCACATCCACAAGCGCGGTGATCACTACTTCACTCTGGCCACCGGAGCGTATCAACCCGCAGTAAGTGGCTTTAGTGGTTCAACCAGGAGTCCACACTCATCATTATGCAGTCAAAATCCGTCGTTCATTTCTTGGTCTACCTTATCATAGCGGCCGTTTCTCGATCTCTGGTTGGTTCATTGGTTCGGCTTATCCTTATCGCCGTTTCATTACATATTGGCTCATATTGACACTTTTATTTTTAGGCAGGACCCAGCCTCTATCCTAGATAGTAATCCTCAGTCCTCAAACAACCCTTTGTCCGACTCTTCACTTTCACCAATTTCTCATTGGGCTTTGACTTCCACTCCCATGTGGTGTTCAGTTACCATCTATCAACTTCAAATCATTCCAACTTCACTGACGATCTCAAGTGCCTTCGTGTATCGCGGTCTTCGTTTGTCAACTTTGCCTGTTGATGTTCGGTGATCTGATTCGCGTCCGTCAAGGTATGCTTTAGAATCGATTTGTTGGACGGGCCCATTCAGATGCTGCCAAGTTATCGACCTCCTCATTTGGCTTGGCAGAACATGCCGGTACCATTCCACTCAAGGTATGCCAGCACGGCGGAAGGAGACTCGTCTTCAATGGGCTGGGCATGAACGATGGAGAAAAACCCTTACCTTGACCCTGCTGCGCAAGCATTTCTCGAGGAGTTTAGATTCGGATCGTCCTCTGTCCGAGACGTGAGCGCTGAACTCGATCATTGTGTCAAGGTGCTCAAGGCAAACGGAGGGTTCTCTTCTGTCTACGCGACCGATGGGCCCCGCCAGGTGCCCAGACCATTCGAGTGAGTCCCAGCCCACATCGCTGTGGTTTGCGATGCATGTGATGTTGATCATTCTAGGTGTGTTACAAAGAATTACGGCCACTTTCCAGCAGTATGCCGGAGCAAATTAACCAAACTAGAAGGAACTTCGGCACCCCAATATCCTTGAGTTCATCGGATATGCCATTGCAGGCGAACGGTCGGACATGAAGGCTATCTTAGTGTCCAAATGGTGTGCAAACGGGAATGTTGTGCAGTATTTAAGAGCACATCCAAACTCGAGTAGGACTGACTTGGTGAGTGAGTGTCAGTTTGCGATTGTCATACTGTTATTTTTGATGTATATCAGGTTGTTGGTATGGCGAATGGACTACACCATCTTCACAGCCGAAACCCTCAATCGTTCACCGTGATCTGAAGCCAGTGAGTGGGACCCTCTTTGGCTCGTAGATACACTGTCCTTCCTAGGACAACGTCTTGATAAGTGGTCAAGGTGCAGTGCAGCTCTGTGACTTTGGTATGTCCCGTGTAATGAATGAATTGTCCAGAGTTACCCAGACGACATCGACTCCGCTGGGATATGATACTCTTCATATGAAGTCATTGTTGAGGAGAAGAAGACAGAGTTCAGCGATGTCTATGCATTCGGGTGCACATCAATACAGGCAAGTGTAACTTATTATCCAGAACAACAGAGTCAATGATGCCGGTTCCTCAGGTGTTGTTCGATCAACACCCTTTCCCCGACATAAAAATGATCATAGAGTGATTGCTGCAGTTGAGAACCGACAATCTTCTTGGGTGTGGGACATGGATGTACCCATTCAACGCATTCTTTCTCGATGCTGTGATCCACATCAGAATGAACGCCCGTGAATTAGCAGCACCCTCCACGATCTTGATCGCATCCTGGGAATGATGGTTGACGGTCTCTTACACCGACGTGTCTTGGTGGAAGGAAGGGCTCTGTGCCAAGAAAACCAACCAGACCAGCTCCCGAGCTCTGAAGCACCTGAGCCCCCTAGGAGTGCCATGGTCCCGTTTTCGGGCCCCGGAATGTTTCCGAGCTCGAGAGTACCCAGTACCCTGACCCAGTTCCGGCGCTTCGAGGTGTTCCGGAGGGGAATACCTTATCCCCTGGTTCTGATGATACATCTACACAAACTGACTGGCTGTCAAAGATAATCAGGAGATTGTCAAGTTTCTTCCCCCTCGTCCTAGCAATAATAATTATCAGCCCTTTCCCACCTTTGCATCCGTTGGGATCGTAATGTACAAGACTCATAACTTGGTCTCCTCAGCTCCAACAAACGGCGCTGTCGATAGTTCATTCAACAATGACGATGCCTATCACGTTGTCATTGGTGCGGGAGTTGTCGGCTTAACCACGGCCATTGAAATTCAAGAAAGGATTCCAAGCGCTGAAGTTTATATATATCGTCACAGAGGTTCTACCTGGGGATCCAAAGTCAATTACGAGTTTGTGGGCTGTAAGTGAATGTTCACGTCAACTATTCCCTGTTCGTGTCTTGACAATTGTAACTAATCCATATCGACTTGCTACTGTGAACAGAGGGCGCCCACCATGTTTCTCAAGCCGAAAATGAGGGCCAGCTTAGTTAGTGAATGGCGGTTTCTCCACTTTTTCTCAATCTCCATCCAGGGTTGGACAATAAGACATTCCGAAGGAGTCGGAGGGCGGGCATCCAGCGGTGTCCTGTTATTTTGCCTCTGTGTACTCGCATTGGATCAATAAACCGATAAGTACCAGGTCCTGAAGGATTCTGAGCTGATCGAAGGGAGTCTTTCTAGTGTGGAATTCACTGCGCTAACCATGGACACTCCAGTATAGTGAGTGATTTGTTGCCACCTTCCGCCATTGCACCACAAGTGAGAATGACACAGCCCAAGGGGTCCGTTGTGTTGTATATATTATATTGTATTACGAACAATTGAGATGATGTGCCAGTACTTGGTCATTCTGCTGGCCACAGCTCCCCCACCCCTACCCACTAGCTGTCTGCCTCATTATGTCCATTATTTGGAATCCGGCCCATCGTGTTACAGTGTTGTGACAGTGACTCATTTGTCACATTGTCTGTGATTAATTTAATCGGATCTTTCCAGATCTCGATCTCTCACGATCTGAGTACCCGCTCCATCTCGAAAATGCCAGCAGAACCAGGATCTTTGCAACAGGTTGAGAGTCTCATGGAACTCGACTCTGTCCAGAATATCAAGGGTCTCCAATTCAACCTGATGCTGCCCGAAAAGTGGATTCAGATGAGTCCCGATGAGAAGATGGTGCAGTGCTCTCAGATCCGCAAGCAAGCGCTGATCGGAGTGGGAGAACTCCAGGTTTACAATGGTGATGGATTGAGACTTCAACTTGGGGGCCGAAATGCCAGGCCGATCCAGGACACCCCAGCCAAGCAGATTGCTGAGGACGTTTACCGCTACTCAGGCCCTCGGCGCCTGACTACAGACATGGCACTGAATCTGGTTGTTAGGACATCTTGGATTGATAAGGGAGAATGGCCACTAGGGATTGACACTAGCAACTACAAATCCCTTCCCCCAATCACTTTCACTGAGCTTGGTCGCAGAGCGGTAAACGCCAACCAGGTTCATGTTATCAATGGCCAACATCGGTTAGTCTTTTGCTTCTCATACTTCAAATAAATTTCAAACTAAGACCCTTACATAATATTAATAATTAATTCACATATGTAGAATAACAGGCCTGCGATATGCATACAAGCGTGCAGTGGACGAGGTGAAACGCCTTGAGAGGCTAGTGAACATTTGTCCCAAGAAAGAGTTAAGCGATGAAGAGAAGGCAAGGTTAAGTGACCTTCAGGGTGCGTTGAATCAGGAGCATGTCAAGATGGAGACGTTAAAGACATGGCCTGCCAACATTTGGGACCTTGGTAAGCACCCCCATCCATAATTGTTAACTTTGCATTTGAGGTTTAATATTACCAAAGATATTATCGAGTCACAGGAGCGGCTGGGGAATCTTCTCATTGATTTCCTTTCACAAAATAAAGACACTGTGGAGGTAATTGCGTCTGAGGAGGATAAGCTGGCACCTCTATACCAGCAACTCCTCACCATGGAGAAAGCCTCGGGCTGGCGGCCACAATTGTGGTCCTCAACCTCATTCTCTGCCCAAACCCATACCACTGACCTTCACAACCTGTCAGGTGACTCAACATTTTCTCGTAAATTTGAGAAATTGGCCAAGGATCCCAGAACAACACGTGGTTTGATGGAAATGACAAGGCTTGGCAAATACTACCGCACCTGGAACGGCTTCACTGTCAATCACCTTTCAGGGGAGACCTTGAATTCCACTGCTTCCATAAGTTTATCACCATTTATGCTATCCATCTAGCTAATGTGATGTTTGTAATCAGTATCTATGGACATACATCCAGGGGCAGAATGAGCTCCTGGGTCTCATATTCTCTAATTCGGCATCAGATGCCAACTTCCCCTATGATCAATTCCGTGGGACATTGTCGGCACTGAAAACTGCCAAGTCCTCGTCACAACTCCAGGCACAATTGGATGCCCTCTCATCCAACTTCATCACGTCATTCATTGATCAAGACCATCAAATGTCTGATCTGGAACGATTTTATTCCTCTGAATTTTGGGATGCTGTGGAAAAGGCAGAGGCCACTTCTGGGATCTCCTCTGCTGGGGTGTCAAAACGAAAAAAAAACAATATCTTATCAAGATGATGTCTTCCAAGTCATGACTTCAATGCAGCAACAGCGGTATGACACATATATTGGTGAGGTCCGGAAGGCCATTGAAGAAATTCTTTCTCGAACGGATGAGCTCCTTCCTCCCCACATCAAAGCATCTGCTCTGAATTGTTTCGATGTCTTGTTTTCAGGGAAGATATTCAACATCAAATTGATCCTGATGACAACAGGACTTGTGGGAGAGTTGGAAGAAATGTTCAAGAATTATGGGCATTGCTTCCGTGAGGTATGTGTTTCAATCATGCTTCTTCATGGCCCATTAGCATTATCGTTTTTGTGCTCGCAAACATAACAACGATACTATCCTTCATCCTTCCATTTGTTGTTTTTGTGTTCACGAACACAAAAACAACATGTTCCTCTGTTCACAACCACAACCACAATATTTGTAATATACCAACCCCATCGTTTTTGTGTTCGCGAACATAAAAACGATTTTGGTTTTCTGGCTTCTCTCTTTTTTGTCATGACCTCCTCACTCACTATGTCCCCAGATTCATGCTTGGGTAGATCCCATCTCTGCATACCTCATTGATTGGCCAAAGGAAGATCCATATGATCGCTCCTACCTCCTCTTTGATTCCTTTCATAGGGATCCACTCATCACCAACCCTCACAATGTGGAACTGGTAGTAAGTGAACTCAATATTCACTCTATCCAGCAAACTCTCATTGGGCTTCAGTTTACATTCCATGTCCTTGGTGACATGCTTCCTCATTTCTCCAATTGGATGGTGGAAACTCATCCAGATCATTCTTCCTTTGTCCATGTACCCACTCATGATACCACAAAACTCCCAAGAGCATACTTCGAGAAAGTGGGGCTATATGATATTGCCAAGCAGCCATCACCACCAGATGGTCATCAAAATGGTTTATTCAAGTCTGGTGGTATCTTGCCATTGTCATGGGAGGAGGAATGTCAGGCTTTCGCAAATTCACAAGCCATCTTCCAATCTTGGAACTCTGCACCCAACATTCTGGCCAAACACCGTGAAAGCAGAGGATCTAACAATATCTTACACCGTGCCATGGCTGTTTATCCACACCTCACCCTCAAAGATGGCTCTGGGAGCAATCTTATTCGTATCTCTGCTAAATGGCGAATTGCCATGGTCATTCTATCCATCCACAATATTCAATGTCGGCTACCACTCATGAAGAAGAAAGGGGTCTCTGCTGCTTTATATGCAGGACTTCTTGATGCTATCAAGCATTTCACTCATGAGCCGACCTCCTTTGACTTTGTGGTGGCTCTCCATAGGAACGCCAAGGCCCACAAGTATCCATACCTTGAGGACCCAAAAGGCTTCATTCAGCAACTCCAAGGCATACCTCCATCAGATGATGAGAGTGATGACCAGGAGTCCCCTTTACATCTGTACAACTCCCTTCGTCGAGGAAATCAAAAAGACATTCATGCCCTCAGGAATATGATGAAGAAGATGGGCTGGATCCACTGTCGCCAGCAGACCTCCAAGGAGATTTCAAGTGACATTGTGGAGGCATGGAACGAATTTGAATCAGTATGCTCAGTCCTTTAGGTGCTGTTCAGTATGCTAATCCACCACAATAGTGTCTTCAACGATTTTCTGTTGTATTGTCCCTTGATGAAGTGGAGACAATTGAAGAAAAAGCACGCTCATCCTCATCCTCTAAGCCTCGCTACAGTTTGTATGATGAGGACATTTCATTCAAGGACTGGGTTCCTCAGACCAAGTGGCTCCTAATGCCAACAATATACAAGGGGTCCAAGGTGAGTTATATATGCTCTGAACAATAATCATGATCTAATTGATGTGTATGGTCTTTCAGAACCGTACTGATAAATCACATCCACTTCCTGAGTGGCTAAAAAGCCATGATGATTTTTTATATATCTGGGATGTAAGTGTATTTTCCCATGGAATCTGAAGTTGCACTCATATATATATATATTCTGTTCAAAAAGTCAACAAGTGAGGAGACAGATCCTGAAGAGGCAAAGCCACCAAGTGAGGAGGAGGAAGAAAGGGAAGAAGAGGACATCGCATCTCAGTCACAGGGGAAGGGGAAGGGGAAGATGCATGAGGGTCCACCTACAAAGGCATGCAATTCTATTATCTGCCTCTGGAGAAATAATGCCATTTCTTACCCAATTATTATTGTCACAGCCGTTGCCAATGCTGGAGTCAACATCTGAGACATCGGAGGTTGATATGGATAATCCTGAAGAGAACACTGGGGATCAGGGTAGTGAGTATGAAGGTGATAATGTGGTCCCAGAGACCCCCTCTCCATCCCAAGCAAAGCAAACAACTGGTGGTGGAAAGCGGCCCCACCAATCCTCTATCACCTCAACCTCTTCAATTTCAATGCCTGCAACACCCATGAAGCTTGGCAGAATTATGCAACCACCTGCTCCCCCAGCGATCTCAACCCGCCAGAGTTCAAGGAGAATCCAACAAGCTTCTACCTCAGAGGGAAGGGCCAGGAGTAGAAAGCCTGATGATGATGGACTTGTGGCAAACACAAAGGGGTTGAAGAAACTTGGCTGAGTTGCACTCATCCCTCACATCTCACTCAGGCCACCTTCTCACACTACCATGATATATATACATTGTATGTGTGAAAATATGATATTTATTATGGATAATGGTGTGAGAGATGTAACCCTGTGTCAGGGACATGTCATATCCATACAATCCCGACCTCCGCTCCGGGCTCCCAGAACTCCGAACTCCGACTTCCGGAGCCCTACTTCCCTTCCGTCACCTTCTCCTTGCCGACTCCCAAGAGGTTATCCCACCTCCGGCTCGGACACCACCTTCAGTCCGACTCCGGAACATTCCGGGTCCGACCCCAACCTCGACACCTTCCAGACGAGTACGCAACACCTATGCTCCCGACTCCGGACCTCCGCTCCGGAATCCCGTTTGCGTCTCTGTCTCCGGAACCTCCGGTCTTAGCTCCGACCTCAGACTTTGACCCCACCTCCGCTTATACCCATTGTATTGGTTAGCTCATTCCATTTAATTACCTTTGCCAATATTCCGGAGTTTAACCTCCGAGTTCGGACTTTCCGGACTTACTCCGGACCTTGCAACTATTGCATTGTCCATTTCAATTCCACTATTCTCCCTCATTCCTATTTGGGCTGCTGCTTCCTTTCTATTCAGTCAGCTAGCCATTCCCCACTCCCAACCTCCTTCCTTCCTCCTTGGGCCTTGGCCCTTCATTCCTCCTTTGGGAAACACCATTGAGTCAAACACTTGACCCTCGGTGTTGTTCCTCTTTCCATCTCCCTTTGTCTCCTTTCGTCCTACCCTTGTTCCTTTTGATTCCGGACCCCTCCTTATATACAATGTACCTAGTAACTTGTAACCTCAGTCCGAAATCATCTTGAATTCCCCCAAGAGACTTTCCCTCTGCTAGATCCGAAATTAGGGACCCCTAGGACAACCAGCAATGGCACAGCGCTCTGCCTGAGTCGCTGAGGCCAAGGTCCTTCCATGCTAAGTCTCTGATTCCATTCCGGAGTCGTCCGAATCCGCACGTTCTAACAGGACAGCTCCGAAAGTGGTGAAGTCCAGGTGGGGGGGACTCTGTTAGAAACGGGCGGAAACAGACGACTCCGGAGTGGAATCGGGGACTTAGCATGGAGGGACCTTGGCCTCAGCGACTCAAGCGGAGCGCTGTGCCATTGCTGTTTGTCCATTTGGTCCTTAATTTCACAGTAGGCGAGCAGGAAGTCTCTAGGGGGCATTTCAGGTTGATTTCGGACTGAGCCCCAAACGAGTATGTACAAGCACCGATATATATAATGGAGGGGGCAAAAGCACAAGGAGACAAAGGTCATAAGACAGGACCTGTGATACATCCGAAAGGAGGTAGGGAGGGCGAGGCCCAGAGGGGCAGGAGGATGAGGAGAAGTGGGGATGATGACTAACTGGCTAGAATGGGAAGAAGCAGCAGTCCAAATAGGGATGAGGGGAAAACGCGAAAGATACATTACAAGTGGCAAAAGTGCCGAAGGCGATCCGTGAAGCTCAGAGGTTGCGGAGCTTACGGAGGTTATGGAGGCGGGGTTGAAAGTCCGAGGAATATTGGCAATGGTGTTTACGTAGTATGAGGTCACCAATGCAATGGACTAAGACCGAGGTGGAGTCAAAGTCCGAGGTAGGGACTATGACAGAGGCTCGGAGCAAAGATATGAGCAGTGCCCGAGTACGAAGTACAGAACAGCGGTGGAAGGTCATAACTTGGCAGGGGGTTGGTGGAAGAGTACCAGAGAGAGGAGAGAGGAGAAAGGTAAGAGAGTGGCGAGAGGGGCGGTGTCCGGTCCGAGGTGAGTATCTGTGAGGTCTTAGGGTGGCTCAGCACACAAGGCCGTAAGTGATACAAGATAGTGTATTTTACGGTGGTGTGTAAGCAGTTACCCGGAGGTTCCCGCTTGCCCACATGACTATATGTATCTAATTTACATGTGACTCGGGGTTCGGGGCTATTGCCCTGACATTCTCCCCCCTTGCGTTGCATTTGCGACGCATACAAAGTTGATAGTGAATAAAACAGAGTTTTAATAGTTGATTTACATTGAGTTTGGAATTATCAATGAGTGTTTTGTTGTCGCCACTTTAAAGTGGGCGATTTTGTACATGTCGGTGAAGAAAAGAGAGGGGGTTTAAGGAATGAATGAGTGTGGGCCGTTACTTTGAAGTGAATGGCGATACATTGGTATCGCAGGGAGAGAAGAGAAAAAAATGGTGGAGTTTGTCGAAAATGAATTTCAACCCAAAGGTTGTATGTCTTTGGTGTTCCTCACTTGTTCTGTGAGGGTTTGTGTGTAAGTGGTGTTTACACACGAGCGGTGGTGGATGTGGGTCTTTTGACGGAGTGGAGATTTCCGCAATTGTTACTTGCGGTTCCTCGCATACAGTATTGTGTGTGGGGCCTCGAGTTGGGGGAAGTTCAAGGGCGCCTCGATGGCATATTACCGTGTCACTTTCCCTTCTCTCAAGGGTGGATTCATTGCCCCGGAGGAGGGTTTTCCTCCCGGTTGTTCATCTGGACATCCGATTGCTGCGTCGGATGCGACGACGTAGCCTGGGCTACATTGTCGGGCTGTGGGCTCAATGAAGTGGGTGCTCCCTGGGTGGGAGTGGGTTGTTGTGTTCCTGAGCTGCTTGGCTCAGGTGTAGAGTATGGTAGGTCTACTGTTCTTCCCGTGGGGAAGGGTGGTCGTTGGGCTGGTTGTCCAGCACGGAGACTTGCGTCTCTTTCCCGGTATTTGGAAGCTTTCGCTTCCCGTTCCACAGTTCTTGCGGCACGTTCCTCAGGAGTCCTGAGTGGTTTGAACTGGGACTTTAAGTAGGCAGCTTTGCCTAGACTTTCCCAGGAGTTTTTCCCTTATTCTCTGGGGAATTATATTCCTCCGTGAGTCTTGCAATACTCGGGAGTCCCAAGAAGTATTTCTCGGTTTCCTTCACTTTTTCGCGAAGGGTTCTGTGTACCTTGCCGCTTTTGAAGGCGGCTTCGGCCTGTTCGTACCAGTGTACGAATTCTTTCCCACTCACGCTTGTCCACCAAGCGTATGCGCTGTCATGCGCCGCTTCTGACCCTGTTATTCTCCTCATGGGGAAGTTGGGGTCGATTGTTATGTCGACTGGAGCTTTGACTTTGCCGAACTCGTTGAGTTCAGTGGTCTCGTATAGCATGTGGACACTTCCCTGCAGGGTAGCTTGCCCATAGGGTGCTGAGGTACTCAGCGGCCCGCCGCCTCTGGCAGTGGTCCCCGTTTTAGGGTCTGCCGTCGGTTGCCTACCGCTCTCCCTCTTCCCCTCGACATGGGTTTGCCCCTCTGAGGGCAGGCCCTTATGCAACCCGGACAGGGTCGCCTGCCCACAGGGTGGCGGGATAGTCGGTGCCCCGGCACTGTATCCCCTCCCCCTGACCTGGGAGGCCCCCGTCATGATGGGTTTGGCAGCGAGGTCTGCCAGTGCACATGCCTCTCTGAGCTCACGTTTCAGTAATTCGATCTCCCTTTTTTGGAGATCGACTTCTCTCTCTGTGTCTTTCAGAGAGTCAAAGATGCCCTCAGCATCTCTTTGTGCTCTGTTGTATTCACGCCTCCAGTGGGCGCAATGGTTGCAGGCATCTTCTGACGCCCTCGAGTTATCAGACCGTGCCCGTTTGGACGGTCTGGATGAGGAGCCGCTGTCGCTCCCTCGTCTCCCTCCTACGAGGGACTTCATCTCTTTCAGCTCCTCACGGAGCTGACCTGTCTGAGCAGCTACCGCTGACGCGATAGCTGATTCCCAGCCTGCGTTTGGCTGGGGTGTTGTTGGACCTGGGCCGAATTGGCTAATCCAGGGGTTGATCTGGCCAGGGAAGTTCCCTGGGGAGTATGCCTGGGGCTGCAGCAGCAAATGCTGCCCCTGGAATGGCGCTTGTTGTGCCATCGGTGCAGTTTGCACCGCGTATGGTTGGAAGCCCTCTGAGGAGGCTGGGGGTATGTGGTGCCTGTTAGCAATGCAGATGGTTGTTGGTTCGCAGCACTCATTTGTGCTGCATGCGTCGTGTAGTCCATGGCGCTTATCTGTGCCTGGTGTTGTTGTTGTTCCGGGGAGCCTTGCTCCCCAGGTTGTCGTATTTCGATGTCCGGTGGCTTGTTTGGATTGAACTGAGGGTTGCCTCCCCCAGAGAACAACATTTTGTCATTATGTTTCTTGTGGTGGTGGGAGGGGTTTTCATTCTTGCATGCGTGGGATTCACCGCAGTTGTGTGTTCTTTTGCACGTGAGCCTGTGGTTCATGTGGTCTAGGCGAGTTACTCGCCTGGCCCATGTGATCTCTAGTACATGGTGTGGCTGTCCGGGCAAGTTACTCGCCCAGAACTTTCCCACGCTCTTGGCTGTGGGCCATCGTCCCTCGGCTTTACTTCCTCCGCCTCCATTTTTGGGGGCGTAGTGATGCCGAGAGTTCCCTGTCTTCTTTGATAGGGAGTTTTTCTGGTTCCCTTACATTTTGTAAGGTGAGGTACTCGTCCAGGTGGACGAGGTCGTTGCAATTTCCTAGGGGTTCCCATGTGGTGTCCCCTAGTTCCCATTTAACCTTAAACCAGAGTTCGTTGTGAACCCACGTGTGGTTTAGGATTTCGCGAACTACTGCTTCGCGATCGGGGTCTTCCCCAAAATCGTAGAATATGTTTACTTCCCTATTTGGGAAGATTTCCTGGTCATTCGGCTCATGAGGTGTGAGCCGGGATACATGGAATCTTGGGTGGATTCCGTGTTGTTCAAGTTGTGGTGGCAACTTGAGGATGTAGTTTGACATCTCTGGAAATGTTTCCAGAATTTCGTAAGGCCCTATGTATAAGGGCTTTAGTTTTCCTGCCCTGCCTTTGGGTAGGTTCAGCTTATCTGTGGATAAGTATGCGAGCTCGCCTTTTCTCAAAGGCGGGTCCGGGCGTTGTTTCTTATTCACCTGGATTGTTTGAGCAGCGCGATTATGTATTATCGCATCGTGTGCTGCCATGAGGTTCTCCTTCGCTTTTTGAGCGAAGTCATTTACTCCTGGGTAGTCCGAGAGTGGTGCTGTTAGGCACATCTTTGGCATATGGCCGTAGATTAATTCAAACGGGGCAAATCCTGTCGATGTGTTCGAGCTCGCATTGATCACGAATTCCGCCATCGACAGTTTCGCTGCCCAGTCACGTTGGTCTGGTCTAACCATCGCGCGTATATTTGTACTACTTTTTGTATCATTCTTTCCGGTTGGCCGTCGCCTTGCGGGTGGAATGCAGTTGTGAATTTCAACTGTATACCGAGTATTCAGTGTAGTTTGCGCCAAAATTTTGACATGAATTTTGAGTCTCGATCTGATATGATCGAGTGTGGTAGACCGTGGAGTCTTACAACTTCACGAAGAAATACAAATGCTAGTTCTAGTGCGTTCGTTGTTGTCTTTATTGGAATTAGGTGGATGTTGGATGTCAACCTACAGATGATTACCCAGAGGTAATCATATCCCAAGCTTGTTGGGAATGGACCTGTGAAGTCCATGGCTATTGACGACCATGGTGTCTCCGGGGTCGGGAGTGGGTGAAGCATTCCGGGATTTCTCCTGGTGCTTGTCTTTGTCGTTTGACAAGTTCCGCAAGACCTGCAGAACTTGTGGGTATCCTTTCTCATCGACTTCCACCAGAAGTGTCGACGGAGGGTTTCCACTGTTTTCTTGGATCCTAGGTGTCCGAGTGTTTCGTGGATGTTCTCGAGGATTATTCCCCAAATGGACTTCCTTTCGTAGTTTCCTTTTGGGACTACTATTTGGGTCGTTCCTCCTTCTCCAAGTCGGGTTATCAGCCCATCTTTTACGGAGAAGTTTTTGAAATTCCCTGGGTTCTCTAGGATTTCCCAGTGGATCTGGCTTTTCAAGTATCCAGATTTTATTGCCTCAATGAGGTCTTTTTCTTTGAATTGTTTTCGAAGGTTCTCTTCTGGAGTTATGATTTCTTCCAGATTTTGGGTGCTCCCCCCTAGAGCTTCCTCTAGGGTGTTTCTCGTGCATATCGCTGCAAGTCTCTTTCTCTCTGAGTTTTTACTCAGGGTACTGCTTAGTAGCAGTTCTTCGTATTCCTCGATTCTGTCGGGGATAATGTCTTCTGCATTTTTGTCCAGGTGGATGTCTGCCGACACATAATCATCAAAATGCAGATCCTCGTCCGTTGACGAGTCATAGTATCATGAGAGTGCATCTGCCACTTTGTTTTTGTGGCCTTCCACGTATTTTATTTCGCAATTGAAGCTTGCAAAAAAGGCTTGCCATCTCAGGTGTCTCCCTGAGTTGTGGTTTTTCACTTTGAAATATTCCAAAGCTTTGTGGTCCGTGATTACTGTGAATTCACGGCCTCCCATGAGGTCATCTTGCCATCTCATGAGTGCTTCGAGGACACCCAGTGCCTCGAGCTCGTAGGCGAAGTACCTACGTTGTGTGTTGGTGAACTCTTTGGACATGAATGCGGCCGGGTGGCAAGTCTGCCACCTTTCGCCTTGTCCAATTAATGCACCCATGCCCACTGGGCATGCGTCTGTTATGACCCAGACATGGAGTTTGGTCCTCTCTTCTTCTGAGAGGCTTTCCGGTGGGTTCCACTGGACGGGCTTCAGGATCGGAGCCCTGCATGCTAGACATTTGATTTCGTCGAAGCATTTCTGGTGGAGTGGTGTCCACCTGAATGTCTGCTTGTTTGAGCAGATTGTTTGCAGTGGTCCTGTGTAACTGCTGACGTTTGGCATGAATATCGATAGATATTCTACCATTCCCAGGAATCTTAGGACTCCTGTGTGGTCTACTGGCTCTCGCCAGTTGCGGATTTTTTCCATTTTATCCGCTTGAGCGTGGATGCCCTGTTTGTCCACTCGGCTTCCTAGAACATCTAGGATTGGGGCAAATGGCTGGAATTTTTCCGGCTTATGTAGAATTTCGCCCCTTTTAGGCGAGTGAATAACCACAATAGTGCTTTATTGTGGTTCTCCACTGAGCTTGTGCTGGTGAATATATCGTCGAACCAGATGTGTAGGCGTCTGCCTACTTCTCCTCGTAGTTCCCAGGTCAGTGCGCGCTGGAAGGTGCAGGGAGCATTGCAGTCTCCTTGCTGCATCGTGTTCGAGTTGTACGTCCCGTGGGGCATGGAGAATGTCGTCCTATGGACGTCTTCTGGATCCACGCGTATTTGTTCGTACATGTCCGACATATCGATCTTGGATCGGTATGTTGCTCTGGTGACTGATTCTTGGATCAGTCGCATGTCTGGCATTGGTGTGACATCGAGGATCGTGTTTGAGTTACGGTTCCTCGCATCTATTACCGTGCACAAAGATCCATCTGCTTTTCGGATGCACAGTAGCGGGCATGCTCGCTCGCTGTTCGCAGGATACCACCATCCTGCTTTTACATAGCGATCTATTTTGGTCGCTAGTGCTTCCTGCAGTGCTGCAGGACATCTCGGGGTGTTTTCCCGAAATTTCTTGTTTGGGTCCTTCAACGGGATTCGATGGTTCACCTCCCTCAAGGGAGGCATTTCTAATGGCGCTGGTGCCATTACGGTTTCAAATTTTTCTCTCCACCACTCCCTGAGTATTTCGAACTCGGGGTTGTTCATGGAGAGACCTTCCAGGTGTGGTACGTCTGGAAGTTCTAGTCCTTCCGGACTAGGATTGGGCCAACCTTCAGGGTATTTTTTTGTGATTACCCTGAGGTGTGTTTCAATCCCGCCTCCCTGTCAGGGGGGCTTCTTTTTTGGTTGTTCTCAAGCTCTTGCTCGAGTTTTCCATCCGTGTGATCTCGTCACACGGTCTTCGCTTATTCCAAGGGTGTCTATGTTGCCCTTGTTCACCGTTCTCACTTTGTGGGACCGGAAGTCTAAGCTTACCTGGTTTTTGTTTAACCAGGGGGTGCCGAAGATGGCGTCGTATCTGTCGATGTTAATTACATCGAAGTAGTGTTTTTCTACATGGCCGTTGATCTCAACGTCCACGTTGGTTCCGAACAGGATCTGTGATCTTGTTCCTTTCGTCCCCATTTGAAGGACGACTGGGTTCTCCAATTGGAGAATTGGGATGTGGACCGCGTGGACAAAGTCCGGCGATAACGCGTCCGTTTCGGCTCCACTATCGAATAGCGCATAGGCTTTTATGCCTGCTATTTTTATGTGAGCCGTTAGCGTTCTCTTCATTGAGAGCGGTCTGTTTGCGGGGTATTTTCCCGCGTCTTTGAGATGCGGAATTTCGCATCAAACAAGGGGGACTGGGTTTCGATGGACTTTTGGTCCTTCTTCCCTTTGTCCTTGTTTTCCTTGGGTACTTTGGTGTATTTCCCCAAGGCGTCTCTTCTTGGTGCTTCCACCAAGGCTTCGGCAACTTTTTCGTCTGCCGTGTTTTCTAACTGGTGTGCTACAGCCAGTTTGATTTTATAATGTATGTCATCGTGGTCGATGACTGACATTGGGCCCATTCTTATGGTCCCAACGTTGACTTCCTCACCCTCTGAGTCGGGTGAGTATTGAGGTCCTTCGTATGGGTCCTCTACTTCGAAGCTTGATGCTTCAGAGTTACCAGAGTTGTTCTCTGGTTTCTCATCTGATGAGCCTTTCGACTCTTCATCCGTTGAGTTCGCGATCTCCATGGCAGCTATGTGCCTTGGTTTTTCATCGCTCGTTATATTGTGTCTTGGGCAATCTTTCGTTTGCCCTATTTTGCCGCATTTGCCGCAAATTGGAACTGACTTTTGGTCAGTTTTCCTCGGTTTTTTGAGGATGTATCCTCTTTCCATCTGGGTTTCAGCTCTTCCGCCTTCTTTCCTGATGGGAGGGCTCTGCCACGGCTCGTGGTTGCTGTGGTAGTTGTTCTGGTATAATAACCTGATTTGTAGGCTGAAGACATCTTCAGCCCGTCAATTATCTCGTCTACACGAGATATTGCTTTTAACATCTCCTCATTTGAGGAGAAGTCTGCTCTGATTCTATCATGAGCAATCATTTCCCTCTTCCATTCGAGGGGAATGTAGTTTAGGAACCTGGCGTTGAAGGATGCCTGGTCTGGCGGCGTCACCATCTGGGATGCTGCTTTTGACAGTTCTAAGTAGAACTGTTTTAGGCCTTTTTCCGCTTCGTATTTGACGTTGCGGTATTTCTTTGTCGCGTTCAACACGGTGGAGGCTTTGATGAAAGTTCTCATCAATATGTTGAGAACTTCGAGGAACATGCCCTCGTCTCCTCTGAGGAGAGTTTCGTCTCGGAGTCTAATTCCGAGGTCAAACGCGGGCCCCCCTAATCCACGAATCAAGCAGTCCAGGTGGACTTCATCAAATTGGGGACCTTTGCATCCTCGCGAGGCGAGGAATCCCAGTAGTTCTGTGAACCACTGCCAGAACGATTCCATGTCGTTCTCCCCTGACCATTTCTTGTCAGGGAATGCCGGCCCATTCTTTAGGGCTTCTGGTTTCACTCCTTCTGGGTAGGGAGTGAGTATTCTCACTTCGGCCATTCTTATGGCCTTTTCGTACCATTTCTCCAGGTACTCTTCTTGCTCCCCTGCCTTCGTGGGGTCGCTATCCAATGGAGATCTCTCCTTTGGGGGGGTTTTTGCTGGGGGAAATCTTCCTCGCAGCGTTTCTTTGGTTTCAGGCGAATTCGCCTGAAGTTGTATTTGTATTCTCTCATTGTTTTGAGAGGGTGTGAATGAGTTACCTCTCTGTTTGAGAGGTCCGTCATAAGTGGACGTTTGGCCAAACCTTTGGTACGTGCCAATTCTCCTCCTAATCTCTGAACGATGCCTTCTTTCGGCATCGTCTTCTCCTATCCTTGGGAGAAGGATCTCCTTAGCGTCTCTGTCAAGTCGCTGATGATATTCCAGTGTGCTTTCACTGGTGGTTCTTTTCGTGAATTTTTCACGAGTTCTATTTATGTCCTGGACCGTGGTCCAGGGGTGTTTATTTGTTTCCTCACTTTTTTGTGAGAAATTTATTTCCTTCAGCAAATCTGTTTGTTCGCTGATTTTTTCAGTCAACGCGTCGATTGCGTTGGCCATTCTTTCTAGAGTTATCTCTAGACGAGCTGTGCTATTATGGTTCATTTCCTCAATCTTTTTTTGGATCGAGTTTATTATGCGCGATTCCTGGTTTTCCAGGAGGAAGTTTGGTTGGGTGAGCAGAGACTCTCCCCAGTTGACATTTCCGCTTCTGGGGGTTCCAGAATGGGTTCTTGGAGTGAACACTCCACGCTCGCTTTGTTTAGGTGAGGCCGTTGTGGAGGGTGCTTCCCTTTCATAGAGGGGTTTGTTCGCTGGTTTTTCCTTACTTTTACATAAGGCTTCCTCAGTGAACTCCCTCATTTCAGTTCGCCTCCTCTTCATTATCTCAGAGACCTCCTCCGAGGTTGGCGACCTTGCCTTGTCTGGCATGGTGTGTGGGAGTGTAAACAGCGGAAGTTCTTTTGGAGCTTCCGCACTCTGGGAGATCCTGCTCTCAGGGTGTATTTTCGCACCTTCTCGGGCTTTCAGCCTGAGAAGAAGTTGATCTTCACTTTCCGTCCTCCATTCAGACGGAACCTGGAACAAGTCCAGTAGTTTTTCGGATAGCCGACGCAGGGGCTCTTCCCTTTGTTTCCCTTTGTCTGCCTTTGGGGCTTGACTTGGGGATGTGAGGGGGGGCTCCAGGGGATAGTGGGGCCCTGGAGTTTCCTGCCACTCTATCCGATCAGCTTTTTGGGCTGATCGTTCGGCGCTTACGTGTTTTTCGTGCAAGTCGATCACCTCATGAGGAGGTGAGGGATCTTCCCCAGCTTGGGTTAGATCGGTATGTTGTGGAGTTCTGGGGGTATTTTGCCCCGCACTTACTCCACGTAAGTTTCTAAAACCTTCAGGGACCAGCCCTGAGGTGGTTGCTAATGCCGGATCATGTTGATCCTCGTCGTCATCTGACGACGGCTTTTGGTTTGAATCTCCCATGATGGGAGATTGCGGCTTCTTTATAAACCGCTCGTTTCTTTTTAGTGTCACTGCAGATGCGACCTTGCCCTTGCCGGCATGTTTAGGCGCCATAGGCACTTCGGAGTCAGATGTTAAGATTGTAGAGTTGTGGGTTGTGTTGTAAAACACACCTCTTGCACTTAAAAAAGTGTGAGGTCTTAGGGTGGCTCAGCACACAAGGCCATAAGTGATACAAGATAGTGTATTTTACGGTGGTGTGTAAGCAGTTACCCGGAGGTTCCCGCTTGCCCACGTGACTATATGTATCTAATTTACATGTGACTCGGGGTTCGGGGCTATTGCCCTGACAGTATCGGAGCGGACGGAGATAGGGGAGGAGAGGGAAGGAGGAGTAGAGGTGGCATGGGGGGGTAGAAGGAGGCGTGTTGCCAGGACCGAAGGTGAGTATCGGAACGGGCAGCTGTAGGGTATGACTCCGGAGGTGGGGAAGGAGGAGGTCTGGGAGTCGGGTCGGGATCGGGTATGCACGGATATGACAGACTCGATGGGATGAGAAGCGGCTATGCTGTCAGGGCAATAGCCCCAAACCCTGAGTCTGATGTAATGTACATAGAGTCACATGGCTAGGCGGCAACTTCAGGTTACTGCTTAACACCATCGTAAATTACACACCATTGTTACACTTACGGTCTGGTGTGCTGAGTGACCCCCTAAGACCTCACAGTTTTTTAAGTGTATGAGGTATGTTTAAAAAGTAAACACAAACCACCAACTCTCAACATCTTGAACAATCTGACTTGGTAGCACTTATGGCACCAAAGCACACCTAAAAGGGCAAAGTCGCCTCTGCAGCAACAATAAAAAAGAACGAGTGGTTCATAAAGAAACTGCAATCTCCCATCATGGGAGATTACAAACCTTGCCCAATCGTTCATCCACCATGGTTCTCAACTGGGGCGGTGACCGCAAAGGATATCGGGCTCAAACCAGTCCAGTGCTGCTCCCTTCAAGTAGGAGATGGCGAACAGTACCTTGTCAGCCTTGGTCTGGAAAGCTCGGGCACAAGTCATAAAATTTACTTTGCATTGAATGAAGAATGTACAAAGTTTGTTGTGGTCAGAGCCGTCGAATGGTTCAGGTTCACGGACCTTCTTACAGGCCGGTTGGGGATGAGGCAGCGGTGGAGGAGCTGGTGGTGGTGCCGGTGGTGGGATGATCTGGTGGATGTCGCTAGTGGTTCCAGCAAGATTGGTGATCGCCTTGGTAAGCATGAAGACCATTCATCCCTTTGGCAGGGCTTGCTCAGTGTCGATTTCTTCGATTTCCTTGTTGACAATATCCAGTGGATTGGCGAGTAACTCTTCCTGTGGCACTGGCTCGGGTGCTGGGTCGGGCACTGGCTCAATTGGGGTCTGGGTGGTTACTTCAGCCTCATTGCCCAGTGAATCACTGTTGACTTTGCTCAGTGTTTGTTCCCAGTGGTATCGGTGATGTTTCACTGGCATTGAGGACTGTAAGTCTGCCCAGTCTGCCATGAAACTCTCGAACAGGGGTTCATCCAACTCTTCCCTATCAAATAATACATGGGAGGTATACTGCATATATGGTGATGCAGAAGTACCAGCCACTGGTGGGCAGGTCTGAGAACAGGTCATGGGTTTATGAGACATGGTGTTAACATCAAGAGCAAGGGGAGTTTGAAAATACTGTCAGGTGTCAGGGCACACCTGCCTGACCCGGCTCCACCCGCCCTGACCCGGTATCCCGCTCACCTCTACTCCCCACCCTTCATCACTGTTCCTCAGCTCCTGTTCTTCTTTCTATCCTTTTGTTCTTTTATTCCTTTGTTCTTTCTCCTATCTTTATCTACATGGACAACCTTTCCCCATACCTATGTATTATTGACCCGCCTGCGACGTGCGCATGACACACCCAGCCCCCGACGACCCGGACGGTCTCGCGGTGCAACCCAGCACACGCGCGTGCTGCACATGCCCTCGGGATCCCCCATGGGGACACCCGGATGACTGCAGCTGTATGTGGGGTGACGTGGCAAACCTCATGTGACCCAAGCCGCATGTACATAAAGGTACCTGGGGTGGGAACCGAAGAAGTAACCTTCTTCTCACAGTTCCCACTTCAGGTAAGTAGCATAGCCTCCCCTTTTAATAACAACTCACAGTTCCCACTTCAGTCTGAGTGGCCAGGGACCATTGTCCTGGATCGGGCCCGCCAGTATGCATGCCCGCTCCACACCCCACAATGGCCTCAGTGCCGGGCATTACCCCCAGGCCCTCTCGACCCCGGACGCGTCCCTGACATCAGGGCATGGGAAACATTACTGTGGCTCACCGTCGGCGACTGTTAAGGTCTGCTGTCTCAGCATAACAGCCTGTCAAGGGTGGGGTTGCCAATGGCAGCAAAGTGGGGTTTTGGCTTCAATGACTCATTCGTGAGCATTGCACCTTGTACTTGACATGGCCCCGATATTTCAGGATACAGAGGGTGTGACTGAGTCAGACAAGACACAAGGGGGTAACTGTTAGAGACCAGAAGCGAGACAAAGGAATTGTCTCCATGGCGGAGGGCTTCGGCCTCAGCGACTCAGGCCAGGAGTGCTGTGCCAAGTTACATGTCTGTGCCCTAATGTATTTACTGGCAACCAGAACTAAAAGAGGGATCAACTCTAGTCGATTTTATCACTGGGGTGTAACCTATGTACAAGTTAAGTATATATAGTTACAGTGAGGGCAGGCCCGTGAATGGCGGGGCCAAGAAAGTAGAACAACGGATAATAGTAATACATGCAAACTCCGGAACAGTTGAAAACCAGAAAAAGATATATATGGAAACAGAATACATGCAAGATCGGAAACGAAGTAATCGGTGGTGAAAGGGGAGGGAGTGGGAGAGGCAAAAACTAGTGTGAGACTGCAGCAGCGGATATGCGGGAGTCGAGGGGGGAAAAGCAGCAAGGGAAACAGGGAGGCAGTAGTGGCAGCAGCGGCAAAATCACGAGAGTGAGTTTGAAAGAACAGCAGCAAGTTGGCTTTATAAGCACGGCCTGAATCGTCGTGAGCACTCTCGTGATAAGTGAAGTTCAGTACGTACCTCCGCTGGTGTGGTCCGCTTCGCGCATCTGCGCCAGAAAACCCAGCATACGACTGAGGCACAGTCTCTGGGTCCATCAAATGGTCAGGTTGCGCAGCAACTTGTGAAAGCGGCAAAGGGGCAAGTGCGGTGCTGAGACAGGCGCATCAGGGTGATCGAGCCAGGGGAAGTCATAGCATTGGCTGGGCCGAGTTCAATCGTTGCCCCATGATTAGTCTGGTGAAATGAAAACATTAAACAACAATTAAAGCACGTAAGTATATTATAACAATGCCATCTTCGTTTTGACTGCGAACAAGAAACCATGGTATGGGAGGGAGGGTGTCGACAAACTTATTTTTGGCGGAAATTTTAGATTAGGTTATGGAGTGTATGTACAATGTAAATTGTTAGTCGGGTAATATCAAAAAGGGTGAATCAATATTTGCGTGGATGTGTGGGGGCTCTACCAAAATCGTGGAATCCACAATTCCACCCTGGGGGAATATTCCCTTGACAAGCTCGATGAAACTAAAGAAAATAATGAGTATTTGTTGTCAAAGTCGAAGTATTCAAGTTGACTGACCCAAACTGTCTCACATCCTGGCTTCAGACAGCATACAACATTAGACCCATTAGTAATTTCATCTGCTGTAACTTCCACATCACAGCACCGGTGGAGAGCAGTCACCAGCCACTGTACCGAGTGCATAGGACGCCCACTTTGATGCGCAGCAGGTAGGCTGGTTTGGATAGACTCATTGGCAGATAACAGCGGGCCCGGGCTTGGATGGGGGACTAAGGGATCAAGAGGCAAGGGATTGGTTTCATCATGGGCTTGTTGTAGACTATCTTCAATATTGGAATTCATCTGAGAGCTCGCTGCGCTTGGCCCTTCTAGATCGGTAGTCCGGAGAGCAAGTTGGGTGCTGTGAGCTTCGGATATCACAAAATGCGGCTTATGCCGCTTCCGACGCCTCACTTCCATGCGGTTTGCTGTATGACGATTGTCCCAGAGCACCTTGAGTCCTTCTATTTCAAAATTAGTGATTGCAAGCTCTGGAAGAGGGAGCGCAGGGGAATGCTTAGCGCGATAGTGAGCATCCAGATTGTATCTCCAAACTGCACTTGATCCTTTTGGACAGTGGGAACATTTAACTGGGACATTACCACATGGGTTGGCTTGGAATGGGGTGCTCGCAGGCCCATATGAGAATTTGGAAAGCCTAGCACATGTTGACTTGGTGAAGTCGACACCGATTGTTCCCTTTTGCACCCGGAGAACAAACTGACACATTGGGCTGGGCTTGAGACAGAGACCGCAAGGCTCACTAGAATGGTTGATGGTTTCCCTGTTTAGATAGCTAGCAAAGCAAAGAAGAGCATGAAACAAATGGTTTGCATATTCCATATTTGGTCATCGGCACTCCCCGGCACTATGGCTACTGCCGATTGAATTAAGCATGGGAGGAGGGTGTTTCACATGGTGCCAAAACTTAAAAAGGGACGTGGTGTTTATGATTCATGTGATTGGGTTTCCCTTAGTTAATCAGGGCTATCGGGCATTGGTAGCGGGAAACGGCCACAAAGGGCCAGGTGGAATTGGCAGCATGCGCGCGACGCGTGACCCGATCCGTGCTCGTACATACAAAGAGGAGAAAGAAAGCAGACGAAGGTTAATGGGAGTGACGATAAGAGACAAGTTGGAAGTAGTGAAACATAAAAAACCAAATACAACACAGAGCTAATATAGAAAGACAATGTAAAAAGATAAACATCAAAAGCAAAATACAGCACAGAACTAATGTACAAAGACGATGTAAAAAGATGTACCAAAAAGAAAGATGAACCAAAAGGAGGAGTGTCGGGGAGGAGGTGGGAGACAAGAAAAGGCAACAAGAGCTGAAAGCTGAAGCAAGCGGGAGTGAAGTCACACCACGAAGAGTGTTGGGGGTAGCAAGTTCAGGGAGAACAGAGCGTCGGTAGCGGCAGCGGCAGTGGGTCAAAGGAGTAAGCCTGGAAAAAACAGGCAGCAAGTTGGATCTCACTCACCGAGGGAGCGCGAGATACCAGGCGATAGGGGGAGGAGAAAGGGGGGCCATCAGGATCCCTTTATAAGCACGGCCAAGGCAAATGAGTGCTCTCCTCAATAGCGGAAGTTCAGTACGTACCTCCACTGAATGGTCCGCTTCGCGCATCTGTGCCAAAACATCCAGCATACATCTGAGGCAGCGTCCCCTGACCCATTCAAGCTAAGTTGCATGAGAAATCACGAGAGATCACCGCGATCAGTGCTGGGAGGCATGTGAATGCCAACACGGTCCCGACAGGGTGCAGCCAGGTTTCCCAGCTAGTGGCGAGCGGAAGCGGGAACCTGAGATCAGCTGATGGTAAGTTGCTATCCCATGATTAGTCTTGTGAAATGGAGACATTAAACAACAATAAAACACCGACAGTGCGGAATCCGGGCACAACAACCCAGGTTTTTTTCCAACCAAGTTTTTTTCAAGGAGCAAAATGTGCCTTCAACTATAGTTGTGCATCTTGAGATGTAAATGAGACTAGTCGAAGATGCCAGGATTCTGAATCGCAATGCAAGAAGTTCAAGTTCAATTTCCCACACCCACCTTCTAATTTTGGTTCCGGATTGCGCGCGTCTGGACTACCTCTTCAACATGCTATCTCATAATGATGGTGGCAAAGTGCAATGCCAAAAAAAAGTACCTTAAGATGTAATCGCAATGCCCATAAGGTGGAACACCTATCCATTAGATGCCTCGGTGATAGTGCAACTAAGAAGTATTCCAACCGAGCATCAATTAAAATCGTTGACCCCAACACTGTTTGCACTGCCTTTGGTAGGTTCAAATATGGTGTCATCCAACAATGTTGGACTATTGTCGATCGGAGTGCGGACCAGGCAAGACCAGTATTCTGCGATTCAAATGTGTATATTATGCTAATATCCAATGTTATTCCTAATGTGGGCACTTTTTTATATCCTACAAAAACCGTGCTTACCCCTGTTGTGCAGAATCTGAGTGTGACAACCCAGCACTGAGAAAAAAAATTCCATGAGAAAATCCTCCGTGAAGTAGGATTAAAGTCCCACTGAGAAGCAGGATTTTGTCTAAATTTTCTATGTTAGAACAATCCTGCTGCCGTACATGATTGTGACCAGAATCATGTCAAAAAGTCCTGCTGAATAACAGGGAATAATCCTTTTATCAGGTAATTATCCGTGATGATATCATAGGGAATCATGCTCTAATGTAGGTCAAATCTTGTCTAATGACGGCTTATGTCTGACTGGAGGCAGGATTATATATTGACTAGTCGACACGATGGGACAATATGACTGGAATGCCGCAAAAACATGATGAAACGACAATCGAAAGTGAGGGGTCATAAAGTTGTCGCAGTGTCAAGGACTTGAACAGCAAAAAAGGTTTGAAGTGAACAACGGGGTCGAGAGTGCCGTGAGTGTTGTTGGAGAAAAGCATAGAGGCAGGGGTTTGGTGCGACATATTATACTGTGGTTGAGTTAAATTTAGTGCCTAGCACCGTTACTAGTGAGATGTTAAGCACGCACATGTTGGATTATGAGTCATGTTACCGTTCTGGCAACATGTCCCATGCACAGCGCTAGCATGCAACATCTCACACACGCATCACCGCTCTCCCAATTGGTGAGTGTGCCAATCACGGCCTTGCTGTATTATAAAAGATGCCATAGATAAACGTAATAATAATAATCAGCCTTAGTACTTACCTTAGTCCCTCGTTATCACGCGAGTGCAGCTGCCGATCGCCAGTCTACTCATAACAACAGTATGTGGTAAAGATGGGTGGCCACATTGCGATTTCTTGCCGATGCCCTAGTACCGGTGACAAGTTTTGAGGTTGAAGCGACAAGTTGGGTTATCTGACCTGAAAGGCATCAGAAATGAAGGAAATTTAGGCGTGTGCAAATGGATTCCTGAAGTTAAGGTGTTAAGCATTCAATGATTTAATGATGAGGGCTTACACGCATTCTGCATGGCATTGGAATCGGCCCTGGACACGTTTCTTTTGCGCTGTATGACTCTAGTCGGTTTTTGAAGACAACAAAGAGGTTAAATGGCTCCTTACACGTGTTATCTTCTGCCGGGAGCTCGATCTACCAACATGAAGATGCAACAGTCATGGCACGAATGTGAACCACACATAAGTGCATTGTTCCGAGAGAAAGGGTACACCTTCACGGACCGCTTCTGGCCTCTCCTGCCCCCAACTGATCTGGGAGATTGTTCACTTCTGGCTAGATTGAGGCGAGTTGTAAATCATGGGGATTGAGTTAACCCAAGGGCCAAAACAAACAGACCGACACAACACATCGAAGTGCTATATGCCCAACTCATTGCTCTGCAACATCCCCATTACTATTGTGTCTCTGCTACTCTGCATCTGGCGTTAATATGTTCAAATCAAGGGCTCCATTACTCCTATAGGCCACAGCTTCTCTGGAACGCCACAGCTTGTAGATGCCCACTAGCATCTTTGTATCGTCCGCTGCCTCACTTGCGCCAGGCTATATCAAGAAGATCTTCTGGGCGCTTCAGGCTCGATCGATGAGGAGTGGAGTCTGTGACGATGGGGCTTCTTTGTGCGGTCCCTTTGCATTAATGTGGATGGATCTTGGATGCGCGAATTTTGGTTTTTTGGTATGCTCGTGTTATTGTTTCTGACTTTCGCCCCCCCTGAGTCGCCATTCTGACGTTCTGTGACGCCCTTAGATCTGTTTCCTACACCCCATTTCCCCATTTCCCCATCCTTATCATCCATTTCCACCCCGACACACTCCCTACTTCCTGTGTCGAAAAAATCGACATCGCGCGCTTTTATAATCCGGCGCTTCTCATGGTCATGGAGCACCCAAGCACTCTCCTTTATGAATCCGATGTGGGTCCCTTCGACAACTTGCACTCCAATCCTTTTCTGGAATTTTTTGGGGACATGAGTGTGCACGATGCACCCGAAGAGCCGAAGAGAAATGACGCTTCCAAAGTCAACGTCGATGTCAAAATATGCTGTAATCGCGAAATCGGACATGATGCAATCTCTGGACTAGCATATTTCAAAACAGTTTCATACATCGAGGTTGTGAATCTAGACGCTGTATGTACTGTTGTTGGTCAACTCAGGTTGGGGGGGGTGGATCCATGTTGTTAGAACGGGCGGAAACAGACGACTCCGGAGTGGAATCGGAGACTTAGCGTGGAGGGACCTTGGCCTCAGCGACTCAAGCAGAGCGCTGTGCCATTGCTGTTTGTCCATTTGGTCCTTAATTTCACAGTAGGTGAGCAGGAAGTCTCTAGGCGGCATTTCAGGTCGATTTCGGACTAAACCAAAACGAGTATGTACAAGCGCCGATATATATAATGGAAGGGGCAAAAGCACAAGGAGAACAAAGGGTAACCGAATCAGAACGAAGATGTCCGAACGGGAACAAAGGGTAGAAGGAGCGGAGCGGTACCAAAGGTCATAAGGCAGGACCTGTGATACGTCCGAAAGGAGGTAGGGAGGGCGAGGCCCAGAGGGGCAGGAGGATGAGGGGAAGTGGGGATGATGACTAACTGGCTAGAATAGGAAGAAGCAGTAGTCCAAATAGGGATGAGGGAAAAACGCGAGAAATACATTACAAGCGGCAAGAGTGCCGAAGGCGATCCGCAAGCCCGGGGGTTGCGGAGCTTACGGAGGTTACGGAGGCGGGGTTGAAAGTCCGAGGGATATTGGCAATGGTGTTTACGTAGTATGAGGTCACCAATGCAATGGACTAAGACTGAGGTGGAGTCAAAGTCCGAGGTAGGGACTATGACGGAGGCTCGGAGCAAGGTACGAGCGGTGTCCGAGTGCGAAGTACGGGACAGCGGTGGAAGGTCGTAACTTGGCGGAAGGGTGGCGGAGGAGTAGGAGAGGGAGGAAAGGTAAAGGAGAAGGAGTGGCGGAAAGGAGGGTAGTCAGGTCCGAAGGTGAGTATCGGAGCGGACGGGGGAAGCGTAGGAGGATGACGGGAGGGTGGAGGTGTTGTGAAGGGGGAGCGGAGTAGTAGGAGGGTGGCGAGAGGGGCGGTGTTCGGTCCGAGATGAGTATCGGAGCGGACGGAGATAGGGTCGGAGAGGTAAGGAGGAGGTGTGTTGCCAGGACCGAGGGTGAGTATCGGAACGGCAGCGGTAGGTTATGACTCCGGAGGTGAAGAGGGTGGAGGTCCGGAAGTCGGGTCAGGGTCGGGTATGCACGGGTATGACACATGTGGGCAGTTGTAGATCGCAGCGGATCCTGGTCTTGAACTGTATTCAACTATCTACGGGTACCCAACAGGACATAGGTTCGTGATGTACACCTAAATATATGTCATAACGCTGTAACGGGTCTATCGCCTAGACTCGAGACAGAGAGAAGGGGGAGGGTGGTAGTGTGCGCGGGTGTGGTTCGTTGGGCCGGGTTTTGGTCCGTGGGTGCTACTGAGTCTGCAAAAACCACAAACAAACACTCACCTACGTCTCTCTTGGACGTCAAGGCTGAGTATTATGATGTGAGGGGTCTTAGACGTGAGCAACTAGCTCAGAGGGGGCGTTAGGGTCGTGGATGGCGTCTTTGCCACTTGGATGCAACTTCTGCTTGTCCCTTCACGGGTCTATTCAATACTAACTTGTTATGTACAAGTTGTTATCTAGTTTATATATGTTTGAAATGAAATGAATGGACTGGGGGAATGTAAACGGGCCGTTAGGCAACCGTAAATGATGAATATCCAATTGGGAACAAAGAAACAATAAAAGAAATATGAATGAATGGGGAATATATCATAACGGGTCCGAAATGGGAAATGTAAAAGTTAACTCCGCAACGCTTCGCCACAGCGCCCGCCTATCCTCCCGTCAGCAACCTCCTCGTCTCCAGCTTTCCAACGAGCCCCTATTCGTCCCATTTGGTGCAGTAGTTGTTGAGATGTGGCCATTGACAGGTGCTGTCAAGACCATGTGAGACTCTACTCCGTGCTGAACCATCCGGGTATGGGATTGCCATTCTGGGAAATGCTCCGGGGGTGAAGAAGGGTGGTAGAGCATCACTATCGGGTGGAAAAACGGCTGGGTTGTGAGTGTGGGTATGGAGGTCTGGAGAGGGGGTGAAATTGGCGGCATGGTTGGGCGTGGGAATTTTGCTTGGGGTTGTCGGGAATGATGGGGAAAATAAGGAAAAATATGGAGTGAGTGTATGGAGTGTTGGATAGTGATATAATGAGTATCGGGAGCGTCAGCGGATATGTACTGCGTGTTGGTGACCAAATTCCGCAGAATCCGACTTTTTGCGGTACACGGAGTTGTCCCCACAACAACGCGCATTACAATATAGTAATATTACGGCTGAAAGATTATGGTGCACATACGTTTTGATGATAAAATCCTCCTTGTGCAGGATTTAGATGGTCTGAAACCCCAATCCTGTCGTGCAACAGGATTGACGAAAAATCCTGTCACCAAGAATCCTACACAGTGCTAAGATTTTTCACGGAATCCTCACGTGTGCATGATTTTATCATGGAATCTTTTTCCTCAGTGCTAGGTTTTTTGCCAACTGGGTGTTTTCTATTAGAATACCAACCTTGTTTACATCGGGTAGTTGTGTAGTGGTTATTTGTAGCAGTCATTCTGGGGAACTTTGAGGCGTTGGGGGCATTTTGCCCCTCTTATTCAACTTAAAACTCCCTTTGTACAACGACGTTGCCACTCAGGAATGTCACGTATATAAGGGAGGAATTTCTTAGACTTTTCTCCCTCAGATCTCTTATTCGAGTCTGAGGTGAGAACCATTCTATATCTCCTATTATAACTCATGTATAACTCTTGTCGCAGTCTTACGCGACATAGGTATTTACAACTTAGATCTCTTATTCGAGTCTGAGTCTTACGCAACATAGTCACTATTCTAATATTTTCCATGGAGCAAAATGCCATAGGTAAATTACAGTGATTTAGTAAATAACTTGGGCTGCACGATGTTAATTACCGCGATTTACTTCCCACTGTGTTACATGGCCAAGTACCAGCGGTGGTCAGGATAGGATGTAGGTGCCACCAGACCCTGGCGCAATGTGGCTTATCCACATAAGGAAATCTTATTTCATTGAGCCCTGATTTGCCCAACTGTTTCTTAGGAAGATGAATGACCAGGTCCCCTATCCGATAACATCAAGATGGCAGATTTTTTTGCAAAGGGTTGTGGGAGAAGTGAAAGCTGCATCCGCCATAAAAGCCTGAGTTTTGTGTTCACAACCTTTCAACGCTTGAGTCCTACCCTTTAACTCTGGACATGGACCAAGCAAACTTTGTGACCACTCTTCAAAATCACTCTGCCCTTTCGGCCCAATATATTGACCTATCCCTCATAGGGGATCAGAACCTCATTGGTTGTGGGGCATATTCCTTGGTATATGCTGCGAAGCATAGTATTCCAGGCATCACTCATGTAAGTATGCAATTTTATCTAAATTCCTTTACCATCTGATACAGCAATGTCAGGCCGAAATTTGTACCAAGGTGTTGATGGCTCCATCCAAGGAGGGGATGCCTGATTTTGAGCTTTTCAAAAGGGTATAATTTTGTTGTGTATATCGCACATAGTCATGCTAACACTGCCAAATAGAGGATACTAAGGGAATGTGGGATATGGTTGACTTTAAAACATCCCAACATCACACCCTTCCTCGGCTGGGCACTGAAGATCTCTAATGTGATTCATGCACATATTTTTACAGAGTTGGCAGTGAATCATTCCATTGCACGCTTCATCAAATCGCACCCCGATGCAAACATGAAAAAACTGGTAAGCACTAGTGATGTTAGGAACATGGGTAGTGGTTATTCATTTCAACCTGAAGCTTCGTGACTCTGCTGAAGGAATAGAGTACCTTCATGCAGAAGGTATCATCCATGGTGATATAAAACCTGTATGTCTCTACATTCATAGTCTTTGTGTTCTTGTGGACACTAACGCCATAAACCAGACAAACATTCTTGTCAATTCAGACCTGAGAGCAGTTCTTTGTGATTTTGGACTGGCAAGAAGAATCGGTGACCCCCAAACCGATCCCCAGGATGACAGCGTTAATACAACGCACCAATACTCTGCACCCGAGTTGCTGTTGGGAATATCCCTTGAGCCTCCAGTCCGAACAGAGGCCACAGATGTATGGGCATTTGGTTGCACCGGACTCGAGGTAAGGGGATTCAAAGGTTCATGGATCGTTAACTTAAGCCTCTTCTTTTCCTAGTTATGGTATGGCCATAAGCCGTATCCCAAATTTACTTCTGGTTGTGTCTCAGCCGCGATGGCCTATGGCAACATGCCATTTGAAAAGGATGTCATCCAGAACCATGATTGGGCTGCTGGATCTCTTGAATGGGAGGCCGAAAAGCGGCTGACTATTGGCGACATAGTGCGTTTACTGGCTTGATGGCAGGCTACAACAGTTCTTCCTCTCAACCTCACTCCCCATCTCGACCTCACACGGTCCAACATAAATTCCTGCTACTCTGTAGCAGGTCTTGCGTGCAATACCTGAGCACCAAGCTAACCCAAGTTGTCCCTCACCACGCTGCGGTTCCTCACAGACTCACAACTTGGCCCTACACCCAAACCTCCACCCTCCCGACGCTGCCACCGCACTTCCTTCCTTGCCAAACTCTTGCTCCACTCTATGGCGTCCTCTCCACACTGAGCTTTTTTAAATGGCCCCTGGCCATTTAAACTCCTTACCAAAGAAGCAATCGCTCACGGCCTATATGATTTTTCGTTGTCAATCAACGATCAACGGAATTTGCTCCTATGCCATGCCCTGACCGGCGATTGTTACTCAGGGTGCATGTGTTGCGCACCACTCTCAATATCCCTTTTGTGATTTGTTTTTCACTTTTACACTGTTGGAATTCAATGGGAACTCAGTAGGAGCTTAGGCCCTACAGCTATCATGGGATTAAGGTGGCATGGTTGTAACTCCTGTTCTTTTGTCTTCTTCGCTTTGACATTCCACTTTGACTCGGGTCCAACTACTCTTTGGCCTGGCACACTACGCGCTGGTGCCCTACCTTTTTTCTATAAAATTCACCTTTTCGCATTATCATCTCCCTCAGTTCACTTTAACGTGAAGCTGAGGTGAGAGAGAGATTTCGACTAGTTATTACTAGAAATGGCTGCTGTGCAGCCCTGACCTTGCTTGTGATAAGGCTTTTGCATGTGAGGTTAGCGGAACGGAAGTGTTTTCTGCCAACATCATCGATCTCTCCATCAAACTGGTAATGTCTTTCTGCACCATTATGCCAAGGTTCTTTCTACTGTTGTGCACCTTTATTATTAAGCTGTCATGGAAATCACCTCCCTCTCTGGAACACTGTCGTGACATTTTGCTTGTATTTAGTAACACTGCCTCACCAAAACCAAATAAATATCACATAAACTCCTTTCCCGGTCTTGGAGTGTTATACTGCTGTGGCGTTCAATTCAGGTTCATAATGTCAATGGCAGACTGGGGGTGCAACCAAGGGAGCTTTGGCTCTCGCCATGAACCCGACTTTCCGAAATCAAAACCTTTCTTGAACACTCTTCCCGTCGACAGCCTCTTCATGATTGGCAACGAAGAATTAGCACCAATTCGTCTGAACAAGTTAGTCATACTCGGAGTCCAGCTTATGTTTTGGTGATACGCTTTTCAATGAAGCGTTGGCAGTCGTCTCAGCAATCGATTGGGCTGCACACTTACCGGACAGACCTCGTTGCGTTCTACTTCGAACCGATTCGATGAACACGGTTGATATCTTCCATTCACTAGCTGCTGAACCTAATTACGTTTTACTCCTCCATGTGGTCGAAACAATGATGGATTTCAACACTGATGTTCGAGTTGTTCATATCCCTGGCTCCGAAAATACCGTCGCAGATGCGTTGTCACGTCACCTTTTCGACTCGGCCCTGATCCGTTGTCTGGGGCTAAATATTTCCTTGTTCAAGCCTCCACGGGATAAGTTGGGGGTGATACAGGAATGAATCTTTCAATAAGCGCCAAGGCACGTCAGCCGAAACGTGCCCCTTGGACATTGCATCATTTGCATCGTCAGTGAGCGATCTATTTGTCCAACACTCTTGATAAGTCAAGAAAATCTGCTTATCAATCAGGGATTAATTCGTATTTTACCTTCTGCCAAATCCACCATTATGACCCCGAGCCAACACCTAATATGATTAGTCTATTTATTTCATATGCGACGAAACAGATGGGGCCATCAGGTAAACTGAGATCGATCCGCACAATTACCTCTTACCTCTCAGGCCTTACTCACCTTTTTATCCTTCGGTTCGAGATGCCCGCAAACACCCAATGGTGGTTAACGCGTTGCGTGGTACAGAGCGGACTGATGGCCAACCGCTCTCAACGGAGATGATCCATCGAAGAAACTGAGCACAATAATTTCAATAATGCTAAAATCGCATGGGGAGTCGCTTACGGTGTATTCAAACACGATCCTGAGCAAATGTTTATGTGGTGGGCAACCCAACCCAAGTCAGGAATGACTTATGTAACGAGACTTGTGTGCCCTGGGTCTTAGCACCTCGGTTTCCCTCGTGTCCACCGCACACCTGAGACTTTTTCTGATCTCGCGTATGCTACATATACATGCTTATGGCTCTTCGAATGCTAATCATTTGCGTGCGTTCAGTTTGTGTCTTATCATTTCACGGTATTTTCAGGTGTTTTTCGTCGCCTCTTTGATCGGGTGCGTTTCTATTCTTTGCTCACGTCCTGCTGGATGCTTCAGCCTCTGTGCCTGCATTCATGTCAGCACTTTGCATCCGTTTGCACGCATCAACCTGCCTTTTCTGGCATGCTTTTTTGTCCATGTGCTGCCCTTTTCCGACTCTTTCGTTTTTTGTTAACAGTTCAACCGTTTATTTCCGAATGTAAGCATTTGGTCTTACTGAAGGTGAAGGTGTTGTGACCTTCGGTTACCTTTGGTGGGTAGGATCCCATATATTTACATCCTTGTTGCGCTCTCTTTCATTTCTCGGTGTCTTCTTATTCGCTTGTAACTTCTCTCCTCGACTGTTGCTAACTTCTGTATTTTTTGCCTCACCCGCCACCATCCCATGCACCACTGACTGGGTCGCTTGATATCTTAAAGGCTTCGACTTTTCATCGCTACACTACTTCACTGTTCCAGGTCGCCCATTGCGCAGGACAAACAACTTGGGTGATTGGAGCAATGGAATACCGTAGCGATGACCCCGACAAAAGTTGAAGCCTCTGAAATATTGTACCTCCATTAAACCCCAAACAAATGCACGAAGCCAAACCTCAAACAAATGCACAAACAAACCGCCACAACCGCTATTTTTTCTTCTCTTTTCCCCTTTCTTCTCTCTCCCACTTCATATCTTTTCCCTTCTTTCCTCTCCTTTTCTTTTCCATTTCCCTCCCCACCAACAATTGAATCCCTCGATTCAAAGATAAGACTCGGCCCCAAATCCCAGGGACTAAGCGAATGAAACATGAATGCCACATATCCCCTAGAGCAGCTGCGGAACGAGGTACCGATGTCAGAAAACGATGGAGGATGAAAAGGAACATGCCCGAGATACCATAGATTCTGCCCATTGGCCCATTCCCATAATGAAGGCGACAACAATGAAGGGATAAGATCCAGAATCGAAATAGGAATAATGAGAGACGCATCCTCCAAGGGATCACTGGACATGCAAACCAATTCGTTGATTGTAGAAGTACGGAAAGGATGAAAATTTGGACAAGATGAGGATAAATGTTCCAAAGACTCTGCTACAAAACAGCCAAAGCGACACTGGGCAGATTGAACAAACCCGAACTTGACCGTTCATAGGGAAATGAGGGACAAGAACCGGCCGCCACTCTTGGCCTTCGTTGGCGTGGACTCCAGAATAAACGTGTAGCTGTCCTCTCAGCAAAACGAGAGGACAGGAAAGATAACACGTCATCCTCAACATAACCAACTCGAGGACACCAAAGACTGAACCTGTCCAGGAGAAAAGGTGGTAACGGAGCCGCAAGCACCAGCAAAGGATGGGAATGAGCCAAGGATGCAGCGGCATCAGCCTTGCGGTTCAAGGTGGAAGGAATATCTGAACAACGGGTGTGAGCCTTGACATGAGAGCAGCGGACGCTTGGAACCTGCCATACGACATCTTCCAACCAACAATAGCAAGCTCGGCCTTGTTTGTGAGTCCAAAAACTTGGATGCAATGAATTGGACCGGAAATCCTCTATCAACCGGATAGATTGTAGGTGGTCCAAGAAAACATGCGATGGACCAGGGAAATCCGGCGAGGCAATGATCAAGCATACGACAATAAGCCCTAGTGTCTCCCCCTGAATGTTTGACGCATCCACAATCCGCAAGCAAACCGGCTTCGGTCCCACAACTCCTGATGACACAGAGCCCATATTACAAAGGCAGGAGCCATCAGTTGCCCACAAATCCTGAGGAAGTATGAGGGATTCCAATGCAGATGAAACCCTCTGCCAGTCGTTCAGGGAAATTCCAAACCACATTACATGACGTGATACTATAATCGACCTCCAAACTATTCGGGAGCACCTTGCAAGAGGGTTGCTCGTCCGATGGTAAGGAGAGACGAGTGGCAGAAGTGTGCGATGGCGTTGACACAATTTAAAGATGTATAAGTCACGTGCAGTTAGCGCTCCACAAAATAATCGAGGTCTGCTCAGCATGATGCAACCAGGCTCCCTGAACTAGTAGCTGCATGGCCAAGTACAACTCCCTGGGATGTACTTGTTTGAGCATGACAAATATATAGGTTCAATGCGATCACGTGGCCTATTTCCCCCTCCCGGAGTCTGCCATGGGAAATGCTGAAGTCCGCCAAATCCGTCGTGAGCAGGTCCAAAGATGCGACTCCAGATTGGAGATGCAAGTTACGACAGGGGAGGGACGTGTGTTGGTGTCATGAAGGTATCGCCCAGGGCTGATTGAACAAGACCACAAATTGGTAATCCTGTAGGGCAGAATAAACATTCTTCCTCTTCAAAAAGAAAACCAACATACCCCCATCAAGAGCCAAGTCGGTTGTTGCCAAAGTGAGTAGGTCTAAAGACACTGTCGGCACCTATCGATTGGAGATGTAGACTTTTCAGTTACAACAGAAGAGACAACAGACTCGTGGAACAACCCCCACATATCAATCATCTCCTTTTCTTCCCGTGCACCTTGAATGAGCCAACAATTCATAAAACCCGGCAAACTACCGACAGAGCCAAATCCGTCGCAATTGAAGTGGCCTGAAGACACTGTCGGCGACTCTCGATTGGAGACATAGCCTTTCCAGTTGCCACAAAAGAGACAACGGTATGGATGTTGGTTGGTTGGTCATAGCGACATTGTTATGGGCCAGGCACGGTGCTGCCTGGGATGGAAACAAGGCTCATAGAACGAGGGACTTTTCTTCTTCTTTTATTTTCTCAGTAGCTTTCGACGTGTGCTGTACACACTGAAGTTTGATGTGGGGGGGCAGATGTGATGTGTGTGAATTGGTAGATCGGGATAGGCATTCAATTCTGTGGTCGAAACCGGCACGCTTTGAACGAACTCGCCATTGTGAGACCCAACAGACTTCCTCCCACCCAGAGCCAAATCTGTCACAACTGAAGCGAGCAGGTCCAGGACACTGTCGGCGACTCTTGATTGGAGACGTAGCCTTATCAGTTGCAACAAAAGAGACAATGGGGTACGGGATGGATGTGTGTCTGTACGTCGCCGACAATGACGCCGCTGGGGAGCCGCTCGGTACTGCCCGACATGAAAACGAGATTCGTGGAAAAATTGGCCATCCTGTATGACACATGAGCATTCTTTCCTCTATGATCCACAAGAACGACAGACCTTGTATGAACCGACAACTCGCAAAACCCACAAACTCCCACCTGCAATGCCAAATCTGTCACCACTGAAGTGAGCGGGTCCAAAGACACTGTCGGCGACTCTCGATTGGAGACGTAGCTTCTTCAGTCACGGCAGAAGAGGCGATGGCTCATGTGAAAGGAAAAAACCGTAGGTCCATTCCCACGGCCCGGGAATCGCTCACCCATGTGCTCTGATTTGTCATCTTCTTTCCCTTTGTGTACAACGACCGGTCACGCGTCACACGAAGGTCTTGGATTGAATTAAAAATCAACACAACTGAATTGATTGGGTGCCTCCGGCAATTGCCGGAGGCCGTGGAAACCGGTTGTTGGTCGTGTGAGTACAGTAATACCAGACTCGAACCCAGCTGTCTCCACTTCGTGGATGCACACTGCACAATGTTAGAAAATAATTAAGTACCCCTTTGTATTACAATTCAGAAATCACGTTATCCGGACAAAGCCGCAATCAATACAGACCACCCCAATACAGTTATTAATACAAATAATAAGTCACATGTAACGGGGTTAAAGAGTTCATGTCCGATCATCTACTCCGAAAACCAGTGCACGACACTTCGCTACGACGACTGGTTCACTATGGCAGTGGCGGTGCCCACCGGCAAACCCCAAAACAACTCTTGGGTCTCAAAAAGGAATCTCTTAGAAGTGCCAAACCCGCCCCCTGCTCCTTCACTGTCTTTTACACCATGGACTCACCCACAGATCGTGCAACAGATGTAATTAATTGCATGTTAACTAATGGGTTCACTCTCATGTCGTTTCTGTCAACAATCTTGACCTCCTGGGGCTTTGGTGACATATTACGCGAAATTCAGGTTGCAGATTCTCAATCCTGAGCCTGAGCTTGGCAGCACAGCGATTGTGAGAAACTGGATCCTTACAAGTGCTCAAGCAATAAGAAATACAAGTACTGATGGAAAAAGAGAGTGGGCTTCACATGAATGCTGCCCACCTTCACCCGGCACAGCTTGAAGATGGAAGAATTAGCACGCTGAAGTCACTATTCGAATCCAAGGCACCAGCAGTTTGGGCCCTGATCAATCACTTACTTACTGTGGAAAGCAAGACACGGGCAAGGGGCTGGGCGAAGCCGGCACCTCTGAGTGCGGAGATGGGCAGCAGGAGAGATGAATGCATAACCAATCATTTATCGATAAATATGTGCCTTGATGGTTTCCTTGTTTATCATCATCGCTTCCAGTGCTATTGCAGTGAGCCCTGAATCCTTGGCACTTTCTACATGCTGATCCGCCAGTTTTTTCAGTGGTACAATGATGAAAGAGACTCCCAGGTTATTTTAAAGAGGGCTGAGAGGAAAAAAGTGTAGGTTTTCCCTGTCCCTGTTGCAGCTGTTGATACTAAATTCTGCTTTGGCTTGTGAAGCAGAAACTCGGCAATCTCAGCTTGGAACCAGCAAGCACGTCAGTTCCAAGTCACTTCACTCTGAACCCTTATATGCTCAGTGGAAGGTGTCCTAGTGTCTGTTGCATGATCTGTGGGTGAGTCCATGGTGTAAAAGACAGTGAAGGAGCGGGGGGCGGGTTTGGCGCTTCTAAGAGATTCCTTTTTGAGACCCAAGAGTTGTTTCGGGGTTTGCCGGTGGGCACTGCCACTGCCATAGTGAACCAGTCGTCGTAGCGAAGTGTCGTGTGCTGGTTTTCGGAGTAGATGATCGGACATGAACTCTTTAACCCCGTTACATGTGACTTATTATTTGTATTAATAACTGTATTGGGGTGGTCTGTATTGATTGCGGCTTTGTCTGGATAACGTGATTTCTGAATTGTAATACAAAGGGGTACTTAAATTATTTTCTAACATTGTGCAGTGCGCGTCCACAAAGCGGAGACGGCTGGGTTCGAGTCTGCATGTGTATGTACAATGAATTAAGTTTGTTTTTACATTGGTGTAGACTGTGCTTGCTGAACCATTAAAACGCTCAAATGGTGAGAAACAGCACTGCACTCCGTTTGACTTCCCGTTCATACCCCATCACCAATACATTATATGGCCACATGAGTTCCCATCAAACGGGACGCACTTTTATGACAATTTCTTGTTCCAACTTCTCGCACCGTGTTTTTGCTCCGATTCCCACGCCCAAGCGCTAATAGTTTGACAACGATCATCCTCGTGCATCTGCAGTTAGATCTGGAATCATAAGTACTGGGCAAAAACCTCAAACAATGGAGAATTTACCGAAACTGGCCGTCATAATCTACTCATATTGGGATGAAATGGCTACCTTGGTCGATAATGAAATCAAGGCATTCTTTGATTTGGTGTATATGAACGATCCTGGTCAAGTAAACTTTCTGTGTTGATTTATAAGCGCTTTGCTCATACCATCAACAACTATTCATGAAGAGATTTGAATTGAAGTCATCATGGGATGATGATCGCCAATCAGATTCATGGAAGCTTCTCAACTTCCTCCCCGATGGCAGTTCATTCGATAAAGCCCTCATCTTTTACAATACCCACTTGGATGCCAACAATGGGCTCCTTATAACCCAAGTATGGGATGATGGCATAGAGTATGGCTACGATTATGAGGCAATGACCTTAAAAACCTGCTGAACTCAAAACTCTTCCAGATGGCGGCTCCATTGGAGGGTGAGACTGAATGGTTGAAGACACTTTGTCAGGACACTGGATTGGTTTTTCTCGCATGTGGACCGCTTTTCGGACGTCCTAGGATGTCCTAGGATGTCCTGGGATGATTCTATAATTCAATCAAATTCAATCAAATGCTTCTGTGATTCAATCAAATTTGTATTATTCAGGGTAGACATTCAAAACATAATGCCGCAATTGAATCTGATTTCCCATGACAATCCTCAGGCTGCTCAACTGTCTGTGCACAATGCTGGCCACTGTCTGAAGGGGTGTCAACACTGTTTCCCACGTCCCCAACACACTTTACGCAGATGGATAGCCCCTTTGAACAGCTTCCAGAATATATATTTTGAGACTGAATTGACCAATAAATCATCGAGAAAAACGCAAAATACTTTTTTGGACACGAGTCTTTTGGGTTAGTGTGGCTGTCCACCTCATGTCTGTGCACAGTGCTGGTCATTGTCCGGAGGGGTGTCCAGACTGTTTCCCACGGTGTCAACACACTTTGCGTAGTTGGATAGCCCCTTCAAATAGCCTCCAGAATATATAATTTGAGACTAAATTGACAAGCAAGTTATTGAGAAAAATGCAAAATACTTTTTTGGATGCGAGTCTTTGGGATAGTGCTTGGGCCACTAAATTTCACTGACAGTCATCGAAGTCATCGAAATTCCCGGGTCACTGATATCCCAAAGACTCGTGTCCAAAAAAGTATTTTGCATTTTTCTCAATAACTTGCTTGTCAATTTAGTCTCAAATTATATATTCTGGAAGCTATTTGAAGGGGCTATCCAACTAGGCAAAGTGTGTTGACACCGTGGGAAACAGTCTGGACACCCCTCCGGACAATGACCAGCACTGTGCACAGACATGAGGTGGACAGCCACACTAACCCAAAAGACTCGCGTCCAAAAAAGTATTTTGCGTTTTTCTCGATGATTTATTGGTCAATTCAGTCTCAAAATATATATTCTGGAAGCTATTCAAAGGGGCTATCCATCTGCATAAAGTGTGTTGGGGACGTGGGAAACAGTGTTGACACCCCTTCAGACAGTGGCCAGCATTGTGCACAGACATTGAGTTGGACAGCCACACTAACCCAAAGACTCGCGTCCAAAAAAGTATTTTGTGTTTTTCTCGATAATTTATTGGTCAATTCAGTCTCAAAATATATATTCTGGAAGCTATTCAAAGGGGCTATCTATCTGTGTAAAGTGTGTTGGGGCCGTGGGAAACAGTGCTGACACTCCTTCAGACAGTGACCAGTATTGTGCACAGACATTAAATAAGTTGGACAGCCACCATCAAAAGACTCGTGTCCAAAAAAGTATTTTGCGTTTTTCTCAATAATTTATTGGTCAATTCAGTCTCAAAATATATATTCTGGAAGCTATTCAAAGGGGCTATTCAACTATGTAAAGTGTGTTCAGACCGTGGGAAACAGTGTTGACATCCCTCTAGACAGTGGTCAGCATGCGCACAGACCATGGGATGGACAATGTCATATCCGTGCATACCCGACCCCGACCCGACTTCCGGACCTCCACCCTCTTCACCTCCGGAGTCATAACCTACCGCTGCCGTTCCGATACTCACCTTCGGTCCTGGCAACACACCTCCTCCTTACCTCTCCTCCCCTATCTCCGTCCACTCCGATACTCACCTCGGACCGAACACCGCCCCTCTCGCCACCCTCCTACTACTCCGCTCCCCCTTCACAACACCTCCACCCTCCCGTCATCCTCCTACGCTTCCCCCGTCCGCTCCGATACTCACCTTCGGACCTGACTACACTCCTTCTCCCTTACCTTTCCCCTCTCTCCTCCCTCTGTTACTCCTCCACCACCCTTCCGCCAAGTTACGACCTTCCACTGCTGTCCCATACTTCGCACTTGGACACCGCTCGTACCTTGCTCCGAGCCTCCGTCATAGTCCCTACCTCGGACTTTGACTCCACCTCGGTCTTAGTCCATTGCATTGGTGACCTCATACTACGTAAACACCATTGCCAATATCCCTCGGACTTTCAACCCCGCCTCTGTAACCTCCGTAAGCTCCGCAACCCCCGAGCTTCGCGGATCGCCTTCGGCACTCTCGCCGCTTGTAATGTATTTCTCGTGTTTTCCCCTCATCCCTATTTGGACTACTGCTTCTTCCTATTCTAGCCAGTTAGTCATCATCCCCACTTCCCCTCATCCTCCTGCCCCTCTGGGCCTCGCCCTCCCTACCTCCTTTCGGACGTATCACAGGTCCTGCCTTATGACCTTTGGTACCGCTCCGCTCCTTCTACCCTTTGTTCCCGTTCGGACGTCTTCGTTCCGATTCGGTTACCCTTTGTTCTCCTTGTGCTTTTGCCCCTTCCATTATATATATCGGCGCTTGTACATACTCGTTTTGGTTTAGTCCGAAATCGACCTGAAATGCCGCCTAGAGACTTCCTGCTCACCTACTGTGAAATTAAGGACCAAATGGACAAACAGCAATGGCACAGTGCTCCGCTTGAGTCGCTGAGGCCAAGGTCCCTCCACGCTAAGTCTCTGATTCCACTCCGGAGTCGTCTGTTTCCGCCCGGTTCTAACAGACAAGTATGGCATTCCGGGACAATTTGCAACCATTGAATCAAACTGAATTAGGACATCTGAGGATGTTTGCAACAAATGAATGAAACTGAATGGCCAGGATGTCCTAGGATGTTTATAGTGAAAAAGACCTTTTAGGCCCCATGCAAACATCCTGAGGTCCCCCCTATAAAGGCCCACATAGTGGTTGTCCAAGGTGTCATCCATGATCTTTTCATGTGGCTAGCATCTCAAGCTCGTTGCAGTCTTGACGATCTTCTTGTACGTCGAGGGATGCTCCATTCAGAGTATGTATCGTTCTTGCCAGGAGCCAGGGAGTATGAACTAGTCATGGATGATTTGTTCATTAGGCACCATGAATGCATCAACTCATACGGTATTAAATGCCTGCCAAATTGACAGTATGGACCTGAGCAAGAGCCCTTGCTCTGTGTGACGCGATCAGAAGGGGATCCATCCGCATGGACCACTGAAAGGCTATACCTCCGACTATGGACAAGTGGCTTGTTGCAGAATGCCAGGGGTGAGCGGGAAATCTTCTTTCTTTTTTATCCACCTCTTAATGTTCTTCTCTTTCAAGCTTTATGCCCAGCTGATTACGATCCACCTTTCGCAGCTGACAGCACTGGTGCATCCCCATCCCATAACATCGGTGACAACGGAGCGCCTCGCTTTATCACGGGTTATCAAGTACGACTGTACTCCGAGATGGACATCCCTCGCAAAAGAATCGAATGCTGTCTACAGTGAAGAGGCAATATGTCGGGAAGCACAGATTCCGGAAGAATTCGGCAGTCCTTTTCAGTGCAGCGCCTCCGACACCCGACAATTTCTCCCAACGAGGTGAGTGGACGGCATTCCCTGTTTTACTCTTTGATAGTGTATTTTCCCGGTTCCTGCGCGTGCAGTACCTGCAGGCGAACAAGTCGAAGGTCAACTTGGAAATGTCCAAGATACAGAGGTCTTTTGCCTTAGTAAATCTTTCAACTATTTCATGGCCATCACTCCTGACTGCTTCGAGGATGTCATTCTTCATTCGCTTCTTGGTGCAGAATCCTTCAATATCGGAGGCTGCCCTCAATGACAAACTCACCGCAGAAGATGTGAGACCCTTGGCATCCTACAGTACCCCTACACCGACACAGCTCTGCCATGACCTCTTGTTGCCGTCATCGCTGTCACCGTTGTTATCATCGTCATCACCACCATCACCACCATCACCGTCATCACCGTCATCATCATCACTGCTCCCATCCTTGCACTCAACGACGCACCTACCTATAGGTTGTGCTAGGCTGATTTCGAAGAGGAAACAATCGCCGGGTGGGGGTGATCTCTCAGCCCCAAACAACAGAGCCAGATGGATGGCTCATGGCTCACGTGAAACGTCCCTTGATGGAAATGATGATGTGTCCAGCACCGACTTGGAACCAGCACTGAGGCAAGCATCTTTCGATGAGGAGGTACCGAGACAAATTTCCTGCCATCGAGTTGGAGATGCAGCCACAGCAGAGCAATGTTAGATGGGCAGTCCAACGCCACCGATGCCGACAGTCGTCTGACCAACAATACTATTGCATTGCCGACGTAACGGGACTAACGCATATAGATGCTTGAGCTTTGAGGAGCACGTTCACGCCTCACTATGTTACACAATTGTGCCCTAGTGCTTTGACCGAACTTTCCCTTTGTGATGTACTTGAAATACGCCCCAGCTCCCCCAGTTCGCCACACCATCATAATGCAGCTTGTACACTGGGAGCACGACATCTATTGTCCTGCGATATTGTGCTCAGGTGAGTCACCTTCTCTGCTTCACTCCGTTTCTACCTCACTCTATGTACCCGATGTCTCTCATTCTGCGATATCGTGCTCAGCCTGAGGTTCTTCATGTTGGAATTCAACAGGCACACAGTAGGAGCTTAGGCCCTACAGCTATCATGGGTTTAAGTTGCAACTTCTGTTTTCTTCGTTGAAACATCACGCTTGGAGCACTTTGACATTCCGTTTTGACTCGGGTCCGACTACTCTTTGGCCTGTGTACTACGCGCTAGGGCCCTAACACTTGTCTATAAAAGTTCGCCTTCTCGCTTCATTATCTCCCTCAGTTCACTTTACAGCTGATTCCAAAAAAATCGGCTGTTTTGATTTCATCGAAAGAGATCTAGGGGCACTCATTCTCTGCCAGAAATGGCAACTTTTGAGTGCAAGGCGGCAAACCCAATGGTACCGTGGAACTCCCTCTAAAAAACATTGTGTTTGCATACACTTGCGTCCGTTTCTCCCCCTCTAATCAGCATGGGGAAACATCCTGAGTGTGCTAGACATTCTAGTCTTCATGCCCTCAAAAACAAGTCCGAATTTTGTGTATCAATGTCACCAGATTTTTTGTTCATCGCACATGAGGGCTAAGCTATGCTCAGAGCATGGAATGACTTGTAAGAAGTCCTCAAAACAAGTCCCAATCAAGCTCATCATCAGGCTTTTCTTCCTGACTGACTTCACGCAATCCTTCATCAAACCCTTTGTCTGAGTCTGAATCAATGTGCATCACTGGAAGATGCAGCGCACACATGTGTGTGGAGGGCTTGAATTTGAGGATAATGTGAGCGAGTCCGGAAACCCGAGCTTGCCATAGTGTTGCGCATGAGAGTGGGGATGCAGTGAGACCAAAGACCCCCACGCTAAGCGGATCCATCCAAGTAAGGAAACCCCTTTCGTGGGGCGATCTGGCCAACTTTTTTAGGAAGGATCTCTTTCGATGAAATCAAAATGGCCGATTTTTTTGGAATCGGCTGTAACGTGAAGCTGAGGTGAGAGCGATACTTCGACTAGTTATTATGACTCTTGCTAATAATTCATGTACGATAGTTATCTCGCGATTAGCATCTATTCACTGCCTGCTGTTAACAAGCAAAGCCCTTCTACTGCCCCCTCATTCATGCCAGAACCCACCCAGGAAGCATACTGCTAGCAGCTACAGCTGGCCTCTCTAATCCAGCCGAACTAAACTATAAATGTTCCTTCTCTATCGGTAGTCTGACCACGATATCACAGTTCATCACATGTCGTGCTCCAGACAGCCCTGATGTACATGTTCGAGTGGTATTGTGCCACGGATGCCACTGTAAGAAACAAAAGGATGACATGAAGTTTGCAGAACTGAGCCAGGTGAAGGGAAGGTCGGACAGGAAATTGGACAGCGCTTGTGGGAAAATTGAGTGGAAGAGAGGCAAGCCCTCTCCCAGCACATGGACACAGCTTCCAACTTCTAAGGGACATTAGAACAACATGGGTTACTTGTTTGCTTAGTTATTACGCATAGCACAGCACCACATGCCGGCGCTTTATCACCATGGCCATCTTTTGAACCCACGCGATCTCTTCAACCAAACACGGGTCTCCCACAGGGCACCCTTGATTTACTGTACCTACACGACCGGGAGCCTGTTCCTACGGCCTCCGGGAGTTGCCGGAGGCTGCAAATCAATTCAATTGTGTTGATTTTTGATTCAATCCAAGACCGTTGCGTGACGTGTGACAGGCTCCCGGTTGTGTAGGTACAGTACATCATTCAACATGTAGCTCATAACAGATGCCAGCGTCTTGAATGTCATGATTCATTGTTTAAGTGCCCTTGCCCTGAAAGTATATACACTACACTACAAATGATTACGAGCGTGATGAAAGAAAAAGAGTACCAACTGTGTGGAAAAATTACGCCATTTCTTGCTGCCTTCCCATCTAAACAACAGCCATGATTCATAGCCGGATATGGTTACCACCTTGTCATCCCCAGCATAGTCGGCGAGAGCCTTACGGAGTCGCTCTGAGCCTAGGATGATCCAGGCCATTTCGGGAATCATATCACGGAACATACACCCCCCCAGGGTTGAATCACGATGTGCTAAAGTAGAGCTCTTGTCGAGGAGGCATATCCAGCAATAACCTTGGACATCCCGCTTCTTACCCCCTTCACCCACTTCGGCACAAAAGTGGTTACGCTTCCAGGACCTATCCTGGCGTTGCAGCTGATGCTCTTGCCACCCCTGCCATGTGTTGGTGCCAAGACAGCGTGCCGTTGCGTGCGAGCCATAAGTACCATGCAACCAACAAAGTAGACATTTCCCCTCAAGCTCCTGGAGACAGGCTTGCACTTGATTTTGTATGGCACCACCGCCATTGGCTCGGGATCACTGAAGCGAAGAATTGATGGCCAGGTTGGATGGTCCCACAGCGGTGGAAGGTCCAGCGGGGGTGGAAGGCCCAGCAGAAGCGGAAGGTCCAGCAGAGGTGGAAGGTCTAGCAGCCCAGGAATGGCTGGAACTTGCCTGCGTATGGGGGGGGGCGATCAGGTGAGCAGCTCTCAGAAACGATAGTAGGGCTTCGATCCTTGCACGCCAATTCTAAAAGAAGGATCAGAGGAGAGAAATGGGACACTACCCTACTTACCGAAAGGTTTCCCCCAGCGACGATTGAAATTGTAGTCCCTCAGCTTGCCTTCCTCTTTCTTGTGACACACCGCACACAACACCATACAGCGCTCTGACTTGCGGAGCTCCATGCACTTTCGACTCACACCGTCCAGATGCTGCGAAGGGAAGACCCAATGGCAATTATCGAGTTGTTGGGCAGTCCTCGTCATCGCCAAGCGACCCTCGAAACACTCCTTGATGGCAAGACTAGGGCGCTTTGGAACAGCCGGCAGCAATACAAGGCTCAGTCCAACTGAGAGACCTCGAGCTACCCTCCCAGAGCTCTGGTAGAAGTCATTGACCGAAAACGGTTGGCCAACGAAGATCGAAAACGCTACGGCATGGTAATCGAAACCATAGTAGCCTGCCTTGTTAAGACACAAGATCCGTTGTTTCCCTTCTCGCCAATTCTCGAAATGCTGCTCGCACTGCTGGGATGGAACATCGGCCGTGATGTATGAGCAGTTCAAGTGCCCTGCCCACTCCATGCACTCGCCCTTGCCAACAAAAAACACCAGGCCCTGCTCATCTCCCTTCAATCCCCTCTCCGCCTCACAGATGACCTCGACTGTGCGTGCATGCCAATTGAGATTCCACTCCTTCTTGGAGGCTGGCAAATCTGCCATCTGAGGCTCTTGGCCGACATCGAGCACCATGAACTGGTAGAAGATCTGGGGTCTCTGAGTGCTGGTGTGGATCACGATCGCAGCCTCGTCTGGCTGATACCGGATATCCAGAGCCCTCCAGAACTCAGACATGAAGTCCCGGGACATTGTGCCCGATGTGAAAACGATGGGTGCATCTTGGAGCCGTGAAAGTTTGTGGATCGCATCCTCGTAGGCTGGACGGAATCTTCGATCCTCCATGATCCCATGTGCTTCATCGAACATGAGACACCCTAGCTGTCCACCGTTTGCCAATGCTGTAAGCCAGGTCATGAATAAGTCGTTGTCAAAGGACTCGATCGCGATGGTGACCACTTGCTCTTTCGGATACGGATTCTCAGTGGTCCATTTGCAGTGGGAGATGTTGGCTTTACCCAGGCGCCTGTGCATATCTGGATGGAGGATTTGGTACGGTAACACCAGTACCGATTGCCTGCCATCAAGGGCCCATGTCTTGGCAGCGAGGACAAACGGCAACGTCTTTCCAGAACCGCAGGCGGAAACAAAGAGGCAATGACACTTCCTGGCCACGATCTCCTTGTAGACATGGTACTGGGCAGGAGACCGGAATGTTGCTGTTGGATCTTTAAGCACCGCTCGAAGCATGCAGGTGGATTCTGAATCATATGCCATTGAGAGTGTCGAGCCATCTACCTCTTGGGGGAGGGGGCAGGGCACAGCTGAGATTTTTTTGGCATCAGTGTATGAAGGGAAAACAAAGAAAAATGAGAGAGAAATATACCTTCACTGGCATTCTGGCGACAGGGAGGATGTTGGCCAGCTCTGAGGCCCTCCACATTCCCATGCTCTGCAGCGATGACCACTGGTGCAGCCCCTGGAATCGCTCCTAGACGATGTCGACGCTCGTGGGGTTTTAGGTACCTGAATTGCTGCTCTTCCGCCCCCTGCTGCCGTTCTTGAGCTGGGACATCAACCTCCTGCAGCAAGTTCGGTTTCAACATCAAATCGTGTGATAAATATTGAACGTACCATTCCAGACGTGGGCCTGCTTAACCTTGACTGCCGCTCCTGCTGCTTGACCTGAATTGACGATTGCCATGCAGTGGAAGCGCTTGAAGGGGGGGAAGAAGGCGTGCATGGCATCTGAACTACAGGTGGAGAAAAAGCATACGAATCCGCTGGAGGGGCAGGGGAAAGGGGGCGGGGTGTCACACTGCCGATGTTGGCATTGATGGCAGGAGGAGCGAATGCACTCATCAGGCCCGTCTCCAGCTGGGCCATCAGACGTAGCCCCATGTTCTCCATAATTCCCCTGAGCTCAGGCAACACCTCTTGATGGATCGCCTCCTTGACCAAATTCCGTAAGCTCGAGGAGGATGCCGAATCATCGTTAGCACCACCATCGTCCTCCTCTCCCACAAGCCTGCTTATGGTCGTACTTTCATCCAGGATCTCGTTCAGTTCTGCCACACGACCTTTTACCGACAGTCCCAGCACCTTGCGATGCCATAACCGACTGGTGGCACGGAAGAGAGCAAGGACACGGGGCCCAAGACCACCAAGCTCATCCTTTTGGAGGCCATAAATCTTCTCAGATGTTGTAGTCAGCCTTCCGGCCCGCGCGTCCATCCCGGTTGTCGTCTCATCTTCTTCTGGGTCGATGATGCCGACCATCAAGTGTCGGCCAATGGCTGCAGCCATATGCCTATAAGTCGGCACGTCCAGGCCCGCTTGGAGGTAATGTGTAGTTTCCTGCTTCAGCGTCACACTCAAGAGGCGTGTCTCAGCTGTTTCGCCTTTCCCCGTATAGAATAGATAATGATGCAGGCATGGCGGTGCCTGCTCCCCCCAAAGGAATCCTGAGAACTCCTCCTCTACAGTCCTGACGAATATCAGGTACTGAAGGAGGAGGCCAGAGAGACTCTCATGCAAAAAGCATGCAATGAGCTTGCGGTGCTTAGTCATTGAGTTTGTCTGTCAAAAACATCAATGCATACACCGTCTGAATCCGATCCTCCTACTCACTTTGTTATAGCTAATGATGGTGGTCAATCCACCGCAGAGTGCGAACAGGCTCCTCTCCCCGTTTTGACGGTTCCTTATCAGCACGCTTAGGATCTCCGTGCCCCTCGCTGGTTGCCCACCTCCCAGATGCACCGTGACCAGGAACAGCTTGTTGAGTTCCTGTGCCATCTCCATCCACCCCACCACCTTCAAACGGTTCCACTCGAGCCGACCATGTGGATCAGCAACAAACCAATTCGGCTTGCCCAGCGAAATCAGTAGGTCATTCTTGATACGCAAGATGTTCGGATCCGACAGAAAGCTGTAGTCAGGCTGGCTGTTCTGCAGGTCATCGGCGATCCTGGTGCAATCAAACGGGATGCTCAGGCTCGCTCCCTCCAAGAGGCTTTTCATCTTCTCCCTGATGCTCTCCAGGATCCCATGGTAAAGCGTTGGGATGTCCTCCAGCTTGACCGACAGACCCCTGACCGTCATTGACTGGTGATCTTCGTTCCATACCACTGTCGCTACTCCCTCCCCGTCGCTCATGGCAACCCTTGCTGCATAACGGCCCAATGACAGGACTGTATCAAATGGGCTGGCACTCCCAGAACGCAGCCAACAGGTGCATAACTCCTCGCACTTCCTAAAAAAATGTGTCAGGGCATGTGAGTACGTGTGTCACTTGAATTCCTTGCTCTTGGCCACGCCATTTACCAATTCCCCCCCACCAGCAGCCAAACTAATATCCTTGATGGCCACCAACCAGAAGACATGCAGCAGTCCCGACATCTTCCCACACATCGTCCCGCAGGATGGAAAGTGGCCACTGTTCGGGTTCAGGTTCAGTAGCATGAGGAAGACGTGGATGGGATCCTTCTGAGACTGCTGCAGAAGCTGTGGGTGCGCTGTAAAGAACAGGGAGAAAAGCATTTGATGGACCAAACCATCCCACTCATCGTTCCCCCTTGCTGCCTTTGATTGGAGTGCCTCGTATATCCGCCATGCACTGTCCCGTTGCTCAGAGGTGAAGTTGATCATGAGGTGGAATTTCTCGTTCTTCACGCAACAGTATCGAACCGCAAAACTGTTAGGTACGGGTCAGGCGAATAGGGACGACTGGTGGGGACAAGGCTCCGGGGTTGGGCTTCGGCCTCAGCGACTCCAAGAAAACGCTGTGCCCACCTACTGTCTCAGTGCCCACATTTCGAAGTGGCTTGGGCTGCCTTGTTAGGGGGGACAAACCATGTCGATATTCAGACTAAAGTTATAATAATGTAATATACATATATATATAGTAAGAAACTGAATGAGTCAGGTGACAAAATGAAACAAAAGGAAACAGAATAAGGGCCGGCATCTGGGTCAGAATGCATGGTCATGACAAAAACAGATGAAGCGTAAGGCCAGAGTCTTGTACTTTTCCGATGTTGAGCTATTTTGGGGATAAGTAAACGGAATGTTCTCGATGGAGCTGGTATGACATCAGCGAGGATGCATCGTCTATATGCGGTAGCGACTCACTCAGTCGTGCTGTTCACCCATCTCTGGATCAGAAGGGATGTCGACTTGACCACTGGCCGGAGGCGTTCGAAGTATCCTGTCACTTGATCATCAAGCGCCTGTAACCATTGGGGATCGGCTTGAGCTGTTGGCGCCTTGGTGATCTCGTTCAGCTCCCGAAAGGGGAGTCCTTTGGTCTGGTCCAGCCACCCCACCATGGACAGGAAGCCGTTTATATGCCGTGAATCGACGGAATCCTCCATCGTTGTTGGCCTCCATCTCAATGACTCCCTCTGGAAGAGGTCGATGAAGAAGCCCTGCATGTCGGTCTCGTGGGCACAAAGCGAGGTGTAGTTCTCGTCCACCACCCACGTCTGATGGCCCTTGAATCCGGAAAATACAACCTGCACGGAGGTTGGAACCACGCCAAAGCTTCTTTTATGTGCTTTTTTGTGGTTTCACTTCATCGATTCCTCCTTAATGCCGGCAAATCCACAGACCGTGCACATAAAGCCATGGACTATCGGGATAGACTGGAGGGGGGGCACCTTGGACCTTGGACGGATGATTATGGCTGGAACCCCCAGCTCATCCAGGATCGCTCCATAGTTGACTGGTAGTTGGCTGACACCTCCATGCTTTCTTCGTACATGTTTCCTTAGGGACCCGCAACGGATCCCCTTTCGACATCCCTGGCACACAATGACTTTCCATGCCGGGTCGACCCCGAGTTGTAGGTGGCGGAAATCGGAGGGGATTATCAGGTTCTGTGAACACAGCGCATGAGAGGGGTTAACTGCACTGGCAGGATCCAAGTCCATCCCATCCTCGTCATCCTCATCATCCTCACCGTTCCTGCTGATATTGTCTTCACTGTCATCATCCTCGCCATCATCGCCTTCACCCCCATCCTCATCATCCTCACCGTCACCGTCACCGTCACCATGCCCGGTAGCACCATCGCCGATGGACCTCTTTCACAGCACGTTTCCGGGTGCATGTGGATGACTTGAACTTGCCTTCTTTGCCACGCTGCCTGAAGAGAAAATCGGTACATGACTGTATTGATGAGGGGCAATGCTCACTTTTCTTGTTGAAGGACTGAAAGGTCTTTGGGCATCATCGAACTTCCTTTCTGAAGCTATCAGCATCAGCAATGAGCACCACTAGAGATGCACATACTAAATATTCGCAAACGAAAGTTACGGGTGCGAGGTGTTTGTGCTACATGGCGAAATACTGTCTCTGAGTATTTTAACGGAACCGGATATTTTGTTTTTCCCTCGTGAGATCGGATGCATCATCCCACTGAGCAAGTGGACGTATGCCCTTGCTTACCTGAATTTTGGACTAAGCACTTGCTTGCCCTGCTCGTTCTCACGGTGCAAGCGCCTGTGGACACTTGCTCTGGCTGCAAATTACGTCAAAGTTTTTATTGACCAAGTGCCGCAAGTGTCAGAGACCAGATTTTAAGACGAAGGAATGTCTCCGTAACGGAGGGCTTTGGCCTCAGCGACTTCTGCCAGGAGCGCTGTGCCTAGTGACACGTCCGTGCCCTAACTTACTGACTGGCACTTAGAACCTAGTGGGGGTAACTCTAGTTGATTTATTTGCTGGGGCGTAACCTATGTACAAGTAGTGTATATATATGGTTACAGCGGAGGCGGTTCCGCAATTGGCGGAGCCGGACGGAGCGGAGCTAACGGGGTTAAGACATTAGCCGACTGAATATTACCGACGAGTCGGTTCGCGGGGTTAGCGGAAAGGCAGGCGTTAACCCAGAAACGGAAAGGAGGGATAAGCCCGAAGGTGGACTCTGCAGGGCAGGCGAGTGTATTGCCCAGCGGAGGCGGGAGTGCGCTAGCGGACGTCGGAGCTGTCCGGAAGTCTTTGGGGCTCCGTACTTAGGGAGGCGTAGGTAATAAATTGAAATGAGGGGGTGGTGGTCATCGAGGGGCACCGGGAGGTTTGCGGAATACGGGGGCTCCGAGGTTGGTGAGGGGGGAGCAGAGTGAGGACGGAGGGGTCGGAGAGCCTGGGAGTCGATGGCCGGGGATGGATATGACAGCAAGCACTTGCTGGCAGTGTCAAAATATAAATATCTCTTACATGTGACTGCCATGCCATGACAAGATCTTTCCAGAACCACAGTGGAAGCGTGGCCAGGTTCACTGACATATTTCTGTCCTGGGCTCAGGTTGGCACCGATGGAAATTTCAACACCATGACGATCCAATTCGATTGACCGCAGGGACTGCAGAGATTTCCACCCACGTATTTCTGCACAGGGCCCCGCAGGTGGGCCTTGGTTCAGATGTTTCATATGAGGGCTATGTAGCACAGCAGAAATCCTGCCAACGTACTGTACCCACATGACCAATTACTGGCTGAGGTTCCGAGTGTGACACAAAATAGTCAACCGGCTTCTCCTGGTGACGTGTGACAAGCGACCGGAAGAGGTGGCAAGGTTGGTGTGACACCAGCCACAGTGGCACTGGCAATGTCCAACTGGCAAATTTTCGTGTTGATACATTTTACACCAAAAAAACTACTTCCTTGCAGATGGCTTTTGTTTTCATTGAATTTAATTTGACTTCACACAGCCACTTAGGTGCCAAAAAAAAAATGCTGTGACAAGGATCATTCAACCGGAATGTCAGTGTGATGCGTGACAACAGCCCACTTACAGCCGGACCGGAAGGTGCGTGTGATGCGTGACCGGTAATTGGTCGTGTGGGTACAGTATTTCGGCGCAAGGATCTGCAGGTAGGCGCTGAGGCAAAGATAATTCAGAATTTTATGAAATACCATATCAGGAACATGAGCTGCGCTTCCGAATGTGATGCACTTCTAATTGCAATGGAAACCCCGCCACCATAGCAATACCCCTCTAAGACCAGATTGACCGGCGTAGATCTTACCGAATATATGCAATGCGCTACAGATGATCGCGAGTGTGATCCAATAGGAGTTGCTATTGTTATTGCACTCTATTTGTTACCCTGAGTGTACAGCTAGGGGGGATTGTCATAACGCAGTAGGGTTGATCACCCTGAGGTCGTTGCTCTACCAACATGCAAGGACTATTTCTCATTCCATCTTTCCTTGTTCCCTGATCTTATCTGAATGTTTGAAACCTCTGAAATCGACCCTAAAGATGATGCTGAGCCCGCAATGAACTATGCGCTCTTGAACTGGATGTAACGGTGATGAAGGCAATGCTAACTGACGACAACGCCGGCAGTGCGATAAACCATGATCTGCTCGGAACCATATCTACCGGTGACCACCCAAGGGAAATGTTGGTGGATTTGACGGGTAATATAGAAACTGTTGAAACGGGTGACGCGCGGTTCACCGTCCGAAGTCCCTCACGGGACTACTGCAAGCCCTGTGGATAACGTTCGGCGCAATCAATTGGTGCTCTGCCAGCTGGTCGATGCCATCTAGTGTTCTGTTCATCCTCAGGGGCCACAAGGATATGACTGGACGAACTGGGCCAACACCGTCATTACGGTAAGGGCAGTATTATCCGGCCCCAACTGGGTGTACAACTAAATACTCCAGCCAAAACAACGCCAATGGAACGGGTACGACTGTGGAGTGTGGACAATGGCCGATGTGCAAGCGGTCCATATAGGACTTGATGCTGCGCCGCCAGACACAGGCATCGACATAGAGTGAAGCGTCAAATCCTTTCTCTCCCCTCATCAAACCCTACTTGGTGCCTCTTGGACCCACTCTTTGCTCGCGAGCTCCGACAGAGAGCAAGCAGCAGCAATATTTCTTGTTTATGACAGATTTGGGATCAACGACCCTCAACCAACCATCCCTGGCGAAGCGGAATGTGTGGAATTGTTTGGCTGATGCGTGTTCCACTTCTATTTAGTCGTTCCTTCATTTCAATGCATAATAATATGTAATATCGTCTCATCGTCTCATGCTAATGTAATACAACAAGATTATCTCAGGGACGCTACAATTTTCTTCAGCTTTGGGGGTGTTATACTCTTTTAGTAGTACGTGCACTAAGCGCATATCTATGTGGATCGGAAATCGTTCCACATGTCGCCCCTGGAATGATGTCAATGACACCACCTGTGGTGAAGCATGACGAAGAAGGTGGTAGCGAGGCGATGAGGGCGGTGATGGTACGAACTAAGATGTGGTTCACAACGATTGCGACACGTCAATACAGATGCAGGCACGGCAAGGCATAGGCATCAACTTTTGTTGGGGGCATTGCCACGCTACTCCATTGCTCTGATTGCGCACAAGTGGGCCATTATACTGTGTCCAATCTGTGTCTTGTAAATTGTTTTAATATGACAATGATTAGGACAACAATCCAAGTTACACGGTCGAGCACTCTAGTTATTTATGTCGTCGCGTTTTCGGGCCCTTTGAGTACCTGGGTTGAACAGCTGATAACGTGGTGGGAGCCTGAGTAGTGCGACTTCACAGTAGATACCTACCTTTCTTCCGCTCCCCTTGTACTATTTGGCTTTCTTTCGGGGTGGCAGGGGGTGTGGCAGGGCTGACGGATTTTCCACAAGTTGTTTGTCAAAGACTCATTACATCAGGAAATTGTCGCAGTCAACTTTGGACACTTCTGATGATCCTGTTGCTTCTAATACAATGAAACTGGCCGAATTGACCAATTTCCCAAAGCATTTTAGTAAAGGTGTCACGTTTCAATTCAGTTCAGAAGTGAACTCAATTGTTTTCAAACCATTTGAAGTGAAACCCTGAGGACCTTTTGCTGATGTAGGAGCTTGCACTTACCAAGAGAAACCCCCTGTTTTCCACAGACTAGAGTGCTTGCGCTTCACCAGACTCTGCACTGCCCACTTGTTCTATTCTCATCAAATAACTATGTTGTTATGTTGCAAGTGTCAATGGAATTCAATCATCTTTCTCGCAACAACACGATACAAGGAAAAAAAAACGGATGGCATGGCAGCAAGTGAAGGTCATACATGGTGGCCTTCAGATACGATGGTACTGATCAAACTGAACCGATACCAAGGGGCACATTGACACCTTGAAACGTAAGAAAAATTATGTAAAGTGAAAAGAAAGAAACCAAAAGGGGAAAGAGATGACAAATTTTCAGCATCGAAAAAGCGTAATATTGCCATGGGTGTATGACTCTGTGCAGAGTAACAGGGCTCCTCCCAAGATCTTCTTGGCTATGGGACCTTACTGCTGGCATAGTGTTGCGCTGTTACCTTGCTTGGTCAGGAGTATTCACTTTCCCACCCTCCCATTCATCCACATGTGCTAGCAGAAATGTATTACATGCGCTGTTACTGTTACGGTTACTTCCCTATACGCATAGACAATAACATGAAAATACATGCAAACATAGGTAAAAAGAAATAATATCGCCTCATGGAGAACTGAGGGAGAGGGAAAAATTACAGTGCCCAGCGTAACTTATACGACTGGCACCAATATTGCTTAAAGCGATTGCCTGTACTGATAACCGGTGATGAAAAATAATCAAGACAAGCAAGATTGAGAGTGCGTGGTATCTGTAAAATTGGCAACTCTGGGGTATAATGGTTGTTAGCCACGATGAAGATCTCACAACTCCCAAACCCTCGCAGTTGTTAGATACTGATCCGGGGTCGGGCACCGAAGGTCGCCGATGCGGACCGCTAAGGGCCGCGATGGCTGCGATGCCTCAGACAAGGCCCGAGGGTAGGGCATTTGGCCTCAGCAACTCTAAAGGGAGTGCTGTGCCCCCTAGTTGTCTCTTGGCCCTCATTTCGAACTTACTGGGGCTGCCTTGTTGGGGTCAGGGCTTGGGGTCGTGGTCAAGTCGATATTAGAGCTGAGGTACTATAATGTAGTATACAGGATATATATATGAAGATAGAATGAATAGAAGCGGACCCGGGCCGAAGGCCGAAGGGTCCGGAAGCAAATAGGAACAACGAGCGGGGTTGGCCGCACAGCAGCCGGCAATGACCGAGGGTCAAAACAAACAATAACAGATAAATAAACGAAGGGGTGTAGGGCCGCGATAGCGGCGATGGTATCATAGCGGAGTAGGCGATGTCGCGGAGTCACGCTAGGTTGGTGCCAGAGGCGGACTCGGGGCAGGGAGGTCGGTGTGGCTGTGGGGGAGTCGGCCAGGTGCAGGGGAGCCTAGGGGCAAGCGGGGAAGTGAGCAGGGAGCCCTCATGGAGGATAGGGCTGAGTTTGGGGCTCGCGCTCGCGCTCGCATAGCAGGAATGGGCTCAGGCAGCATCGGGATGGGCGGCTAACAGGCCGGGATGCATGGTCGTGACAGCAGTAACCATTGGTGAACTTGTCGTGTTTGGCCAGCGCAAGTCCTTTAGTAAGAACGTCAGCCACCTGATGGGCTGTCAGGATGTAATCGAGCTCTACGTCTCCATTGTTGATGCATTCTCGAATAAAAGTGTTGTCTGATGCGAATGTGTTTGGTCCGCGCATGGAAGGTGGGATTGGTGGCAAGCGCAAGAGCGCCCTGATTGTCGCCGAGAATGGTATGAGGAATGGAAGGGGGACTGAGAATATCACCAAGGGATTGTTGAATCCAGATGGCTTCCTTAGCCGTGTGAGTCAGTGCAATGTATTCCATGCTGGACAGGGCCATTGACAAACTGTTTCTCTGAACTCCAAGAGACGGCAGCGCCGGCAATCTTGAATACAAAGCCGGAAATGGATCGATGATCGTGCAAGTCACCTGCCACATCGGAGTTGGAGTAGCCTGTAAAATCAAACTTTACTGTTGTAAACTAACTTGTAGTTCTGTCAAGTATCTGAATACCCGACTAACGGCAGTGAGATGTTCCTTCCTGGGATTGGCGGAGTATTCGCCCACTGAATATGCAATATCAGGATGTGTACTGAGCATCTCATACATGATGCTACCGACTCGGGATTGGTAGTCGCGCACGTTGACTTCAGGAGCATCGAGGTAGTTTAAAATTGGATGCGATGGGGGTGAAAATGGGATGAGAGTCAGCAAGACCAAGATGTGAGAGAATGTCCTTTACGTAGCGGGTCTGAGATACGAAGAGTAGGCGCTGGGGCAGATTGTGCAACCTAAAAACCAGTGAATGTCCCCAAGGTCCTTCATCTTGAAGGCCTTCATGAGTTGAGACCTCCTGACATGTTAAGAAGCTTACGTTAGATAGGATCATGAGGTCATCGACGTAGAGAGTGATGCAGAAGGCATGCCCCTTCCCGCGATGGACAAAAATGGCATCATGATTGTCAGGGCCCGGCCTTGGACTCGGAGGTGCCCTGACCCTCATCTCCCATCTGCCTGTCCTCAGGCAATGAGATGTATGATAAAAGATATGTACACTTGCCTATGCGGTACCTTGTTGCTATATAAAGAGTTGTGCAGCATGACCGGGGCATCCGGGTGGCAGTGCCCAGTGGGTATGCTGGGCGAGTTGCTCTCCCAGAATGTTCCCACGGGTTGGTTGGTTGTTGGAGACAAATTGTATGATTAGATTTTAGAAGATGGGGGGGGAAGGTCAAAAGGGAGTTCCTTATCCCACAAGCGCTTTGCATAAGCCAAAGTTTGTGGTTGCGGCGCAAATGGCTGACGGCACACAAGCAAAGGGGTGGGCCAAAATGGTGCGGCTAGAATGAGAAAATCCATAACGATCGCAAGGCAAAATGACTGTGACCAAAAAAAAATGCATGTTCTTGCTCCAAGTTGAGAGAAAACGTATGAGAAACGGACTCAAGTACCTTGTGAATGGGGAGGGGAGGGGGAGAAAGACAATGTCGGCCACTGGCTCAGACGTTGTTTGATTACAGAACGCGTCCTCATTCATTAGATTAGCCCCAGGTCATAGGGTAGCTGGGAAGGGGAAGTAGAGGAAGGGTTAGCAGTGCCAGCCGCTTTGAGAGCAACTTTGGCAGCTTGTTTACGTAACTTGTAATCATCAAACCACTGCAACAAACCACTGCAACTGATCCAGAGTACCACATGCTGAGCAAAAGCATGTTGCGAACCCGGAGCAGCCATCAGTGGATCAAGCGTGAACTCAGCAATGATTTCTTCGGTGATGCTGTCAATGAATAAACCAGCATTGGTGGCTTGTTGAATCGCACTGAGAATGTCCACGTCATTACCTAGTCGCTTACTCCTTCCTCGTCGAGCAGGTGATAAAGAGTAGTGTGATCATCCTCAGGATCTGCATCCACAGGGATATCGAGTTTGCGCCCAGGACAGTCAGCAGTGGTTGGGGCCAGTGGTTGGGGCCAGTGATGGTCGAGGTTCCATGTATGAAGGCTTCATTGGCAACGGAAATTAGAGGAGTGTTAGATAAAGATAGAATGGGCAGAGTTGAAAGGGCAAGTGAATCGGAAGGGGTCCCTGGACAAGCAGGTTGGGCAACTTCGACAAGAGATGGACCCTGGGTTAGCATGGGAATTCCCACTACTCTGTAAGCAATCTTCTACATCACGTAGATCGTCGGGGAAAATCTATGAATTGGGTCGGAATATGAGGGTGCTTGGCCTGTTCAGGACCTAATCAAGAGAATCGCGAGACATACTTTTGACGAAAAAGGTGCCACATTTCTCTTGTGTCTTCCAAGCGACTGCTGACATGCTTTTCCACCCCACCATCCAGGTGAAGGCAGGTCAGTATTCCCCTAGGAGGATCAATACTGCAACAATGGGAGACCCCAGCGAGAGTGACACTGAACTGGATGGCGGCCGTGCCAGACGGGCAGCGCTGGGTTGGACAACGACAACTCTGAGTCTGTTTCCAATGAAGGTGAGCAGAGTTGATCTAGATATGTACTCTTTCCTTAGACATATTAATTTCAGCTCCACTGGCATAGGTCGTCTCTGCATCAGTGTTTCCAACAACGATCAGCGTGATACTCATACAAGCAAAGATGCGACTGGGAGTGCAACTTCTTGAACCAAAGGTACACCCTTATTCTTGCTTCAAGTGTCGTGGTATGTGCCGCCGATACCCATGATTGCGCCGCAGCCGGAATGGAGGTCCACTTCCCAAGAAACCCGCCCCTTCAAAAATCGGTAGTGACCTGGTCACTGTGAGTCACAAACCACAGTTAGGGACGATGAAGATCAGCACTCACCTGGGGGGGGGGAGTCAAGACGGAAATTCAGAAACAGAGATGTCCTTCAAGGAAGGAGTAACCATAACATTGCAGAGGCAGCGCTGGGGAGCAGTGACCAGCATGCTGAAGCAGTAAGCGGCGCAGGGTAGACATATAAATATATGGCATTTCCCGGATTTTGAAATATATGGGGGATAATTCGATGAGAATTTTTATTTTCTTCACGGTGAGGTTGTGTTGGTGGTGAAAGGGGGGAGGGGCCATGGACCCGAGCCCTGGGGGAAAGATATGGGACCTTGCAAACCCTGTGTCTTCCTCTTTTTTTCACGCCTTGACTCATGCTCCCGCAAGACAGGCTTAGTCGACAGTCAACTCTGCTGTGGATCAGCCTCTGGGACACACCTCGGCCATTGTGGTTTGAATGACATATGAAGTGAGTGCTCTTTCCCTTTCACCCAATGGCCTTCCGATACGATCATTCTCTTAGGGATGCCCATTCAGTGACATGGTGAAAAAATATCGCAGGTTGTTTGTTCTATTGTTTTCCATGGACAATTGCGTTGCTACCTCCATTATGTTTGCTGGTAATGCTAACGCTTTATTTGTGATGATATTGTCGACTATCTACAATTGACTCCCCCAGCTTTGTGCTCTTGCTCCAACACTTGGCTTTTTGGCTTATGCCATCTCCATTCACATTACCCTGTGCCTTGCACACCCATCAGCCTCGCTTTTGCAACAGCTCATCAAACGGATTCTACACCACGCCTTTCTCACTTTCCTCGACGCTCTCTTTCCTCTCTGTCCTATGCCTCTCTGGTCTCACAAATAGCACTCGGCATGAGAGTTGTTTCCTTCGAATAGTGGTGTATCGGCGGAGATGATGTTCCTGGGCAGGCCGGGTGGGTGAGTAGTTTATTTGCTCGCCAAGTAACTTGCAAGGTTCCTTTTTTCCCTGTCCTATTGTTCTTCCCGCAGGGTGCTCGTTTATCGCATGTTGAGGTCATCGCGATGACAAAGGGGAGGATGTCTTCCTCGACTTCTCCATTCCTTGTTCCTCATTACTCATTCTTTGTCTTGACGACCTAACTGACAATCTTTTTCTCTCTGTCGCCTGCTCCTATTCACATCCAATGTTACGGATACGGAGTCACCAACGACCATATCCGTCACATGGTCAAAGACTTCTTCTCTCTATCGTGCCTCCCCTTTTTCTCCCTTCCGTCCTCTATCCTGATACCCTATCCTCCTTACCCGTTCTACCCCTTTCCCCCCCCTCATGCAAAGCTTTCCCCATTGGGGTTTTGGTGTGTTTCGCAGGATTTCCCGCGACCTTACCATTTGTAGATAGTCACGTGTCTTGTACAGAAACCGCCAAAGGCGGTTCCCGCTAACTAACAACTGCTCTACAACTGTCTCGTGTACCATCTTCTGTAACAACCCTCCCTGTGACTCAACTGAACTGTGTGATTGTACAACTCTCAAAATATGTCTTATAAGTCTGGTTATATCGAGTCCTCTAACGGCCCTTGCCGTGAGAACTCGAGGTCGCGAGTCGAAGACTCTCGACATGTGTATCGTCCTATGGAACCTGTACCCTATGGGTCCTCGTCAGATGGAGATATTGTTAGAATGGGCGGATTCGGATGACTCCGGAGCGGAATCGGAGACTTAGCATGGAAGGACCTCGGCCTCAGCAACTCAGGCGGAGCGCTGTGCCATTGCTGGTTGTCCTAGGGGTCCCTAATTTCGGATCTAGCAGAGGGAAAGTCTCTTGGGGGAATTCATGTCGATTTCGGACTGAGGTTACAAGTTACTAGGTACATTGTATATAAGGAGGGGTCCGGAATCAAAAGGAACAAGGGTAGGACAAAAGGAGACAAAGGGAAATGGAAAGAGGAACAACACCGAGGGTCAAGTGTTTGACTCAATGGTGTTTCCCAAAGGAGGAATGAAGGGCCAAGGCCCAAGAAGGAAGGAAGGAGGATGGGAGTTGGGAATGGCTAGCTGACTGAATAGAAAGGAAGCAGCAGCCCAAATAGGAATGAGGGAGAATAGCGGAATTGAAATGGACAATGCAATAGTTGCAAGGTCTGGAGTAAGTCCGGAAAGTCCGAACTCGGAGGTTAAACTCCGGAATATTGGCAAACATAATTAAATGGAATGAGCTAACCAATACAATGGGTATAAGCGGAGGTGGGGTCAAAGTCCGAGGTCGGAGCTAAGACCGGAGGTTCCGGAGACGGAGACGCGAACGGGATTCCGGAGCGGAGGTCTGGAGTCGGGAGCATAGGTTTTGCGTACTCATCTGGAAGGTGTCGAGGTTGGGGTCGGACCCGGAATGTTCCGGAGTCGGACCAAAGGTGGTGTCCAAGCCGGAGGTGGGATAACCTCTTGGGAGTCGGCAAGGAGAAAGTGACGGAAGGGAAGTAGGGCTCCGGAAGTCGGAGTTCGGAGTTCCAGGAGCCCAGAGCGGAGGTCAGGATTGTATGGATATGACAGATATGGGTCATGTGGCAATGTGCTACTTATGCTAGCAACCCGAAGGCATGCCCTGACACTAACCACCATCTTCCCCCTCACACTATACATAGATGATGGGTCCCTGTCAGCCGCAGCTCAAACCAGGGAGGAAGCAACAGAGATTATCAGACTTGCCTTTCATGCAGCCCGCAAGTGGCTCAGGGAAAGGGGCCTAAGAACTGACCCAGTCAAAAATGACCTAATGCATTTTACCTGCACAGGCACAGGCAAGAATGCAGGGCCAGGCCCATCCATAACCATCCCATCCCACGAGGATGACTTGGTCAAGACAATCACACTGTCAGGGCAATAGCCCGAGCCATATGTAATTACAAGATACATATAGTCATGTGGGTAAGCGGTAACTTCCGGTGAACTGCTTACACACACTGTAAAATACACATCTTTGTATCACTTACAGCTCTGTGTGCTGAGCTACCCACTGAGACCTCACACTTTTTTAAGTGTATGAGGTGTGTTTTACAACACAACCCACCAAACCTATCACATCTTAACAATTTGACTCAGTAGTGCCAATGGCGCCTAAACATGCCCACAAGGGCAAGGTTGCATCTGCAGTGATGATAAAAAAGAATGAGTGGTTTATTAAGAAACCGCAATCTCCCATCATGGGAGATTCAAATCAACAGCCATCATCAGACAATGATGAGGATCAACACGATCCGGAAAAAGCAACCACCTCAGGGCTGGCCCCTGAAGGTTTTAGAAACTTATGTGAGTAAGTGTGGGGCCCAATACCCACATCACATCGATCTAACCCAAGCTGGGGAAGATCTCTCACCTCCTCAGGAGGTGATCAACTTGCACGACAAATGCATAAGCACTGAACGATCGGCCCAAAAAGCTGATTGGATAGAGTTGCAGGAAACTCCAGGGCCCCACTATCCCCTGGGGTCCTCCCCCATGTCCCCAAGTCAAGCCCCAAAGGCAGACAAAGGGAAACAGAGGAAAGAACCTCCGTGTCGGCTATCTGAAAAACTACTGGACTTGTTCCAGGTTCCATCTGAATGGAGGATGGAAAACGAAGACCAACTTCTTCTCAGGCTGGAAGCCCGAGAAGGTGCAAAAAAACGCCCTGAGGGCAGGATCTCCCAGAGTGCGGAAGCTCCAAAAGAACTTCCGCTGTTCACACTACCCCATGCCATGCCAGACAAGGCAAGGTGGCCAACCTCAGAGGTCTCTGAGAGGCGAACCGAAATGAGGGAGTTCACTGAGGAAGCCTTACAGAAAAACCAGCTAACAGACCCCTCTATGAAAGGGAAGCACCCTCCACAACGGCCTCACCTAAACAAAGCGAGTGCGGAGTGTTCACTCCGAGAACTCCTTCTGGAACCCCCAGAAGTGGAAATGTCAACTGGGGAGAGTCACTACTCGCCTAGCCAAATTTCCTCCTGGAAAACCAGGAATTGCACATAATAAACATGATAAACTCGATCCAAAAAAAGATCGAGGAAACAAGCCATAATAGCATGGCTCATCTAGAGATAACTCTAGAAAGAATGGCCAATGCAATCGATGTGTTGACTGACAAAATCAGCAAGCAGATGGACTTGCTGAAGGAGATAAACTGCTCACAAAATAGTGAGGAAACAAAAAAATATCCCTGGGCCACAGGCCAGGACAAAACCAAAACTTGTGAAAAATTCATGAAAAGAACAACCAGTGAAAGTACACTGGAGTATCATCAGCGACTCGACAGAGATGCTAAGGAGATCCTTCTCCCAAGGATAGGAGAAGATGATGCTGAAAGAAGGCACCGTTCAGAAATTAGGAGGAGAATCAGCATGTACCAAAGGTTCAGCCAAACATCCACCTTCGATGAACCTCTTGAACAGAGAGGTAACACAACCACACTCTCAAAACAATGAGAGAATCCAGATACAACTCCAGGTGAGTTTGCCCGAGACCAAAGAAACACTGTGAGGAAAATTCCCCCCAGTGAAAACCCCCCCAAAGGAGATATCTCCATTGGATAGTGACCCAGCAAAGGCAGGGGAGCAAGAGGAGTACCTGGAGAAATGGTATGAAAAGGCCATAAGAATGGCTGAAGTGAGAATACTCACTCCCTACCCAGAGGGAGTGAAGCCTGAAGCTCTAAAAAATGGGCTGGCTTTCCCTGACAAGAAATGGTCAGGGGAGAATGATGTAAGAGGGCAAGGGATCTACCACCCGAACGAGAAAGAGAGGGGACCAAGTGTTGGGAGTGCTCAGGGGAGGTTCGGATGAGAGGAAGGGGGGAGAAATGGTCTGGGTGCGATGTGGTAAAAATGATAATCTCGTAAATCTCACTGATAATCAAACTAATGGGAACTCTGTCCCTGCACTATGTCTTGAGCCTCTTTGGCTTCGTATTCGCCGCTCTGGGCGCTGGTAACGTCTGCTAGAACTTCATGTCTGTTGGGGAGCACCTCTCTCTGTTGGGGGAGTCCTTTTTGTAAATACAGGAAAGAGGGTAACTATAAATATGAAAGAAATACGTGGAAATTCGAATGATCCGACGGGTTTAGGACGGCAACAGATCCCCAAAGAACACTTAAGAAAAAAAGCAATATCAAAGCAATATTGATGTTGTTAAGGAAATAAAGAAACATGGCGATCGCCTCAACCGCTGAACCAAATGCGTTACTAGTATCATTGTTCGACTTGTGTTGACAAGGGCTTTCCAACGATACCAAATTCGTCCGGATCGGTGGAGAATTGATGGAGATATGGAGGAAGCGGCGGAATATGCGGGTGACAGTTGCCAAATTTGGAAACTGATGGTTGTGTGTGGTCAGGAATGGTTTGAAAAAATCGGAAAAAATATGGGAAACATGGAAGGGATATATGGAACAGTGGTAGATGTGTTTCGGGAGTGGGGTGCTTGACATGGGTGGTAGAATTGCGATAATCGGCTTGTTTGCATGGTACCGGCTGTGCCTGCCTACAACGACATGGAGTCGTTCTGGCAGTGGTTCACAGAACTACTGGGATTCCTCACCTCGCGAGGATGCAAAGGTCCCCAATTCAGCGAAGTCCATCTGGACTGCTTGATTTGCAGATTAGGGGGACCCACATTCGACCTCAGAATAAGACTCCAAGACGAAACTCTCCTCAGAGGAGATGAGGGCATGTTCCTTGAAGTTCTCAACGTACTGATGAGAACCTTCATCAATGCCTCTGCTGCGTTGAATGTGACAAAGAAGTACCACAATGTTAAATACAAAGCAGAAAAAGGCTTAAACAGTTCTACTTAGAACTGTCTAAAGCAGCATCCCAGATGGTGACACCGCCAGACCAGGCGTCTTTTAACACCAGGTTTTTAAACAACATTCCCCTTGAATGGAAGAGGGAAATGATCACTCATGACAGAATCAGAGCAGACTTCTCCTCAAATGAGGCAATGATAAAAGCAATATCTCGTGTAGACGAGATAATCGACAGGCTGAAGATGTCTTCAGCCTACAGATCAGGATATTATACCTGAACAACCACCACAGCAACCACAGGCCATGGTAGAGCCCTCCCATCAGGAAAGAAGGCTGAAGAGCCCAAATCCAGATGGAAAGAGGATACATCCTCAAAGAATTCCAGGAAAACTGACCAAAAGTCAGTCCCAATTTGCAGCAAATGCAGCAAAATAGGGCAAACAAAAGATTTCCCAAAACATAATGCAACGAGGGATGAAAAACCAAGGTGCATAGCCACCATGGAGATTGTGAACACATCAGAAGAAGAGTTGGAAGACTCATCAGATGAAAAACCAGAGAACAACTCTGGTAACTCCAGAGCATCAAGCTTCGAAGTAGAGGACCCATATGAGGGACCACAATACTCACCCGACTCAGAGGGTGAGGAAGTCAACATTGGGACCATAAGGGTGGGCCCAATGTCAGTCATTGATCACGACAACATAAATTGTAGAATCAAACTGGCTGTAGTGTGCCAGTTAGAAAACACGGCAGATGAGAAAGTCGCTGAAGCCTTGGTGGAAGCACCAAGAAAAGACTCACCTGGACAGCCACATCATGTGCTAGACATCACATGGGCTAGGAGTAACCTACCTAGATCATGTGAACCACAAGGCTCAAGTGTAAAACCACACACACTTGCAGCAAATCCCATACATGCAAGAACCTAAACCCCTCCCACCACCACAAGAAACAAAACGATGAAAATGTCGTTCTTGGGGGGAGGCAACCCTTGATTTGACCCGAACAAGCTGCCAGACATCAAGATACGACAACCTGGGGAGCAAGGCTCCCCAGAACAACAACAACACCAGGTGCAGATAAGTGCCATGGACTACACGATGCATGTGGCACAAATGAGTGCCGCAAACCAACAACCATCCACATTGCCAACAGGTGGCGCATACCCCCAGCCTCCTCAAAGGGGCTTCCAACCATATGTGGTGCAAACTGCACCGATGGTGCAACAAGCACCATTCCAGGGGCAGCATTTGCTGCTGCAGCCCCAGGCATACTCCCCAGGGAACTTCCCTGGCCAGATCACCCCCTGGATCGGCCAATTTGGCCCAGGTCCAACAACACCTCAGCTGAATGCAGGCTGGGAATCAGCTATTGCATCAGCAGTAGCTGCTCAGACAGGTCAGCTCTGCCAGGAGCTGAAAGAGATGAAGTCCCTCATAGGAGGGAGACGAGGGAGTGACAGTGGCTCCTTGTCCAGGCCGTCCAAACGGGCACTGTCTGATAACTCAAGGGCATCAGATGATGCCTGCAATAATTGTGCCCATTGGAGGCATGAATACAATAGAGCACGAAGAGATGCCAAAGGCATCTTCACCTCTCTGAAAGACACAGAGAGAGAAGTTGATCTCCAAAAGAGGGAGATTGAATTACTAAAATGCGAGCTCAAAGCGGCATGCCCACTGGCAGACCTCACTGCCAAACCCATCATGATGGGGGCCTCCCAGGTCAGGGGGAGGGGATACAGCGCCAGGGCATCAACTATCCTGCCACCCCATGGGCAGGCAACCCTGTCCAGGTTGCATAAGGGCCCACCCTCAGAAGGGCAAACCCATGTCAAGGGGAAGAGGGAGAGTGGTAGGCAACCGATGGCAGACCCCAAAACAGGGACCACTGCCAGAGGTGGTGGGCCGCTGAGTACCTCAGCACCCTATGGGCAAGCTACCCTGCAGGGAAGTGTTCACATGTTATATGAGACCACCAACTCAATGAGTTCAGCAAAGTCAAAGCTCCAGTCGATGTAACAATCAACCCCAACTTCCCCATGAGGAGAATAGCGGGGTCAGAAGCGGTGCACAACGCCGCATACGCTTGGTGGACAAGCGTGAGTGGGAAAGAATTCGTACACTGGTACGAACAGGCCGAAGCCGCCTTCAAAAGCGGCAAGGTACATAGAGTCCTTCGTGGAAAAAGGAAGGAAACTGAGAAATACTTCTTGGGACTCCCAAGTATTGCAAGACTCGTGGAGGAGTACAATTCCCTGGAGAACAAGGGAAAAATCTCCTGGAAAAGTCTAGGCAAAGCTGCCTATATAAAGTCCCAGTTCAAACCACTCAGGACTTGTGAGGTCTCAGGGTAGCTCAGCACACAGAGCCATAAGTGATACAAGTGTGTGTATTTTATGGTAGTGTGTAAGCAGTTACCTGGAGGTTCCCACTTACCCATGTGACTATATGTATCTAATTACATGTGGCTTGGGGTTCGGGGCTATTGCCTGACATTCTCCCCCCTTGCGTTGCATTTGCGATGCATACAAAGTTAATGGTGAAGAAAATAAAGTTTTAAGAATTGATTTACATTGAGTTTGAAATTATCAATGAGTGTTTTGTTGTCACCACTTTAAAGTGGGCGATTTTGTACATGTCAGTGAAGGAGAGAGAAAAGGTTTTAGGAAATAAGTGAGTGTGGGCCATCACTTTGAAGTGAACGGCAATACATGGGTATCGCAGAGGGGAAAGTAGTGGAGTTTGTCGAAAATGAATTTCGACCCAAAGGTTGTATGTCTTTGGTGTTCCTCACTTGTTCCGTGAGGGTTCGTGTGTAAGTGGTGTTTACACATGAGCGGTGGTGGATGTGGGTCTTTTGATGCAGTAGAGATTTCCGCAATTGTTACTTGCGGTTCCTCGCATACAGTATTGTGTGCAGGGCCTCGAGTTGGGGGAAGGTGTTTTCACGGGCACCTCAATGGCATATTACCATGTCACTTTCCCTTTCCTCAAGGGTGGAGTCATTGCCCCGGAGGAGGGTTTTCCTCTGGGTTGTTCATCTGGACATCCGATTGCTGCGTCGGATGCGATGACGTCGCCTGGGCTACATTGTCGAGCTATGGGCTCGATGAAGTGGGCGCTCCCTGGGTGGGAGCGGGTTGTTGTGTTCCTGAGCTACTTGGCTCAGGTGTGGAGTACAGTAGGTCTACCATTCTTCCCGTGGGGAAGGGTGGTCGTTGGCCTGGTTGTCCAGCATGGGGACTTGCATCCCTTTCCTGATATTTGGAAGCTTTCGCTTCCCGCTCCGCAGTTCTTGTGGCACGTTCCTCAGGAGTCCTGAGTGGTTTGAACTGGGACTTTAGATAGGCAGCTTTGCCTAGACTTTCCCAGGAGATTTCTCCCTTGTTATCCAGGGAATTATACTCCTCCACGAGTCTTGCAATACTTGGGAGTCCCAAGAAGTATTTCTTGGTTTCCTTCGCTTTTTCGCGAAGGGTTCTGTGTACCTTGCCCCTTTTGAAGGCGGCCTTGGCCTGTTCATACCAGTGTACGAATTCTTTCCCACTCACGCTTGTCCACCAAGCATATGCGGCATCGTGTGCCACTTCTGACCCTGCTATTCTCCTCATGGGGAAGTTGGGGTCAATTGTTATGTCGACTGGAGCTTCGACTTTGCCGAACTCGTTGAGTTCGGCGGTCTCATATAACATGTGGACACTTCCCTGCAGGGTAGCTTGCCCATAGGGTGCTGAGGTACCCAGCAGCCTGCCGCCTCTGGCAGTGGTCCCCGTTTTAGGGTCTGCTGTCAGTTGCCTACCGCTCTCTCTCTTCCCCTCAACATGGGTTTGCCCTTCTGAGGGTGGGCCCTTATGCAACCCGGACAGGGTTGCCTGCCCATGGGGTGGTGGGATAGTCGGTGCCCCACCCCTTGGTGCGCTAGTCCCCATGTGGGGTCGCGCCTCATGAGGCCCAGAACCATATCCCCTCCCCCTGACCTGGGAGGCCCCTGTCATAATGGGTTTGGCAGCGAGGTCTGCCAGTGCACGTGCCTCTCTGAGCTCGCGTTTTAGTAATTTGATCTCCCTCTTTTGGAGGTTGACCTCTCTCTCTCTGTATCTTTCAGAGAGCCAAAGATGCCCTCAGCATCTCTTTGTGCTCTGTTGTATTCCTGCCTCCAGTGGGCGCAATGGTTGCAGGCGTCTTCTGATGCCCTCGAGTTATCAGACCGTGCCCATTTGGATGGTCTGGACGAGGAGCCGCTGTCACTCCCTCGTCTCCCTCCTATGAGGGACTTCATCTCTTTCAGCTCTTCACAGAGCTGACCTGTCTGAGCAGCTACCGCTGATGCGATGGCTGATTCCCAGCCTGCATTTGGCTGGGGTGTTGTTGGACCTGGGCCGAATTGGCCGATCCAGGGGTTGATCTGGCCAGGGAAGTTCCCTGGGGAGTATACCTGGGGCTGCAGCAGCAAATGCTGCCCCTGGAATGGCACTTGTTGTGCCATCAGTGCAGTTTGCACCGCATATGGTTGGAAGCCCCTCTGAGGAGGCTGGGGGTATGCAGTGCCTGTTAGCAATGCAGATGGTTGTTGGTTTGCGGCACTCATTTGTGCCGTGTGCATCGTGTAGTCCATGGCGCTTATTTGCACCTGGTGTTGTTGTTGTTCCAGAGAGCCTTGCTCTCCAGGCTGTCGTATTTCAATGTCCGGTGGCTTGTTTGGATTGAACCGAGGGTTGCCTCCCCCAGAGAACGACATTTCGTCATTATGTTTCTCATGGTGGTGTGTCAGGGCAATAGCCCCAAACCCCAAGCCACATGTAATTAGATACATATAGTCACATGGGTAAGCAGGAACCTCCGGGTAACTGCTTACACACCACCGTAAAATACACATACTTGTATCACTTATGGCCTTGTGTGCTGAGCTACCCAAAGACCTCACATGGTGGGAGGGGTTTTCATTCTTGCGTGTGTGGGATTCACCACAGTCGTGTGTGCTTTTACACATGAGCCTGTGGTTCACATGGTCTAGGTGAGTTACTCGCCTGGCCCATGTGATCTCTAGTACATGGTGTGGCTGTCCGGGCGAGTTGCTCGCCCAGAACTTTCCCACGCTCTTGGCTGTGGGCCATCGTCCCTTGGCTTTACTTCCTCTGCCTCCATTTTTGGGGCGTAGTAATGCCGAGAGTTCCCTGTCTTCTTTGATGGGGAGTTTTTCTGGTTCCCTCACATTTTGTAATGTGAGGTACCTGTCCAGGTGGACAAGGTCGTTGCAATTTCCTAGGGGTTCCCATGTGGTGTCCCCTAGCTCCCATTTAACCTTAAACCAGAGTTCGTTGTGAACCCACATGTGGTTTAAGATTTTGCGAACTACTACTTTGCAATCAGGGTCTTCCCCAAAATCGTAGAATATGTTTACCTCCCTATTTGGGAAGATTTCTTGGTCATTCGGCTCGTGAGGTACGAGCTGGGATACATGGAATCTTGGGTGGATTCCGCATTGTTCAAGTTGTGGTGGCAACTTGAGGACATAGTTTGACATTTCTGGAAATGTTTCCAGAATTTTGTAAGGCCCTATGTATAAGGGCTTTAGTTTCCCTGCCCTTCCTTTGGGTAGGCTCAGCTTATCCGTGGATAAGTATGCAAGCTCGCCTTTTCTCAAAGGCAGGTCCAGGCGTCTTTTCTTATTCACCTGGATTGTTTGAGTGGCACGATTGTGTATTATTGCGTTGTGTGCTGCCATGAGGTTTTCCTTCGCCTTTTGGGTGAAGTCATTTACTCCTGGGTAGTCCGAGAGTGGTGCTGTTAGGCACATCTTTGGCATATGGCCATAGATTAATTCAAACGGGGCAAATCCTGTCGATGTGTTCGAGCTCGCATTGATCACAAATTCCGCCATCGACAGTTTCGTTGCCCAGTCACATTGATCTGGTCTAACCATCGCACATAGTATTTGTACTACTTTTTGTATCATTCTTTCCACTTGGCCATCGCCTTGTGGGTGGAATGCAGTTGTGAATTTCAACTGCACACCGAGTATTCGGTGTAGTTCGCACCAAAATTTTGACATGAATTTCGAGTCTCGATCTGATATGATCGAGTGTGGTAGACCGTGGAGTCTTACAACTTCACAAAGAAATAGGAATGCTAGTTCTAGTGCATTTGTTGTTGTTTTTATTGGAATTAGGTGGACATTGGATGTCAACCTACAAATGATTACCCAGAGGTAGTCATATCCCAAGCTTGTTGGGAATGGACCTGTGAAGTCCATAGCTATTGACGACCATGGTGTCTCCAGGGTTGGGAGTGGGTGAAGCAGTCCAGGATTTCTCCTGGTGCTTTTCTTTGTTGTTTGACAAGTTCTGCAGGACCTGCAGAACTTGTGGGTATCCTTCCTCATCGACTTCCACCAGAAGTATCGATGGAGGGTTTCCACTATTTTCTTGGATCCTAAGTGTCCAAGTGTTTCATGGATGTTTTCAAGGATTATTCCTTGAATGGACTTCCTTTCATAGTTCCCTTTTGGGACTACTATTTGGGTTGTTCCTCCTTCTCCAAGTCGGGTTATCAGCCCATCTTTTATGGAGAAGTTTTTGAAATTCCCCGGGTTCTCTAGCATTTCCTGGTGGATCTGGCTTTGTGAGTATCCAGATTTTATTGCCTCAATGAGGTCTTTTCCTTCAAATTGTTTTTGAAGGTTCTCTTCTGGAATTATGATTTCTTCCAGATTTTGGGCGCTCCCCCCTAGAGCTTCCTCTAGGGTATTTCTCGCGCATATTGCTGCGAGTCTCTTTCTTTCTGAGTTTTTACTCAGGGTACTGCTTAGCAGCAGTTCTTCGTATTCCTCGATTCTGTCAGGGATAGTATCTTCTGCATTTTTGTCCAGATGGATGTCCGCTGACATGTAGTCGTCGAAATGCAGATCCTCATCCATTGACGAGTCGTAGTACCGTGAGAGTGCATCTGCCACTTTGTTCTTGTGGCCTTCCACGTATTTTATTTCGCAATTGAAGCTTGCGAAGAAGGCTTGCCATCTCAGATGTCTACCTGAGTTGTGGTTTTTTGCTTTGAAATATTCCAAAGCTTTGTGGTCTGTCATTACTGTGAATTCATGGCCTCCCATGAGATCGTCTTGCCATCTTATGAGTGCTTCGAGGACACCCAGTGCCTCGAGCTTGTAGGCGAAGTACCTACATTGTGTGTTGGTGAACTTTTTGGACATGAATGCGGCCAGGTGGCAAGTCTGCCACTTTTCGCCTTGTCCAATTAGTGCACTCATGCCCACTGGGCATGCGTCTGTTATGACCCAGATGTGGAGTTTGGTCCTCTCTTCTTCTGAGAGGCTTTCCGGAGGATTCCACTGGACGGGCTTCAGGATCGGAGCCCTGCATGCTGGACATTTGATCTCATCAAAGCATTTCTGGTGGAGTGGTGTCCACCTGAATGTCTGCTTGTTTGAGCAGAGTGTTTGCAGTGGTCCTGTGTAGCCACTGACATTTGGCATGAACATCGATAGATATTCTACCATTCCCAGGAATCTTAGGACTCCTGTGTGGTCTACTGGCTCTCGCCAGTTGCAGATTTTTCCATTTTGTCCGCTTGAGCATGGATGCCTTGTTCATCCACACGGCTTCCTAGAACATCTAGGATTGGAGCAAATGGCTGGAATTTTTTCCAGCTTATGTAGAATTTTGCCCCCTTGAGGCAAGTGAACAACCACAATAATGCTTTATTGTGGTTCTCCACCGAGCTTGTGCTGGTGAATATATCGTCAAACCAGACATGTAGGCATCTGCCTACTTCTCCTCGTAGTTCCCAGGTCAGCGTGTGCTGGAAAGTGCAGGGAGCGTTGCAGTCTCCTTGCTGCATCATGTTCGAGTTGTACATCCCATGGGGCATAGAGAATGTCGTCCTATGGACGTCATCTGGATCCATGTGTATTTGTTTGTATGTGTCCAACATATCAATCTTGGATCGGTATGTTGCTCTGGTGACTGATTTTTGGATCAGTTGCATGTCTGGCATCGGTGTGACATCGAGGATCGTGTTTGAGTTATGATTCCTCGTGTCTATTACCGTGCGCAAAGATCCATCTGCTTTGCAGATACACAGTAGCAGGCATGCTCGCTCACTGTTTGCGGGATACCACCATCCTGCTTTTACATAGCGATCTATTTTGGTCGCTAGTGCTTCCTGCAGTGCTGCAGGACATCTCGGGGTGTTTTCCCAAATTTTCTTGTTCAGATCCTTCAACGGGATTCAATGGTTCACCTCCCTCAAGGGAGGCATTTCTAGTGGTGCTGGTGCCATTACGGTTTCGAATTTCTCTCTCCACCACTCCCTGAGTATTTCGAACTCGGGGTTGTTCATGGAGAGACCTTCCAGGTGTGGTACATCTGGAAGTTCTAGTCCTTCCGGACTAGGATTGGGCCAACCTTCAGGGTACTTTCTTTCAATTACCCTGAGGTGTGTTTCAATCCCACCTCCCTGTCAGGGGGGCTTCTTTAGGGGGGAAATGAGGGGAAAATGGAGGGGGGGAATGGGGTGACATTTGGAGGGGGAAATGAGGAGGGAATTGGGGGGAATGAGGGAGGAAATGAGGGAGGAAATTGAGGGGGGAAGTGGGGGGAAAATGGAGGGGGGGAATGGGGTGAAATTTGGAGGGGGGAATGAGGGGGGAAATGGAGGGGGGAAATGGGGGGGGAATGAGGGGAAAATTGAGGGGGGAATGGGGGGGAATGAGGGGAAATTTGAAGGGAAATTGGGAGGGAATGGGGGGGGGGGAATGAGGGGAAATTTGGAGGGGGGAATGGGGGAGAAATGGGGGGGAAATTGAGGTGGGAATTGGGGGGGGGAATGAGGGGAAAATCGAAGGGGGGGATGGGGGGAAATTGAGGGGGGGGGGATGAAGGGGAAAATGGGAGGAAAATGAGGAGGAACTGGGGGGTTTCTAAAAACTTGAAAAAAAGTCAGGGAAAATTAAGGAAAATTCAGAAAATGGGGGACTTTCTAAAAAAGGAGAATGTCCAAAAAATCAGGGGGAAAATCAGAAATTTTGGGATAAGTTAGGGAGAGATATTTCAGGAAATTAGGAATAATTGGAAAAAAAATTAATTCACTTTTTTGATAATTCAATGTGCATTGGAAAGTGCCAAAGTGGGGCAATGTAGCAATGTATGTTTCAGTGTTAGAAAAGTCTCCCACCATGTTTTGGTGAGTGTCAGGGCACAGCCCCTCACTATTCCACAATCCCGCATGCATGCAGACCCATGGGAAAGTTCTGGGTAAGTTACTCACCCAGAAACCATCACAGCCACAACTGTGGGAACTTTCTGGGTGAGCAGCTCGTTCCCACGGGGGGGTGCCATTTATGGGGAGTCAACAAAGAGCTGAAAACTGTATAGTTCCTGGCTCCCATTTGTAGAGGAGGTTGAGAAGGTTTAGCCCCCTCAGTGAGTTTGAGGATCTCGGACTGGGACTAGATACCCCAGCGACTAGGAGGATCCCCCTGGGCCCGTCACAGAACAAGGGCTGGGCCCTGACAGTGAGCCAAATAACCATGGCTTTTTGACCATGGGAAATTTGGTGTCAAAGGCTTGGATGATATCTGAAGAATACATCAGCTTTTTGTTTGCTTTATTTTCAATTTACTTCATTTGGAACACTTTGTTAAAACTGATTTATACCCTACATAACATGCATGGTTACATTGCCACACTTTGGTGCTTTCCAATTCACATAGAATCATCAAAATTGGTTGAGTTTTGAGCAAGAAATGAGATGAAAGATAAAGTGCAAATTTTTGAATTTCAGAGTTTTCCTCAAATTTTGTAAATAGCAATAAAAATAAGGTGCTGATTTTAGTAAACACAAAAGGTATATGAGCTCTATGAGCCCACTGAGTTCATAGAGTTCATAGAGCTCATAGAGCTTTCAGAGCAATGACAATGGCCATTTTACACACATATATATCCATATTATCTTTGCACTACTGGTGCCAAAATAACTAAGCAGATTTCATGGAGATATGAAGACCATCCATGATTTAAAAACAAAAAGCTCTATGAGCTCTATGAGCTCACTGAGCTCATAGAGCTCATAGAGTGTTTCAAGTAATGATGCTGGCCATGGAATATGCATTTCCAAAAATGTATATACATATTATCTTTGCACTTCTGCATCCTTAGGAAAAATCATTCAAACATTTAATTTTCTCCACCCAATGTGTAGAGGGTGCACAGCAAAAAGACTCAATTTGCTCACAGAGCTCTGAGAGCTCTGAGAGCTCCAAGAGCTCCCTACCAAGTTTGCTGATGATGGGAGGGCTCTACCGCGGCTCATGGTTGCCATGGTAGTTGTTGGGGTATAGTATCCTGATTTGTAGGCTGAAGACATCTTCAGCCCATCGATTATCTCGTCTACACCAGATATTGCTTTTAACATCTCCTCGTTTGAGGAGAAGTCTGCTCTGATTCTATCCTGAGTGATCATTTCCCTCTTCCATTTGAGGGGAATGTAGTTTAGGAACCTGGCATTGAAGGATGCCTGGTCTGGCGGCGTCACCATCTGGGACGCTGCTTTAGACAGTTCTAGGCCCTTTTCCACTTCGTATTTGACGTTGCAGTACTTCTTTGTTGTGTTCAACACAGCAGAGGCTTTAATGAAAGTTCTCATCAATATGTTGAGACCTTCGAGGAACATGCCCTCGTCTCCTCTGAGGAGAGTTTCGTCTCGGAGTCTTATTCCAAGGTCGAACGTGGGTCCCCCTAATCCACGAATCAAGCAGTCCAGATGGACTTCGTCGAATTGGGGACCTTTGCATCCTCGCGAAGCGAGGAATCCCAGTAGTTCTGTGAACCACTGCCAGAACGATTCCATGTCATTCTCCCCTGACCATTTCTTGTCAGGGAATGCTGGCCCATGTTTTAGGGCTTCAGGCTTCACTCCTTCTGGGTAGGGAGTGAGTATTCTCACTTTGGCCATTCTTATGGCTTTTTCGTACCATTTCTCCAGGTACTCCTCTTGCTCCCCTGCCTCCGTGGGGTCGCTATCCAATGGAGATCTCTCCTTTGGGGGGGTTTTCGCTGGGGGAAATCTTCCTCGCAGCGTTTCTTTGGTTTCAGGCGAATTCACCTGAAGTTGTATTTGGATTCTCTCATTGTTTTGAGAGTGTGTGGTTGAGTTACCTCTCTGGTCAAGAGGTCCATCGTAAGTGGACGTTTGGCCAAACCTTTGGTACGTGCCAATTCTCCTCCTAATTTCTGAACAATGCCTTCTTTCGGCATCATCTTCTCCTATCCTTGGGAGAAGGATCTCCTTAGCGTCTCTGTCGAGTCGCTGATGATATTCCAGTGTGCTTTCACTGGTGGTTCTTTTCATGAATTTTTCACGAGTTTTATTTATGTCCTGGCCCATGGTCCAGGGGTGTTTATTTGTTTCCTCACTTTTTTGTGAGAAGTTTATCTCCTTCAGCAAGTCCGTCTGTTCGCTGATTTTTTCAGTCAATGCGTCGATTGCATTAGCCATTCTTTCTAGAGTTATCTCTAGATGACCTGTACTATTGTGGTTCGTTTCCTCGATCTTTTTTTGGATTGAGTTTATCATGTTTATTATGCATGATTCCTGGTTTTCCAGGAGGAAGTTTGGTTGGGCCAGCAGTGACTCTCCCCAGTTGACATTTCCGCTTCTGGGGGTTCCAGAAGGGGTTCTTGGAGTGAACACTCCACGCTCGCTTTGTTTAGGTGAGGCTGTTGCGGAGGGTGCTTCCCTTTCATAGAGGGGTCTGTTTGCTGGTTTTTCATAAGGCTTCCTCAGCAAACTCCCTCATTTCAGATCGCCTCCTCTTCATTATCTTGGAGACCTCCTCCGAGGTTGGCAACCTTGCCTTGTCTGGCATGGCATGGGGGAGTGTAAACAGCGGAAGTTCCTTTGGAGCTTCCGCGCTCTGGGAGATCCTGCTCTCAGGGCATTTTTTCGCACCTTCTCGAGCTTTCAGCCTGAGAAGAAGTTGGTCTTCGCTTTCCGTCCTCCATTCGGACGGAACCTGGAACAAGTCCAGTAGTTTTTCGGATAGCCAACATGGGGGTTCTTCTCTTTGTTTCCCTTTGTCTGCCGTTGGGGCTTGACTTGGGGACATGAGGGAGGACTCCAGGGGATAGTTGGGCCCTGGAGTTTCCTGCAACTCTATCCGATCAGCTTTTTGGGCTGATCGTTCAGCACTTATGCATTTATCGGACAAGTCAATCACCTCGTGAGGAGGTGAAGGATCTTCCCCAGCTTGGGTTAGATCGGTATATCGTGGAGTTCTAGGGGTATTAGGCCCCGCACTTACTCCACATAAGTTTCTAAAACCTTCAGGGGCCAGCCCTGAGGTGGTTGCTAATGCTGGATCGTGTTGATCCTCGTTGTCATCTGATGACAGCTGTTGGTTTGAATCTCCCCTGATGGGAGATTGCAGTTTCTTAATAAACTGCTCGTTTCTTTTTAGTGTCGCTGCAGATGCGACCTTGCCCTTGCAGGTGTGTTTAGGCGCCATTGGCGCTACCGAGTCAGACGCTAAGTTTGATTTGTTTTCGTGGGTTGTGTTGTAAAACACACCTCATACACTTAAAAAAGTGTGAGGTCTCAGGGTAGCTCAGCACACAGAGCCGTAAGTGATACAAGTGTGTGTATTTTACGGTAGTGTGTAAGCAGTTACCTGGAGGTTCCCACTTACCCACGTGACTATATGTATCTAATTACATGTGGCTCAGGGTTCAGGGCTATTGCCCTGACAATAGGGTCCAGGGTCATTGCTGATTCCTGACAAGTGGGAATAGTGAGAAGAATGTTACTTCTTTGGTTCCCACTCCAGGCACATTTATGTACATGCAGCTTGGGTCACATGAGGTTTGCCACATCACCCTGCATATGGCCATAGTCCCTGGGAGTCCCCATGGGGGATCCCAAGTGTCATATCCATACAATCCCGACCTCTGCTCCGGGCTCCTGGAACTCCGAACTCCGACTTCCGGAGCCCTACTTCCCTTCCATCACTTTCTCCTTGCCGACTCCCAAGAGGTTATCCCACCTCCGGCTCGGACACCACCTTCGGTCCGACTCTGGAACATTCCGGGTCCGACCCCAACCTCGACACCTTCCAGACGAGTACGCAAACCTATGCTCCCAACTCCGGACCTCCGCTCCGGTATCCCGTTCACATCTCGTCTCCGGAACCTCCGGTCTTAGCTCCGACCTCGGACTTTGACCCCACCTCTGCTTATACCCATTGTATTGGTTAGCTCATTCCATTTAATTACCTTTGCCAATATTCCGGAGTTTAACTTCCGAGTTCGGACTTTCCGGACTTACTCCGGACCTTGCAACTATTGCATTGTCCATTTCAATTCCGCTATACTCCCTCATTCCTATTTGGGCTGCTGCTTCCTTTCTATTCAGTCAGCTAGCCATTCCCGACTCCCATCCTCCTTCCTTCCTTCTTGGGTCTTGGCCCTTCATTCCTCCTTTGGGAAACACCATTGAGTCAAACACTTGACCCTCGGTGTTGTTCCTCTTTCCATCTACCTTTGTCTCCTTTTGTCCTACCCTTGTTCCTTTTGATTCCGGACCCCTCTTTATATACAATGTACCTAGTAACTTGTAACCTCAGTCCGAAATCGACATGAATTCCCCCAAGAGACTTTCCCTCTGCTAGATTCGAAATTAGGGACCCCTAGGACAACCAGCAATGGCACAGCACTCCGCCTGAGTCGCTGAGGCCAAGGTCCCTCCACGCTAAGTCTCCGATTCCATTCCGGAGTCGTCCGAATCCACCGGTTCTAACAGTGACCATCGAGGGAGTTGGAGGTGATTGCAGAATATGGGGGCTCCGAGGTTAGTGAAGAAGGAGCAGAGGTAGTCCGGAAGGACCGGAGGTAGTTGTTAGACACTGGTCTGGGGTCGGCACTGAAGGTCACCGTTAGTGGGCCGCTATAGGCCGCGATGGCTGTGATGCTGTGAACAAGGCCTGAGGGTTGGGCATTTGGCCTCAGTGACTCTAAAGGAGCGCTGTACCCCCTAGCTGTCTCTTGGCCCTCATTTCAGACTTACTGGGGTTGCCTTGCTGGGGTCAGGACTTGGGGGTCATGGTCAAATCGATATTAGAGCTAAGGTACAATAAAGTATCATACAGGATATATATAGGGAGAAAGAATGAATGGAAGTGGACCTGGGCCGAACGCCGAAGGGTCTGGAAGCAAACATGAATAAGGAGCAGGGTTGGCCACATAGCGGCCGGCAATGACCGAGGGTCAAAACAAACAATAACAGGAAGGAGTGTAGGGCCGCGATAGCAGCGATGTGTCAGGGCACGCTGCCGCCACCGCCACCTCCTTTCCTTTTGTCTCATCCTCTCATTCTCTCTTCTTTCCTTCTTCTCTTTTCTATCTTTATACAGATGACCTCTCTTTCTTTCCTACACTTGTAGCACAGACGCATCCGATGCTGAGCACCCTGTAGGGGCACCACAACGCCGGACACGCCATGCACTCCTACTTGTATTTCCCCTCCAACACTCCGGATCGACCATGGAGCCACCCGCGGTAACCCGGCTTCGTCCAAGGGTGACATGGCACCTCCATGTGACCCATTCACACATGTATATAAACTAAGCCTGTTAGAACGCAGGGATTCGGACGACTCCGGAGTGGAATCGGAGACTTAGCATGGAAGGACCTCGGCCTCAGCAACTCAGGCGGAGCGCTGTGCCATTGCTGGTTGTCCTAGGGGTCCCTAATTTCGGATCTAGCAGAGGGAAAGTCTCTTGGGGGAATTCAAGTCGATTTCGGACTGAGGTTACAAGTTACTAGGTACATTGTATATAAGGAGGGGTCCGGAATCAAAAGGAACAAGGGTAGGACAAAAGGAGACAAAGGGAGATGGAAAGAGGAACAACACCGAGGGTCAAGTGTTTGACTCAATGGTGTTTCCCAAAGGAGGAATGAAGGGCCAAGGCCCAAGAAGGAAGGAAGGAGGATGGGAGTCGGGAATGGCTAGCTGACTGAATAGAAGGAAGCAGCAGCCCAAATAGGAATGAGGGAGAATAGCGGAATTGAAATGGACAATGCAATAGTTGCAAGGTCCGGAGTAAGTCCGGAAAGTCCGAACTCGGAGGTTAAACTCCGGAATATTGGCAAAGGTAATTAAATGGAATGAGCTAACCAATACAATGGGTATAAGCGGAGGTGGGGTCAAAGTCCGAGGTCGGAGCTAAGACCGGAGGTTCCGGAGACGAGACGTGAACGGGATACCGGAGCGGAGGTCCGGAGTCGGGAACATAGGTTTTGCGTACTCGTCTGGAAGGTGTCAAGGTTGGGGTCGGACCCGGAATGTTCCGGAGTCGGACCGAAGGTGGTGTCCGAGCCGGAGGTGGGATAACCTCTTGGGAGTCGGCAAGGAGAAAGTGATGGAAGGGAAGTAGGGCTCCGGAAGTCGGAGTTCGGAGTTCCAGGAGCCCGGAGCGGAGGTCGGGATTGTATGGATATGACACATTGATACAAAGAAGGTCATCTGTGTAGAATAAAGAGAGAATAAAGAAGAAGTAAGGTAGAAAGAAAGTGAGGAAGGGGGAATGAGGAGAGTAGAAGGGGAAGGGGGAGGAGGTGAGGAAGGGTGGATGGTGGGGTACCGGGTCAGGTGGGTGTGCCCTGACAGCTGCCCACTAAACAGTCTCACTGCCCCACCACCATCCGGGCCACTAGCGCTGAGCGCTACGCTGCTACCTCTGCCTTCCTCGAGCCATCCCTGACATGATGGTATTGTAGCGGCACTGGACTTGGAGTTGGGCCGGAGTCAGGCATGGGGATGGTAATGGCCCTGTAGGGGCCAAGTGGGCAGGGTAGAGGAGTCGTGCTGGGCATGGTGGCGGAGGCGGACTCAGGGCGGAAGGTTGGTGTGGCTGTGGGGGGAGTCGGCCAGGTGCAGGGGAGCCTAGGGGCAAGTGGGGGAGTGAGCAGGGAGTCCTCATGGAGGATAGGGCTGAGGTCGGGGCTCGCACTCATGCTCATGTAGTGGGAATGGGCTCAGGCGGCATCGGGATGGGCAGCTAATGGGCCGGAATGCATGGCCGTGATAGTAGTGGAGGAAGATGGCTGTAGATGGATATGACAACACTCATACTCATTAAAGAGTACTTGGTCAAATCTTTTCCGAATAACTCCATTCTTGTTTAGGTTGTGAATTCTCCTGAACATTCCATCCTATTGATGCTAAGCTCGAAGTATTTTTGTTGATTTTCTATGTTCAAATTCATTGGTAATTGTCATAAAAATTCCAAGGAAATCTACATCTCCTTGTTACTCATCCTTTCCTGTTCCACAGTGTCAATGGTGTTTCCACAGCATAATTTCACAACACGTTTTCATAGGGTGCCCATTATTTCTCCTACACTGCCCTCTCCCTCTGCCCTCATTCTGGGTCAGGTCAACACACTGACTGTGTGTTTAACAGCAGCATGTCACTTGTCTGTTGGCCTATGTGCTGCATATAAGGCTTTCCACTGCATGGTGGAACAAGTGGTTGCACCAAGTTCCACATTCTTGTTAGGCTGATGTTCTCATGCTGCTGTCATGTGACTTGAGGCTGTGTTATGATATCACTTTGTCAACTCTCTACTGCAATGTCTTCTGAGCCAAAGCCAAAAAAAGTGCGAAATATTGCAACAAAGTGTATGTGGCACACTGCTTGGATAGAGTACTTACGAATACTGCTGTGTTGGAGTGCAAAGCTGCATTGAGATATGTGCCTCATCCCTCGACCAAGTGTTCAAAACAACAAACTGGGATGATGCTACAGCTGCCTGGGATGTAGTCCTCATCCTTCTAGCTGCTGAGTGCAAGGTTGAGAAGGTAATATTCTTGTCTTCAGTGCACCTGATCAAGCCTAATGCAGGACTGTATGAACAGCAGCAGATCGATGATGTCATTCGCAATGGGCCAGAGAAACTCAAGGGTGTCAAGACATTTCAATATCTATGTGTTGCTCAGAAGCATGTCAAGATACTCAAAGATGAGGTCCAAGCAAGCTGATGGGCGAAACAGTGGGTGGTAAGGCCTATTACTCTGGAGAATCACACTGTTGCATTGCATTCTACCCCACTAGGTGCAGGATTTGGACCTGAAGCGGTGCATAGATAAGGAGACCCTGATTCAACAAGCTCAAGAGCTGGATTTACAGGTCCATTATGTTGAATTTGATCCAGCTTTGGATTACAAATTCCCTCACATCAAAAAGAAACCTGCTACATGGCTTGTTGATGAATCAGAAGGCATGCCACCACACCCAGATCCAGCAAGGTTCCCCAATGTTACATATATTGGGAAAAAGGAAGGGTGGAAAATATTAGACAGGGAGCATTCACATCTTGTCCTGAACAAGTGTATGAGAAATTGATGTTTATATAATTTCTACTAACATCTATTTCTAGGCACTGGAGATATAGAGCTTCTTGTGCTGCACAATGCAACAAACTTGTCACCAACTGGCAAGGCATTGTTGGAACATCTTCAGCAAATCAATAATGAGCATGCTCTTGAGCGCCGCAATTTGCATGTATGTATGTTGAGTATCTGCTCATTCTCTGCTGAAATGCTGCACTAGCCCTCTCATCATGGGAAGATATATGCATTTGGAATCAGTGCTGGAGCTCGACACAAGCATTCTCCTGATACCATTGAATTGGGTCATACAAAGTTCCACAATAGGTATACCAAGAGTGAGCTTAGAAAAAGTGATGGGGAGCTTTTGGGAGCTGCTGCAGTGACTTGGGCATTGTTAGCAGCCAACCTTCCTATTGAGATCACAAATGAACTTGCATGTGGGATTACAAGCCTGGGCATCCCAGCATTTTTTTCACCTACTATTGATGGCAGTGGTGAGTATTCAGCATCTCTAACTGAATAGACAACACAATCAGCCTAAATTTCTCTGTAACAGACAAGGGCTACTCATTTGAATTCAATGGCAAAGTTTACAACTTCCCTGCTGTTGAGTGCCCACCACCTGAAGTATATTATGCATCTGTCATATCCATCCCCGGCCATCGACTTCCATTCCCTCCAATCCCTCCAGTCTACCTCCGCTCCTTCCTCACTAGCCTCGGAGCTCCCGTATTCCGCAATCCTCTCGGTACCCCTCGATGGTCACCACCCCCTCCTTTCAATTTATTACCAATGCCTCCCTAAGTACAGAGCCCTGAAGACTTCCGGACAGCTCCGACGTCCGCTAGCGCACTCCCGCCTCTGCTGGGCAATACACTCGCCTGCCCTGCAGAGCCCACCTTCGGGCCTATCCCTCCTTTCTGTTTCTGGGTTATTGCCTGCCTTTCCGCTAACCCTGCAACCCGACTCGTCGGTAATATTCAGTCGGCTAATGTTTAACCCCGTTAGTTCCGCTCCGTTCGGCTCTGCCAATCGCGGACCCGTCTTCGCTGTAACCATATATATATCCAACTTGTACATAGGTTACACTCCAGTAATAAAATCGACTAGAGTTACCCCCCTTCAGTTATGATTGCCAGTCAGTAAGTTAGGGCACGGATGTGTCACTAGGCACAGCGCTCTTGGCATAAGTCGCTGAGGCCAAAGCCCTCCGCCACGGAGACTCTCCCTCGTCTCGAATCTGGTCTCTGACAGTATTTTATTACTCCCTGACTAGTACACGTCTTGTATGGCACCAAAAGTCCTTCGCACTCGTTCACAACTACACACATTAGTCCCCAACTCTGCCTCACCTTCCCCAGAACCCTCTCAGCCTGGTCCTAGTCGATTGGCGAGAAACCCAGTTGAGTTTCGAAGCTTCTCTAACCTTGAAACCCCTCTCCCATTGACTCCGATCATGCGCCCCATTAGGAATCGATCACCAGCTGCAGACTCCGACTTCGGAGACACCACGGAACAACCCATAGACCCTGTCCACTTCTTTGGACTCGGTTCCGAGGTCCCCGACTTCGTCAATCCTCCTCCTGCTGATCCTCCCATCCCCACTGTCCCAACCACTGACGATGCCGAACCCACCTCCAACGTGGCTATTGCACAATTGGCCCAAGCCATTGCCAGTCTGGCTCGTCACACCGGACGACAACGACGACAACGACGATCTTCTGCCCTCCGGACCAAGGTCTGCGAACCCGAACAGTTCGATGGGAAGGATCCCCGAGAACTCCGAGTATTTTGGTCCAATGCGAGCTCAATTTCCAGGACCGTCCCCTCGCTTTTGCTAGCGACCGTGCTAAAGTCATATTTGCGCAGTCCTACCTCAAGGGAATGGCCCTCGATTGGTTCGAGCCGGATCTGTTATTCGACCAGAATTCCACGCTTCGTCCGCGATGGATGAATGACTATCAAGAGTTCGTTAATGAACTTCAAACTAACTTCAGCCCTCACGATCCTGTGGGCGACGCCGAGGTTCAACTGATGACCCTGGACATGAAGGATGGGCACCACATCAATAAATACATCATCGAGTTCAACCGACACGCCTCTCAACTTCACGGTTATGGAGAAGCCACGCTTCGTCGTTTTTTCTATAACGGATTGCCGGAACGTATTAAGGACGACATTGCCAGAGTAGGTAAACCCTCTACTCTCTCTGAACTCGCACCCTGTCCCAAACTCTCGATGCGCGCTATTGGGAGCGTAAATCGGAAGTTACACGTCACGCAAAACCCTCTTCCTCTAACGTTTTCGACAAGTCCACCGCCACTTCTCGTTCCGACCCCGTCCCTTCCTCCTCCTCTTTCAACTCCGCTTCCGGGAGTAGGCTTCCGAAGGACAATAAAAAGTCCGAGGCCAGCTCCGCTAAACCGGACCTCTCATCTAAACTCAGAGACAACAGCAAGCTCATGCCACAAGAGCGTAAGCGTCGTCTCGACGAGAAACTTTGTATGTTCTGCGGTCAGTCTGGCCACATGGTCAAGGACTGTCCCAAGTCCTCTTCTCGTGCGTCTAAGGCCCGTTCGGCCCAGACCAAGGAGCAAGGATCCGCTTCCACAGAAGCAAAAAATTAGTCCGCACCCCCGTGGACTCCGCATGGACCGGGGGTTGCGATCCTTCCTTCCGTGCACTCAAAGAGGTGCGTTTAAACGCGTCTTCCATTTCCGACTTATCCTCCCTCCACATTCCCGTTTCCTTTTCTCTTTCAAATAGTCTATTTTCTCCTCTCAATGTTGACCCTTCGGTTAATGTTCTACCTGTTGTAGATAGTGTTGTTGATGTATCACTCTCTCCTCCGCCCCCTCCGACTACTTCCGTAGATCGATCCACCTCTCTCCGCTTCTCTTCTTTCTCTCCTCCTATTTCTCCTCTGTCCAATAATAGGACACAAAATAAACTTTTCCGCTCCTATGAGAACGTACCTGCACTCGTAGATTCTGGGTCTTCAGACTGCTTCATCGACGACACATTCGTAAAAAAGTTGGCCTTGAAGACATACCAGATTAAACCTTTACAACCACGCCTATTCAACGGTAGCACCAACTCAATCATAACCCGTGCCGTTGATATTCCCCTCCGCTTCGCTTCCGGAAACATCACCCCCACAACTTTCTTTGTCACATCGCTGGATGGATCATGTTCCCTAGTCCTAGGACACAACTGGCTTACCCACTACAATCTGTTGATTGACTGGGTCTCAAGCAGTATTACATTCCGAACTTCCGAACCTACCAAGACAGTTACTCCGAGCTCTCCCCCATCGTCTCCAGCACCACTGCCGTCGTCCGACATCCAACCATCTGATGTTTCGCCAGCACCTCAGTCACAGGCTGTTACTCCTCCGTTACCATCTATCGAGTTCGTCAGCCATTCCGCATTCGCGAAGGCTTGCCAACTCGAAGGATCGGTATCCTTCAGCCTAACCATCCCTTCCGAGGAAAGCCGCTTGAGGGCTGCCTCATCCCACACCGATTCCGTCGACCTCTCGGCCATTCCGAAAGAGTATCACGAGTTCGCGGATGTGTTCAGTAAGAGCAAAGCCTCGACGCTGGCACCACACCGTGAGCATGACCTAAAGATCGACCTTGAGGAAGGCACTTCCCCACCCTTGGGTACTATGTACTCTCTCTCTACTTCGGAACTTGAGGCCCTCCGGGTGTTCTTAGATGAACACCTGGCCTCTGGGTTCATTCGCCCCGCTACTTCCGCTCACGCAGCACCGGTCCTCTTCGTTCGCAAGAAGGATGGATCCCTCCATCTTTGCATCGACTTCCGAGGGCTGAACAAGATCACCAAAAAGGATCGCTACCCACTTCCCTGCATCTCCGACCTCCTTGATGCACCTAGCCGTGCCATGGTCTACACCAGACTCGACCTCCGGCATGCTTACCACCTGGTTTGCATTGCAGCAGGCGACGAATGGAAGACCTCTTTCCGCACGCGCTATGGTTCCTATGAGTGGCTTGTCATGCCATTCAGTCTCACAAATGCACCTGCGGCTTTCCAGCGATTCGTCAACACGATCTTTGCCAACCTCTTGGACGTTTCTGTGGTAGTCTATCTAGACGACATCCTTACCTACTCGGAAGACATGGCTTCACATCAGGAGCATGTCCGAGAAGTTCTTAGGAGACTCCGCAAACACGGCCTATACGCCAATCTGAAGAAATGCGAGTTTCATACGGACACTACGGAATATCTCGGTTACTGCCTCTCTCCTTCCGGACTCACCATGTCCATCAAGAAGGTCAAAGCCGTCCAAGATTGGCCCGAGCCCCATAAAGTCAAGGACGTCCAATCCTTCCTTGGCTTCGCTAACTTCTATCGGCATTTCATCCACCAATACTCCGACATTGTGGTCCCCTTGATGCGCCTCACGCGTAAAGGAGCCCCCTGGCTATTCTCTGACGATTGTCGCTCTGCTTTCAACACCTTGAAAGAAGCCTTCACTTGCGCTCCTATCCTCACACATTGGCTACCCGACGCCCCCCTCATTGTAGAAACCGACGCCTCCGATTATGCGATCTCCGGAATCCTTTCCATCCGCTGTGATGACGGAGAGATTCACCCTGTCACTTTCCGCTCTAGAACACTCTCGGCGCTGGAGCTCAATTACGACACCCATGACAAGGAACTGCTCGCCATTCATGATGCGTTCCGATCATGGCGTCATTACCTCGAAGGTTCAGGAACCCCAATCGACGTCGTCACCGACCACAAGAACCTCGAGTATTTCTCCACCACCAAACTCTTGACCCGGTGGCAAGCCCGCTGGTCAGAGTTCCTCTCCCAATTCCACATGACTGTCCGATTCCGTCCTGGAAGACTCGGAGTTAAACCAGATGCGTTGACTAGACGCTGGGACGTCTACCCCAAAGAAGGGGATATGGACTACGCTCACGTCAATCCACAGAACTTCCGACTGGTCTTCACTTCGGAGCAGCTCACTGCATCCTTACGAGCTACGTTCCTAGCTGCCACAGTAATCCGAGCAGCCGTACTCGTCGACACAGAGGCTCTTCATCGAGACATCCTAACCTCCCTCTCCTCCGACACCACAATCTCTTCTCATCTCGCTTCCCCCAACCTCCCCAATTCTCGCTGGTCCGTTGATGCCGAAGGCCTCTTAAGGCTGGACAATCGCATTTACGTGCCAGATTCTAACAATCTCCATCTCCATGTTTTGCAAGACAAACACGACCACCAACTTTCCGGACACTTCAGGCAAAACCGGACTCTGGATCTAGTATGTCATGAGTATACCTGGCTGGGCATCCGTAACTTCATCAAGAGTTACGTATCCTCCTGCACTTCATGTGCCCGTGCCAAGGTCCCCTGTCATAAGCCTTACGGCTTACTCAAACAACTCCCCATCCCCAAATGTCCTTGGAACTCCATCTCCATGGATTTCATTGAACAGCTACCCTCCTCTTCCGGATTCACTTCCATCTTGGTCGTCATGGACTGCCTGTCCAAACAGTGCATTTTCATCCCTACCCACGATACCATCACCTCTCCGGAACTGGCCAAGCTCTTCCTCCTCCATGTGTTCTCCAAGCACGGAGTTCCATCCCACGTCACCTCCGACAGGGGTCCGGAGTTTGTCTCCCATTTTTTCCGTTCACTTGGTAAGGCCCTCGACATCCGCCTCCACTTCACCTCCGGTTATCATCCGGAAGGAGACGGTCAGACCGAACGGATGAACCAGACGCTCGAGCAGTACCTGCGCATCTACAGTAACTACCAGCAGGACAATTGGTCCGAACTCCTGCCTCTCGCAGAGTTCGCATACAACAACGCTCCGAATGCCACCACGGGCGTCTCCCCATTCTTCGCCAACAAAGGCTACCATCCGAACATCACCATTCACCTGGAGTGAGACCTGACATCAGTACGCACCCAAGAGTACTCCGTCGATCTCGACTCCCTCCACCACTTCCTTCGCGAGGAAATGCATCTCGCTCAGATCCGTTATCAGGGCCCGGCAGACTCCTGTTGGAGCCCTGCCCCAGCTTTCGAAGTAGGAACCTCGGTCTACGTAAAGGCCAAGTACTTCCGCTCCACCCGACCTTCCAAAAAGCTCTCCAAAAAAAACCTCAGCCCATTCGAGATCATCGCCCGTGTTGGAACTCACTCCCTCACTCTCCGCCTGCCGGAAAACATGCAAGCCATTCACCCGGTATTCCATGTCTCGCAGATCGAACCCTCCGTCCCGAACATCATTCCGAACCGCCACCAGCCACCTCCGCCTCCCGTAGAAATTGAAGGCGAGATGGAGTTCGAGATCGAGGAGATACTCGACTCCAAGATCGACCAACGTAGATGCAACAAGTTGCTCTACCTGGTCAAGTGGCTAGGCTATGAAGGGACCGACGAGGAGACACAATGGCTCCTTGCTGGCGAACTCGATCATGCCTCCGACCTCGTCGAAGCGTTCCACTCTCGGTACCCAGCGAAGCCTGGACCTGAAGCTCCTTAGGAACCCCGACTCCTCTCCCATTTCTCCTTCTCCCTCCACCCCTCACTTCCGTTTTCCTTTTCCTTTTCTGTAAGTACAGCTCCCCTCACCTTACTAATTCTGGGCCTTCAAGGGTTCAGGCCTAAGAAGGGGATACTGTCATATCCATCCCCGGCCATTGACTTCTGTTCCCTCCGATCCCTCCGGTCTATCTCTGCTCCTTCCTCACTAACCTCGGAGCTCCCGTATTCCACAATCCTCTTGGTACCCCTCGATGGTCACCACCCCCTCCTTTCAATTTATTACCAACGCCTCCCTAAGTACGGAGCCCCGAAGACTTCCGGACAGCTCCGACGTTGTCAGGGACAGCTTGAGGAAGGCAGAGGTAGCGGCGTAACGCTCGGCGCTAGCGGCCCAGACAGCGGCGGGGCGGTGAGACCATATAGTGGATAGCCCTTATGTCCCTGTGTGGCTTCTTAGGCTGAAGCGGGAAATGTATTGTTATTAGGGTGGGAAGCTAGACTAAACTAGGGTACTTGCCTGAAGCGGGAAATGAGAAGAAGGTTACTTCTTCGGTCCTGCTTCGGCTTAGTTTATATACATGTGTGAACAGGTCATGTGGGAGTGCCACGTCACCTTCGGACGAAGCCAGGTTACCACGGGTGGCTCCGCGGTCGATCCCAAGTGTTGGAGGGGAAGTACAAGTAGGAGTGAGCGGCACGTCCGGCGTGGCGGTGCCCCTACAGGGTGCTCAGCGTCGGGCACGTCCATGCTACAAGTGTAGGAAAGAAAGAGAGAGATTGTCTGTATAAAGATAGAAAAAGAGAAGAGGGAAAGAAGAGAGAAAGAGAGGGTGAGACGAAAGGAAAGGAGGTGGCAGCGGCGGCGATGGCGGCGTGCCCTGACAGACATCCGCTAGCGCACTCCTGCCTCCGCTGGGCAATACACTCGCCTGCCCTGCAGAGCCCACCTTCGGGCCTATCCCTCCTTTCCGTTTCTGGGTTATCGCCTGCCTTTCCGCTAACCCCGCGACCCAACTCGTCGGTAATATTCAGTCAGCTAATGTTTAACCCCGTTAGTTCCGCTCCATTCGGCTCCACCAATTGCGGACCCGTCTTCACTGTAACCATATATATATCCAACTTGTACATAGGTTACACTCCAGTAATAAAATCGACTAGAGTTACCCCCCTTCAGTTCTGATTGCCAGTCAGTAAGTTAGGGCACGGACGTGTCACTTGTGACTAAGTGCTTGCATAAATGCCATGCATAGGAAGCTCCAGATTGCCGACACATAGTATAAATATGGGTGCTTTAGCACCATATGTTCTTTAGTTAGTTACAGTTTCTCTTCTCATTTCTATATTACATCTGGGTTGCGAGTGAACCACTGAAGCAGGTTGCCATATATGGAACTCCGGATTTACAACAGCATACTTGCTGATCAGTCCAAATCCTTCTAATCAACCAGTGGTTCTCCTGAAGTTAACGATCTTGAGCAATATCAGCACCAATTGCATAGTAGCCTAAATCTGCAGGTCAACAACTAGTAGTGCTGGAGAAGAATCGCATACCAAGCACATACTGAGCAGGGCCATAGGCCCATGATGTTGTTGGAGAACAGTGTGCTATGTCCAGCAGAGTTGGCCTGGACAGCCACATTCCTGCGTTAGTGTGGGAACATTCTGGGAGAGCAACTCGCCCAGAATTCACCATGTGACTTCTTAGTCACAACACCTTTTCTCTTTTATGTTATTTCAGACTAATCCATACCAGGCCACGGATATATTCATTCATTTGAATTCATTTCCTTTTCCCTCAGTTCTTCACACATATTGGCTGAGACTGAGGTTAGTTACTACATTCCCTTATTGTTTTATCATTGTAACTCATACTATGTATATTACCTTTAGCCCTACTCATAGGTAATATCATTAGTTCTTCATGCATATTGGCTGAGACTGAGTCTGTCAGGGCACACCTGCCTGACCCGGTTCCACCCGGGCCCACCTGGGCCCACCTCACCCACTCACCCGCTCACCCGCTCACCCGCTCCCTGCTACCCATCCTTCCTCCCTCTTCCCCTTTCCTCCCTCTTCCCCTTTCCTCCCTCTTCCCCTTTCCTCCCTCTTCCCCTTTCCTCCCTCTTCCCCTTTCCTCCCTCTTCCCCTTTCCTCCCTCTTCCCCTTTCCTCCCTCTTCCCCTTTCCTCCCTCTTCCCCTTTCCTCCCTCTTCCCTCTTCCCTCTTTCTCCTTTATTTCACTCTCCCTTTCTGTTTATTCTTTCTATTTACACGGACCACCTTCCCTTGTATCATTGTACTGTTGACCCATCCGGCTCGGACACCCCAGGCGACCTCCTGCTATGCCCAGCATGCGCGGACGCCCTCGGGATCCCCCGTGGGGATACCCGGATGGCTGCGGCCCTCTCCACAGATGACGTGGCACCCGTCACGTGACCCAAGCCGCATGTACATAAATGTACCTGAAGTGGGAACTGAAGAAGTAACCTTCTTCTCACGTTTTCCACTTCAGGTAAGTAGTGTAGTTCTTCCTTTTAATAACAATTCACGTTTTCCACTTCAGTCTAAGTGGCCAGGGACTACAGTCCCAGATCGGGCCCGTCAGTACGCGTGCCTGCTTCGTCCCCCGAGAGGGTCCCTCTGCCGGGCGCTACAGCCGGGCCCCCTCCACCCCGGACGCGTCCCTGACAGAGTCCTACTCATAGTCCAGCTTCGAGATCAAGTGTCGCTCATCAACAGACGTAACAACTGTGCAACACAATACTTGTATTAGTAAACCGAGAGCATCAAAGCATGAAAACAATGGTGAGTAAGAACACAAAGGGAAAGAGAAGGGAAAGAGAAAGGTTGGGTGGTGATCACACCTCAAAGTGCTCCTGCCTCCCAAAGCAAGTGTGTGCAGCCCAGGTACCTTGCCTTGGCAACCTTTGTGCCAGGCAACCTTCAGCCCTGACCGCAAGTGGCGTTGGGCTGCAGTTCCCAACACATGAGTCTTGTCAGCGAGTGTCAGAGTCCGCGTGTCAGTTCGCGCATAAGAATCTCCCCGGGAAACTAGTCGTTGTAAAAGCTGGGGGGCCAACCCAGCTGGCGATAAGGCCTTATATACATGAGTTCCGCAACTCATAAGAGCGCGGCTACATTGGGAACACATGGTAGCCGATAGAGAAGCGACATGAAATAGGAGAATAGATCATGCGGATAAGGGGGCGATAACGGGTGGGGGATGACGCGATAGCGGAAATAGCGCATTGAATACAGCCTGCATTCTAACTACGGCAAATCACACGCAGATATCGGCTTACGGGTACTCAACCTATCCGGATAGGGGTCCGGGCCAGCCGGATAACCGTCCGTGCCCTGACAGCGAGCTCCTCATGAGGATGTCTTCTGAAAACAACATCCTGTACATTCTCACAACCTGTGTTGGAAATCCCCAGGGGATACGCCAGGTCTTTCCAACCTGATCTTGGCCTCCTCTTGCAGTTGGCCTGCTTATTCTGGGGGAGGAGAATTGTCCATTGTTGTCCCAGAATGCATGGGAGGAATTTTCAGTACCAGATGAGTTCAGTGGAGTCCAGAGAATTGCACCCTGTACTATGGGCCAGATGAAGCTAGACATCTTGTGCCTTCTCTGGCTAACCACCTCCAAACTTTGCCTCATTTGAATCTAAAGGTGTCAAGGGTGTAAATGTCATTCCACCTATCTCCATGATTTTACCGCATGTACCATCTTTCCCATCCATTTCTTCTCTGCCGATGCATTTGGTTTCACCTCCTGCCCCAAGTTTCCCCCCATTGCTGCCCCATCCATCACCCCCACTCCTGCTCTACCTCCCGTGTCATCTCATTACCCACCAACGCCATACCTGCATCACTCTGCTCCCCTGAGGATATGGCGAAAGCTAAGAAGGCTGCGAAGTACGCTATTAATGCGCTTGATTATGATGATCTTGATACAGCCAGGAAAGAACTCGTAAAGGCATTGGCTATTTGAGTTCCTCATTGGTGTTCTCCGGTTTGAGACTATGCGCTCTGTACACCTTTCACTCCACTGAAGGAGTGGAGCTGGATCACCTCATGTAACCAGTTTCCTACATCCAATAACAATATTAGAGTTTGTGCTGATTTGCTTACTGACCGTGTTTTGGTTGCCAAATATATAATTGTTCACTGTCTAAACAACAATAAACACCCCCCAACGATCTCACCTGACATATAGATCATCTATGGATAAAATTCTATATTGACTTTACTATGATTTCTAGTCAATATTACACCTAGATATACCACTTTTCAGTAGGACATGATTTTCCTGATAATTTACTGAAGGAAAACTACTAATAAAATAAATAAATGTTACTCAATACAGGAGTGACCAAACTGCGTTTTCTATCGCTTAGAGTGCATGCTAGTTCTCTAGCAGGTTCAGGATCACTCACTTTTCTCCTGTGGTGTGATAACCAAGTATTACTGAGAGATTATTCAATTAAGAAGTCCCTCCACCAAATTCTGACTAATTCTCACTATGACACTTTTGTTCAGCTGTGTCTAACTGACCCTAACTCACGCTTAGAGTGACGTGTTAGTTTTATATTAGCTAACAACTAATATTTGCTTTTATCTTTTGGAGCAAACAAACCAACCACTGGTGAGAATTAAACTTATATTTCTACCTGAGGTTTGAGAGGGGGCAGAAGCGGTGGCCTTTTATGCTTTTCAGAGACCTCTCTACTCCCACGCCTCGCACTAGTTACATGTGCTACATTTGTATTATAGATAGTTCTAGAATGATATAGGGGCTTGGGCTGTGTAAGCTTAATAATGGACTTAGGACATGACTCAGCAATAAGTAATTCAGTTCTTTGTCTTTTGGGTCGATCTTAGCGGGGTCTTGTAGTGCTACAGCTATGCTCTACACCGCCTTAATTACGAACGGTTATCTTTAGAAATGACTCAGCTATAAAGGAACTTTCTAGACTGTTCTCTAATTCACCCCTTTTTGTGAAGCTGCATCATTATTAATGTTCTAGAGCTTTCCCAATTAATTAACTGATCCGCGGACTTCTGAATCACTTTATGCTTATAATTCGAGATCCATATCATCAATCATTCCTTTGTTCCGATTTTTTTTGAGCTTAAAATCAAAAGGTTTTGATGAATCATGGGAAAATATATGGGATCCGGTTTTTTAGCATTTTCTCCTCTTCTGATGCGATCAAAAACTGTCCGTCCGCGCCGGGGAATACTCTGCCATATGGTATTCGGTCCGCCAAACTTCCGGGCATCAATATATTTCCCTTGAGTCACATTACTTTTTGTAAGAATTAGCAAACAAATATATATATGAATTATAAGGTGTTTTGCCGTTTGAGCGATATCTCCGTCAGTGTTGAAGCTTTTAGAATGAAACAAAACCGTGGATAAAGTTTAGAAACAGTCCTTTTAGATGGTAAAAAGATTACAGTCAAAGGTCTACTGGTTCCCGAGATATTCACATTTCTTTCCCAATGTTCCTTCTTATTCTGCCATCTATGTGCTATTTTCTTGTTGTAGGGATATATTCTTTGAATATTATATTTTCCTACACCTATGCCAGGTTCTAGGCATGCTTGTAGTAGCTTAAATCTCCTGCTACATGGGTGTGGATAATTATAATGATCTTCTAATGTCTGTCCAGTCTCATAAAGATCATGAGATCTGTTAAACATCTGAACTTGTCACCTGATTGTTGACTATTCTGATAGATCATTGTTTTATTCTTTGAATATTATTTCTCCTACACTGCCTAGTTTTTTTTTGGGTTTCATGCATTCATCTTTATCTCGACCCTCGTCCCATACATCATTGTAGCACATCCACACTCTTTGTTACAAGGATGGGGAGAATTCCCCTTTCCTCGATCCATTCTTATAGAGGGATGATGTCCATTGTATCTAGTCTGTACCATAATGGGATATGCAATCGATGAGTGTTCCCAGTCTTGCATGGGAGTGGACGATCGAATTCCCATCGATCGTGGTTCGTGATGGAGTGAGCTATTAAGGAATTGATGGTAGGTAGTCAGAGACATCAGGATGGATGGGTCAGCCATGGGTACTTGGTGCTCCTCAATGGAGTGTACTGTGTGCACAGTCGTGACTCGCGAGATGGGTGAAGACTTTGTATAGTTGCCATTGGTTACTTGGCGTTCGCAACGCGAACCTACCGGTAGCGGGTTGATATCATGAGCGTACAATGAGGCATGACTAGTGGGGCCTTCGGTGACTTGGCGTTCCCAAAGGGAACATACCGTTGGCAAGGGAATATGATGGCTGATGGGGGAGGGAACAGACAATGGATGGATGGCTACTTGGCACTCGCATAGCGAGCGTACCGGCATCATGGGAACGTGGGCCTCAGAGTATTCATGATCTCCAAGATTGTGGTATGACGTCAACCATCGGGCACTGGGGGGAGAGCTGAGTGATGAAGTCCCATAGGATGATATACAGGTCGAGAGTCTTCGACTTGCGACTTCGAGTTCTCGCAGTGAGGGCCGCTGGAGGACTCGACATAACGAGACTTATAGGACATGTTGAGAGTTGTACAATCACATGGGTTCAGTTGAGTCACAAGGAGGGGTTGTTACAAGGGACGGCACACATGACAGTTGTAGTTAGTAGTTAACAGGAACTGCCTTCGGCAGTTTCCGTACATGACGTGTGACTATCTACAAATGGAAAGGTCACAGGAAATCCCACGAAACATAAACAACCTCGGCCAGCACCAAAACCCCAATGGGGAAAGCTTTGCACGAGGGGGGGGAAAGAAGTAGAACAGGCAAGGAAGATAAGGTATCAGGATAGAAGATGAAAGAGAGAGAGAGAGAGGGAGAGAGGGAGAGGGGGGAGCAATGGAGATGGGAAGTCTTTGACTATGTGACAGATATGGTCATTGGAGACTCTGTATCCATAACACTCTTCCTCATCCCATTGTTGTCTCTGTTCGTCTCAATCTACCCCTACCTTGGGGCTTTGCTGTCAGCTACAGGTTTTGTCTGTCTTAAATCCATCTAGCACCAAAAGTGGACTGATATTCTGACCAGTATATCTTGCTTTTCTTTTCTTTTCTTTTCTTTTCCCTTTAACCACATATCCACCCATTCTAGTAGTACTAGTACGGTTGATTGACTCCGATCAATTCCTTTGTATCCCTTATTCTATTCCATTTCCCATGATTCCCCTGCTTCCTAATGATGGTCTTTTTTCTGCATTTGCACCATTGCCTTTCGGGTCTGTGCTGTATGTGATTTTTGACCATTTTTGCCGATTTGATTCCTGTTGGAATTTGCACATGGTCTTTTAGGGAAACCTAAAAGTTGGACATACTGGGAATCGAACTCCAGTCCTCTGGATTGCGAACTCAGTGTGCACAGCCATTACACCATACGCCCTGTTAGGCTGAGGTGGTTATTTCAACAATTCCTTTGCTGTTACCATTTCAACCAATTTCTATGCAAGTTGTTGGGGCCCAGATCGGACCATGTGTAGCACCATGCATAAGAGCGCACGGAGAAGGTTGTTGCATTGATATGTGGCAGTGCAGCTGTCCCACAGCACCACAGCCTGGGGGATCGGCGATACATAGTAAGGGTGCCTGGTTGGTATGGTGGTGTACCTACAGTGTTTATGAACCTCCACCTCTTCCACGTGCTCCAGGTCGATCATGCTCCCCCTTCCCTTGGGTGGTGCAGCATGGCACCTGTTCCTTGGGTCGATTTCTGGAAGAGCATACAGTAGGACACCTAGGGATGGGGATGGCCAAGGGTGGTGGATAGTGATGGAGGATAGTTTGATGACAACATTGCACTTTCAGGGGTGTGGGTGTCAAGTGTTGGTCAGGTCAATGCCACAGCCTCAGGTTTGCTGGAGCTAATTATAATCGGTCAATGGCATAGCACTTGGGCGAGCATGTCGAAATTAATTGCGAAGGGACGCTAACCACCAGATACTGGGCAAATGACAGCCACTTCTTCACCCTTGAAGTAAACTTCATTCACATCCCGTTCATCTCAGCATCCACACTCCACAAACTCTTGTTCAAGACATCCTGTAGAGCAGGGTGACATTCCACTGGAAGACAAGCGAGCTGACCAAGTGTGAGTGAAGTATCTGGGAAAGGAATCATCTTGGTGTGGAGACCTGTTGCGGATTGAGCAGCTGCAAAGTACAGCAAACTGGTTCCCAGTGTTCTGAGCAGCTGGCAAGGATCTGGACATGACCGATAAAACACACTGAACTCGTGTTGATCTTTTGATCTAATTTGGAGTTTGTGGGAAAGTGTCTGAAATATTGATATTTAATGGAGGTACGAGATTAAATTAGACTTGTGTGCACTCAGTCTAAATGCACTCTTGTTCTCTTTTCACACATGGCATTTTTCCTGGTGGTGCTTAATCTTATGCACCGTACCTGCTGTCAGCCTTATGCATAACTGTGCCTTCTGAGGTTACAGTCATGCCGATTCAGGTTTATTGCCACTGCATTCCTGGGTCGATTCTTCCAGACAATCTCATACGTGAGTTTCATCCACCTATGCTACAGGGCTCTGGCCCTCTTATACCTTATCCTCTGCTGAAGGCATGATCTTTCTTAGTCTTTTCTTTTGACCTGTATGCTGTTTTTTGATGAAGTCTTTCCTTCATCTTCCTTGCTTCCAGTAAGCCTTTCAGTCTCACCGAGGGGGAGGTGTTGTGACCTTCGGTTACTCTTGGTGGGTGGGATCCCGATTGCTTACTTAGGTTTGTTGGAATATGGGATGGAGTAACCTCCCTAACCATCAGGACCTCCCTGGCATAACGGGTGAGTAGTGTATGGATGCACACTAGAGGTCCTGGGTTCGATACCAGGCTTGTCCATTTTATGTCATTTGTCCAGTCACCTGGTTTATATCATTTGGATATCACGGAGTAAGTCCGGGAAGGCAATGTGCAATTTCTTCAAGGTTTTTCTAGGTTTCCTTTTTTCAGTTGTTTCCTTGCTCACTGTAACTTCTGTCTTTCCTTCCTTATTGCTCGTCATCCTTGTTTTTTGCGAAGGTGCTGCAACCCAATGGCCTTATTTGTTTGTTTGTTTTATTCTGGATATTTAACCTGCAAAACTTCAGGCTTCCAGGGATGTCAGCCTGCTTGCGCAACCATGTATGGCTAAGAGCAGTGCTGCGACATGGGACACACCTAATTGAACGAACTGATTCTTCAGCCTCAGGACCCAGACTCACATAAGTGTGTATTTGGCATATTCAGATTCAGCTGAAGGACGCAAGTACCTCCACCCACTGCAAGACCGATACATTCACAACACGGCCCTGAAGGGGAATGGACTATAAGAAGCGGCGCGCGTAGGGCTGTGCATGAGCGGCAAACTGACCTGAGACCGATGAGGCCGAGGATGAGTCAATATACAGGCTCTTCATCCTGACCCAATTACCCATGGAACGCTAAAATCCGGCTTCCGCGAACAAAAGTCCCATGTAATCTCGTACCTCCATTAAGTCACAAATGTTCAGCCTGCAAACCACAAGTGCAGTCGTCGGTCTTCGGTATAACACGCCAAATTAAACGCATGGGATATGATTCGGCCAACTCCGCTAAGCCACAGCTAAGGCCATCGGGTCCTATGAGACAAAGACGGAATTCTGACCCTTGCGGACCTCCTGTGGAAGGAAGAGGGGATCAAGTGAGTGGCAGGATTCTTAAATGAGAGCAGAGCATATGAAAAGAAAAACGCTACTTAGGAGACAACGGAGGAAAACCAAAACCCAAGAGATAACGCCCGCTCGTGAAGCGGAACCCCTCCCATCTTTGGCGCTGGCAACACAATATCCGAACATCTGTAAGTGACGACTCACCAGGGGAATATGGTCTGGGCTTCATTCGGACGAAGAAGGACGACTTATCTGTTATTTTTACTTTATTTGCGTGTATTTTTCTCGAGACCCCTGCCCTCGGCGCTCGTGTGAGCATCCCACCTCGCTCTGTGGGAACTATGCCTCCGACAGGGCTCTTATATCCAAAAGATTGACTTAAAGACAAATGGAGGACTCATCAAATCTATCCCGGGACTAAGTCCGCCCAACACACCTCGTATGCAGTTGGATCCTAACAGTTGTTCGTCAGTTTTATTACGATCTGAAACGAACGGCCTCATTTTTTCTTCGGGCCCAAGGGGTGCTTCCAAATCGGTAAGGTTCGGAGTGATTGGGAGTGAAACGTTCCATTTATCGTACAGCTCCATTGAAATATCGACTGCAGACAAGTGAGGAGTTTGGCCATAAAATACAAAGTCACAAAGACCTACCCGGATCCTCACGCTTCCTCTTTCCGTCATGAGGCAATTGGACGATGAGATGGAGATGCCTTTTCTCGGGATCTTCCTGCCAGTATTTGGATATCCTGTCTTCAGGGTCGAGAATCTGCACGGGGCCGTTTCCCTCCAGTGCCACGTCGCATTCAGGATCAGGGAACTCATCCTTTGACGGAAAGCTATTTTTTCGGCTCCTGTAACCTCCCTTGGTATCGGCGATGAGAGCTTCCACAAAACCAGCTGGTTTACATCCAGATGATCCAGTTGGTGGGCTAATTTAGACTTGATACTGTCGCAAAGGAAGTCAACAGATTCGCGAGGCGACACATCCAGAGAAAAAAACACGGCACCGAGATGATTTCTTCCACCGTCAACCGCCAAGTAATGGAAGTGGCCATGGGCAACTATTCTCGGAAAATCGGCAACAGCCGTTGTGATGGTACTTTTAGTAAACTGTGCCAACTTCACATAATCATCACAGAGCCGATGAATGCTGACATCACAATAAATGACTCAATCGGCTTGCACGAGGCGCGAGGATGCCGATTACCATCATCTCAAACTAATCTCTCACGCCAGGAAGACCGCACCTGCAGAAATAGATCCATTCTCCCAGCCCAATCACACTAGTACGATTTCTGACCATGAATATTTTTGCGTTGTGCTGGGATATGAGTTTGCCCAACGACCATGGCAACCTGTTCCGTGGGCCGATTGGTGGCACAAAATCAAACAAGATGCCTGAGCTGCATGAAGTGTTATGGCTTCTTTCACTCAGTGGGCATCCGTGAGCACCGGATGGTGTTGTGCTATACATTCCATGTTACGCTGACAATATCTCTGTGACCCAGCCGGCTGCAGGCCTCGCTCGTGTTGCTGTGAATTTTCGTAAAACAGATTTTTTGCGCTGTTTAACTTCGACCGTAGGCTTGTTGGGTTACCCAGCACTGGTGCCGTCGAACCATCATCAAAGCAAGATTACCAACGCAGCGCAGGGCTCGACACCAGTGCAGGGAAAGTGAGGAGAAACCGATTGCAAACACTCCATCATATTTGGCGAAACTAATGAAAATTCGCGGTTTTCGAGCAACAGTGGAATGTGTACTGACAGCCTGTTTCCAAGGCGATCATAACTCGCCCCTGCTTTAAGTAATAAGTCTGCTTGAGCGCTCACATGAGCGCTGACAGCTCATGCATTATTCATGTAGAATGGGTAATCTTCCTCTAAACACAGTGAGGATCACAGAAATACAATCCGAGTCTTTATTTAAACACATGATAAGGATGCAGCCTGGATGTGCTGGTAATGCTCCTTTATAATTTGGACAAAGTCTGCAACCCCACGGTAGGCTAACAGGTCAAATTGTACCAAGCGCAGAGTCTCTTGAAATTCATCCTGGGAGGATTCGGAGTATAAATCCAACTGCGAAAGCTTCTTTGACCAATCATCGAGAACAGGGAGCATTCCAATGGTGATCGGAGTGTATGTTGGACGAGGTCTGAGACGGTCACGCAGAAGGGAAGCCACACTGACATCACGATCAATCCTCCGTAGGCCATTACGGATAGGGTTTTCATCCTTGGAATGGCCTTTGTTGATATTCCACAAGGTCGCCCACACCGCAACAAAGAAAAACGAATGTATGTCATCCACTGGAGTGTGGAGGTACTTGGCATCCCTGATTATGGCATCACGGACGCGAGGGGACATAAACTCATAGGTCCCCTGGAGAATGTTCAGTGCATTGCACAGTAGGCTCAACATGTGACTTACTGAGATCGACTCTGCAGTGACTGTCCTGGTCAAGTAGCTGGGCATGTACGATGCAAGATCCCCATCTGAAATAATGGCCTGGCACTCCGTCATATCGGCAAACAGCCCGAGTTCCGCAATCTCCCTCTCCAGAGCCTCGGCAGCGGACATCACCTCCTTAACTGCATCCTTCAAAGCTGGTCCTGAATGTCCTTCCAATGCCTTGACTTTGTCTCTCACGGGCTTGCTGAGTCCCTCCATATTTGTATTGACGCCCATGATAACGTCATGAAAGTCTTTCAATTTGTTGATATTGAACGGTGCCATTTGTGTAGGTTGCACCAGCTTGAGAACATTCCCAATACTGACGTCTCGTTGCAAGTACCCACATTGATATGTCGAAAGCCACCCTACAAAGATCAGCATGGTCCTGGATAAAGGAGAAGCGAACCACAATACGAACCGAGCATGGCATGCAGAAGACAAATGCACAAATCCCAGGGGGTATCGCAGCACTCAAGGCTGCGGCCTCGATCTCGAAGAAGTGTCACCGTCAAACTACGATAATCCGGGATACTTGGACAGGGTAAACCGATATCTTTTAAGTGAAACTCACTCGCCTCCGACTTGGGACTTGGAAGGAAGTACGAATTGGTTGATTTATAACCTCTAGAATTGAACGGCTCATACGACGAGAGGAGAGTCGCAGTTCCAAATTCACCCTTTGAATGTCGGTACATGTTGCACTCCACATCTTTCTTCTCATGAGGAGGCCAAGAACCTTTCAGGATTAATGAAGAATTTGATACCTTTTCGTACATCCTTTGCTTTCGAGTCGCCTGGTGGTCATGGAATCGAATACCGAATGAACCACTGAAGTCATATGGGGACGGGAATACTAAATTGTGTTGATCACGTTTTGCCTAGTATAAATAACAGTTCTCTCACTTGAATCGTGCATATCGTTGTTCTTGTCGTTGGGGACTTGCCCCAATTTGGGTTTCTTCGACCCTATCATTGACAAGGTTAGGACGTCATTCACCAAAGATTAATTAATTCGCCTTGCCCGACAGAGATTCTTCCTCGACCCCCCGCTTTCGCGACTGCGCTTGTTTGATCGGTGGACAAGCGTCAATGGGAGCCGGTATTTGACTCTTGGGTGGCTTGCCCGTTCCTGACACCAAAGGAGTTTGGGGAACTGCTTTGTTGTTCGACGGGGAAAGTTGCATCAATGCCACAAAAGTGTTACAGCCACGGGACGATGGACGATTGTAGAGGACTTCCTGGTGAATCGCTTCGACGGTGTCGTCCTCCCCAGAGGGGAAAATGAACTTCTTCCCATCCGTGAACTCTGGAAACCCGGCATCACCAGGTGTCTGCCAGAGCAACATGCTCAGCAAGATCTTCATGAACTTGCGAATATCATGGGCTTCCCCATCTTTCGTCGTGAGCCTCAATTCCTTACTTGCAGAGAGGCCACCACGGTGGAAGATGAGGACACGAAGGGTTTCGGTAGCGTGATTGATGGCGATGGTCGCAGTGAATGAACGTAACGGAGTGTCGTTAAATTGAGCACGACCATAAGTACCGCTCTGGAGCAGCAAGTCCTTCCAGCGATCCTTTACTTCCACTGCCACAGCGATCCTCTGAAGATTCCGTTCACAGGATTTGGGTGGTTTGCTCCAGCAGGCAACGAAGTCCCCAGATGGCATGTCTTCAATGACCAATCCAACGATGTCTGGTTTCAAAGGTGCGGCGTTTTGTACCTTGTCGAAGGTTGGCTTATGGTATTTAACGAACCGGAGGGCAGGCCAAAAGGCTTTGCCGAATTCCTGCAAATTGAATTCCGATGCCTGGAGATCTGTCTGAATCGACCGATATGTGTCAGTGCAAAGCTTAACACACTCGTTGAGGAATTTGGTGATATTATCGTAGTTCTTCACTTCTTGATGAAATGGGCTGGGTTTTGGCATATTTTTGAACAACTTCCCCATGGCAGACTCAATGCGAGGGTGATCAATGAGGATATCGAAGTGACAGAGCTCCAGTAAACCGCCATTTTCAGGTTCATGTTTAAGAATCTTGGGGGACAGCATGCAAGCGATATCATCTGGACCGAACTCCCATGCATGACTGGAAAGCTCTTCTTCAACGTGTTTCTTCAGATCATGTTGAAAGACCTCTGGAGGAGGTGTCGTTGTCATTTGGACGCTGGGATGACTCTTCTTCTGCGGACTAGAGTGGGTTGCCGACATGGCATGCAGCAGTAGGACTCAGGCAAAAGTAGGAAGGTTGACCAGTGGTGTCGGAGAACCCCGCTCGAACAACACCGCAGAGTTAGATACATAATGGCAAACGTGAAAACATGTGTTGGTCTTCACATTTTCAAAGCTGGCAAGCTTGAGTCAATGACTCTGAGTCCCACGGAATGATAGTCAGTTGGTTCCAGCGTCGAGTTCCGGCAGAAGCGCGATGCCACAAAATTGGAGGCAAATCATTGCTAACCTCTCGGTGCTAAGAGCGTGAGAATGGACTTGAGGGATCAAAAGCATCTGAGCCCACCTTGGACAACCACTATGTGAGCCTTTATAGGGGGGACCTCAGGATGCTAATCAGTTCCGACCAACTTAGTGGACATGGCCCATGATGCAACGTGGGCCAGCGCAAAATGGGATTGCAAGAAAAGAAAAAATAAATATTACAACGGAGACAACAGTACCAGTCACAAAGGTGGAGTTGGGGAAGTGTCAGAGACCAGATTCGAGACGAGGGAGAGTCTCCGTGGTGGAGGGTTTTGGCCTCAGCGACTTATGCCAAGAGCACTGTGCCTAGTGACACATCTGTGCCCTAACTTACTGACTGGCAATCAGAACTGAAGGGGGGTAACTCTAGTTGATTTTATTACTGGAGTGTAACCTATGTACAAGTTGGATATATATATGGTTACAGCAAAGACGGGTCCGCAATTGGCGGAGCCGAACGGAGCGGAGCTAATGGGGTTAAACATTAGCTGACTGAATATTACCGACGAGTCGGGTTGCAGGGTTAGCGGAAAGGCAGGCGATAACCCAGAAACAGAAAGGAGGGATAGGCCCGAAGGTGGGCTCTGCAGGGCAGGCAAGTGTATTGCCCAGTGGAGGCGGGAGTGCGCTAGCGGGCATCGGAGCTGTCCGGAAGTCTTCGGGGCTCCGTACTTAGGGAGGCGTTGGTAATAAATTGAAAGGAGGGGGTGGTGACCATCGAGGGGTACCGAGAGGATTGCGGAATACGGGAGCTCCAAGGTTAGTGAGGAAGGAGCGGAGGTAGACCGGAGGGATTGGAGGGAACGGAAGTCGATGGCCGTTGATGGTGGCTGTCCAACTTAATGTCTGTGCACAATGCTGGTCACTGTCTGAAGGGGTGTCAGCACTGTTTCCCACGGCCCCAACACACTTTACACAGATAGATAGCCCCTTTGAATAGCTTCCAGAATATATATTTTGAGACTGAATTGACCAATAAATCATCGAGAAAAATGCAAAATACTTTTTTGGACGCGAGTCTTTGGGTTAGTGTGGCTGTCCACCTTGCACAGTGCTGGCCACTGTCCGGAGGGGTGTCCAGACTGTTTCCCACGGTGTCAACACACTTTGCGTAGTTGGATAGCCCCTTCAAATAGCTTCCAGAATATATAATTTGAGACTAAATTGACAAGCAAGTTATTGAGAAAATGCAAAATACTTTTTTGGACATGAGTCTTTGGGATATCAGTGACATATATATATAGTAAGAAACTGATGAAACAAAAGGAATAGAATAAGGGCCGGCATCTGGGTCAGAATGCATGGTCGTGACACTCTGGAATCCCATTTGCATCTCTGTCTCGGAACTCCAGTCTTAGCTCCAACCTCGGACTTTGACCCCACCTCCATTTATACCCATTGTATTGGTTAGCTGATTCCCTTTGCCAATATTTTGGAGTTTAACTTCCAAGTTTGGACTTTCCGGACTTACTTCAGACCTTGCAACTATTGCATTGTCCCATTTCCGCTATTCTCCCTCATTCCTATTTGGGCTGCTGCTTCCTTTCTATTCAGTCAGCTAGCCATTCCCGACTCCCAACCTCCTTCCTTCCTCCTTGGGCCTTGGCCCTTCACTCCTCCTTTGGGAAATCAAACCCTTGACCCTCAGTGTTGTTCCTCCTTCCAGCTCCCTTTGTCTCTTTTCATCCTACCCTTGCTCCTTTTGATTTCAGACCCCTCCTTATATACAATGTACCTAGTAACTTGTAACCTCAGTCCAAAATCAACTTGATTCCCCCTAAGAGACTTCCCCTCTGCTAGATCCAAAATTAGGGACCCCCAGGACAACCAGCAATGGCACAGCGCTCCGCATGAGTGGCTGAGGCCGAGGTCCTTCCATGCAAAGTCTCCGATTCTACTCCGGAGTTGTCCAAACTTGCCATATCTAACAGGGGGCGCTGAATATGGCATCGTATCTGTCGATGTTGATGACATTGAAGTAATGTTTCTCAATGTGGTTGTTGATCTTGATGGCCACGTTCATTCCAAACAAGATTTTTAATCTTGTTCCTTTCATCCCCATTTGGAGGATGACTGGATTCTCCAACTGGAGAATTGGGATGTGGACTGCATGGATGAAATCCAGTGATATTGTCAGGACACGGTGAGGAGGGAGCAGCATGCCTGGACCTTCCCCCGGAAGGAAGGCCAGAGGTAGAGGATGGGCAGAAGGGCTGTGGCCTCAGCGACTTGGAGGGGAGTGTTGTGCCTATGTTTGGCATGAACTCTGGGGGAATAGTTGTTATTGTTGATTTTGCACTCCGGTGCCATCAACTACAGTACTGTCAGGGACGCGTCCGGGGTGGAGGGGGCCCGGCTGTAGCGCCCGGCAGAGGGACCCTCTCGGGGGACGAAGCGGGCGCGCGTACTGACGGGCCCGATCTGGGACTATAGTCCCTGGCCACTTAGACTGAAGTGGAAAACGTGAATTGTTATTAAAAGGAGGAACTACACTACTTACCTGAAGTGGAAAACGTGAGAAGAAGGTTACTTCTTCAGTTCCCACTTCAGGTACATTTATGTACATGCGGCTTGGGTCACGTGACGGGTGCCACGTCATCTGCGGAGAAGGCCGCAGCCATCCGGGTATCCCCGCGGGGGATCCCGAGGGCATCCGCGCATGCTGGGCGTAGTGGGAGGTCGCCCGGGGTGTCCAAGCCGGACGGGTCAACAGTACAATGATACAAGGGAAGGTGGTCCGTGTAAATAGAAAGAATAAACAGAAAGGGAGAGTGAAATAAAGGAGGAAGAGAAAAGAGGGAAGAGGGAGGAAAGGGGAAGAGGGAGGAAGGATGGGTAGCGGGAAGCGGGTGAGCGGGTGAGGTGGGCCCAGGTGGGCCCGGGTGGAACCGGGTCAGGCGGGTGTGCCCTGACAAGTACAGGACTTATATACATTATACAAGACAAATGGGAACAAAGGGAAAACCCAAGATGGACTTACCCACTTGCCAGGTTGGTGATCTCATGAGAAAATTGCCTTATCAAGCATTGTGGAGTGAGTAGATGAAGGGTGGAATTGGTGACAGCTATTGGAAAGTGGGAAAACCTTTGTGGGGTTGATGGAGGTGTTAGAACTGGGCAGATTTGGACAACTCCGGAGTGGAATCGGAGACTTAGCGTGGAAGGACCTCAGCCTCAGCGACTCATGTGGAGCGCTGTGCCATTGCTGGTTGTCCTGGGGGTCCCTAATTTCGGATCTAGCAGAGGGAAAGTCTCTTGGGGGGAATTCAGGTTGATTTTGGACTGAGGTTACAAGTTACTATGTACATTGTATATAAGGAGGGGTCCGGAATCAAAAGGAGTGAGGGTAGGACGAAAGGAGACAAAGGGAGATGGAAAGAGGAACAACACTGAGGGTCAAGGGTTTGACTCAATGGTGTTTCTCAAAGGAGGAATGAAGGGCCAAGGCCCAAGGAGGAAGGAAGGAGGTTGGGAGTGGGGAATGGCTAGCTGACTGAATAGAAAGGAAGCAGCAGCCCAAATAGGAATGAGGGAGAATAGCGGAATTGAATAGGACAATGCAATAGTTGCAAGGTCCAAGGTAAGTCCGGAAAGTCCGAACTCGGAAGTTAAACTCCGGAATATCAGCAAACATAATTAAATGGAATGAGCTAACCAATACAATGGGTATAAGCGGAGGTGGGGTCAAAGTCCGAGGTCGGAGCTAAGACCGGAGGTTCCGGAGACGGAGACGCGAACGGGATTCCGGAGCGGAGGCCCGGAGTCAGGAGCATAGGTGTTGCGTATTCATCTGGAAGGTGTCGAGGTTGGGGTCGGACCCAGAATGTTCCGGAGTCAGACCGAAGGTGGTGTCAGAGCCAGAGGTGGGATAACCTCTTGGGAGTCGGCAAGGAGGAGGTGACGGAAGGGAAGTAGGAATCCGGAAGTCAGGTTCGGAGTTCTGGGAGCCCGGAGCAGAGGTCGGGATTGTATGGATATGACAGGAGGTCCTAGGAGGTCTGTAGTAATATTGGGTAGGTAGAAATATTAATAAACGTCTAAGATGAGGATAAGAGGTACTGGAGAATGTACTGGAGATCGGAGGTGGAGGTGGACTGGAGGTATACTGGAGGGTATGGTGGAGGTGATGGAGGTGACGGACCGGAGGTGGACCGGAATGGTGGCGGAGTAGGTTGGAGGTTAGGTGGAGTTGGTATGGATATGACAGATATCACATCTGTTTTGGCCCCACTGTCAAACAGCAGGTAGGCTTTTATGCCTGCTATTTTGACGTGGGCCATCAGCATTCTCTTACTGGAGAGCAGTCTGTTTGCAGGATATTTCCCCACATCTTTTGAGATGCAAATTTTCGCATTGAATAAGGGGGTTTGGGTTTCGTCAGACTTCTGGTCCTTCTTCCCTTTCCCCTTGTTCTTCTTGGGTTCCTTGGCATAGGTTCCCAAGGCATCTTTCTTTGGTGTTTCTACCAAAGCCTCTGTGACTTTCTTGTCCGCAGATTCTAACTGGTGTGTTACTGCCAGTTTGACTCTGTAATTGATCTCATTGTGGTCAACGGCTGGCATTGGGCCCATTCTTATGGTCCCAATATTAACTTCCTCACCCTCTGAATCGGGTGAGTATTGAGGTCCCACATATGGGTCCTCGACTTCGAAGCTTGACACTTCAGAGTCACCAGAGTTATTCTCTGGTTTACCTTCCGATGAGTCCTCCAACTCTTCTTCTGATAGTTGGAAAACTTCCATGGCAGCTATGCACCTTGGTTTCTTGTCGCTTATTGTGTGATGTTTAGGGCAATCTTTTGTTTTCCCTAATTTGCCACATTTGCTGCAAATTGAAACTGATTTTTGGTCAGTTTTCCTTGAATATTTCAATGATGAGTCCTCTTTCCATCTGGGTTTGGGCTCCTCAGCCCTTTTCCCTGATGAAGGGTTCTACCACAGCTTGTGGTTGCTGTGGTAGTTGTTTGGGTGTAGTAACCTGATTTGTATGCTGAAGACATCCTCAGCCCATCAATTATCTCATCTACATGAGATATTGCTTTTATCATCTCCTCATTTGAGGAGAAGTCCACTCTGATTCTGTCATGAGTGATCATTTCCCTCTTCCATTTGAGGGGAATGTTATTTAGGAACCTGGCATTGAAGGATGCCTGGTCTGGCAGCATCACAATTTGGGATGCTGCTTTTGACAGTTCTAAGTAGAACTGTTTTAAGCCTTTGCCCACCTCATATTTTATGTTGTGGTACTTCTTTGTCACGTTTAACACAGCAGATGCTTTTATGAAAGTTCTCATCAGTATGTTGAGAACTTCAAGGAACATGCCCTTGCCTCCTCTGAGGAGAGTTTCATCTTGGAGTCTTATTCTGAGGTCGAATGTGGGTCCCCCTAGTCCATGAATTAGGCAGTCCAAATGAACTTTGTTGAACTGGGGGCCTTTGCATCCTCACGAGGTGAGGAATCCCAATAGTTCCGTGAACCATTGCCAGAATGACTCCATGTCATTCTCCCCTGACCATTTCTTGTCAGGGAAAGCCACACCATTCTTCAGGGCCTCCGGCTTTACTCCCTCCAGGTATGGAGTGAGTATTCGTATTCTTACTTTATGGCCTTTTTGTACCATTTTTCCAGGTACTCCTCTTGTTCCCCTGCCTTAGCAGGGTCACTGTCCAATGGAGATTTCTCCTTTGGGGGGTTTTTCGCTGGGAGAGACTGTTCTCTCAGCAGTTCTTTTGTTTTGGGTGGTTGTACCTAGGCTGGATATCAATTCTCTCATTCTTTTGAGAGAGCAGTGTAGGAGAAATAATGGTCACCCTATGAAAACTCATCATGGAAATATTACCTTGCTTGCAAGGTCTCTTTCACATACACAATTCATGGGAACTTTTACTTTCCCACATGTTGATATTGGACCACGTATGCTATCTGTTCCCCTGCTCCTCCGAGATAATAAACATATGTAATTTGTCATAAATTGTGAACAACAACAGCATCATTGATCCAATAGGAATTTTCCCCACCTCCTACGTCTAGTTGCAAAGTAGTGCCATGTCATGTGCAAGCAAGGTCATGGTTGCGAAGCAACCTTTCTAGTGCCAGATACATCACAAAAACCCCCATACAACAAGTAGAAATGATCTGAGACCCGATATTTCGCCTGTTTTGGGGTGTCTGTGACCACCACCCCTACACCACCCCCATTGCAGGCAAGCGCTTTGCCCCCCCCCCCCTCTCCCCATACACGGATCCGGAGCTGGTGCGTTTGACCCTCTTTGTTATGAGGATGGGGAGAATTCTCCCCTTCTCGATCCGTTCTTATATAGGGATGAAGATCATTGTATCTAGTCTGTACCATAATGGGATGTGTAATCGATGAGTGTTCCCAGTCTTGCATGAGAACAGACAATTGAATTCCCATCAATCGTAGTTCGTGATGGAGTGAGCTATTAAGGAATTGATGGTGTGTAGTCGGAGACAACAGGATGGATGGGTCAGCCATGGGTACTTGGCACTCAATGGAGTGTACTGTGTGCATGGTCGTGACTCGTAAGCTAGGTGAAGATTTTGTATCATTGCCATCGGTTACTTGGTGTTCGTGGTGCGAACATACCGGTAGCAGGTTGTTAACAGGAGTGTACAGTAGGGAACGACTAGTGGGGCCTTCGGTGACTTGGCATTCCCAAAGGGAATGTACCATTGGTGAGGATGTACGGTGACTGACAAGGGAGGGAACAGACGATGGATGGGCAGCTACTTGGCACTTGCGTAGTGAGCGTACTGGCATCACAGGAATATGGGCCTCAGAGTATTCACGATCTCCATGATCGTTGTATGATGTTGTCTGTCGGGCACTGGAGGGAGAGTTGAGTGATGAAGTCCCATAGGATACAGGTTCCATAGGATGATACACAAGTTGAGAGTCTTCAACTCATGACTTCGAGTTCCCATGGTGAGAACTGCTAGAGAACTCGATATAACCAGACTTATAGGACATGTTGTGAGTTGTACAATCACACAGGTTCAGCTGAGTCACAGGAAGGGGTTGTTACAAGGGACGGTACACAAGACAGTTGTAGAGAGTAGTTGTAGTTAGCGGGAACTGCCTTCGGTGGTTTCCGTACATGATGTGTGACTATCTACAAATGGAAAGGTCGCAGGGAATCCCGCAAAATACAAACAACCTCAGCCAGCACCAAAACCCCAATGGGGAAAGCTTTGCATGAGGAGGGGGAATGGAGTAGAATGGGTAAAGATAGTAGGGTTTCAGGATAGAGAGTAAAAGAGAGAGAGAGAGGGAGAGAGCAATGGAAAAGGGAGGTCTTTGACCATGTGATGGATATGGTCGTGGGAGACTCTATATCCGTAACACTCTTCTTACCTTATTGCCTCTGCCGACATTCTGTCAGGGCACACCTGCCTGACTGTCAGGGTCGTGCATGCTCGCAACAAAGGATGCCCCCAAAACCAAGTTGATAGCAAAGCTGGGGGACATGCCCATGCCAGCAAAGGATATATATGTACACGGTAGAGATGGTAACTAGCCAACTCACTAATAACCGGTAGAAGCAGATCAAAGATGATAGAAGATCACATGGCATCATAACCAATACCGTGTGACCAGATCAAATAGAAGATCAGAAGCGGAAAAGAAGAAGAACCTGATGGGGATATGGGCCATGTGGTGCTGCGCTACTTACGCTAGCGACCCGAAGACGTGCCCTGACACTGACCCAGCTCCACCTGGCCCCACCTGACCCAGTACCCCACTGTCCACCCTTCCTCACCTCCTCCCTCTTTTCCTTTCTCTCTCCTCATTCCTGCTTCCTCTCTCTTCCTATTTCACCTCCTCTTTATTCTCTCTTTATTTTACATGGATGACCTTTCTTTGTACCAATGTACCATTGACCCATGACACACCTGATCTGGGCACCCTGGGTGGCTTCCCACTGTGCCCAGCACACGTGCTCGCACCGGATGCCCTCGGGATCTCCCACGGAGACACCCGGGTGGTTACAGCTGTGTGTGAGGGTGATGTGGCATCTGTCATGTGACCCAAGCCGCATGTATATAAACATACCTGAAGTGGGAACCGAAGAAGTAGCCTTCTTCTCATCTTTCCACTTCAGTCTAAGTGGCCAGGGACTGTTGTCCCACATCAGGCCTGTCAGTATGCATGCCCGATCTGCCCTCTGCCAGGCTCTCAGCACCGGACACTACACCCTGGCTTCCTTGACCCCGGACAAGTCCCTGACACGTTCTGATGTTCTGATGTCTACTCATCAGACTTGACTTATGTGCAGTGAAATTTCTCAATATCGGCAGTGTTCATTGCTCACCTCTCTGCTCGCTTTGACACAGCCTGCCCAATTCCCCCTTCATTGTCGCTTCCACTGGCCAATATAGTTGTGATGAAATCACCACATGTCAGCAGCGTTCATCTCACCTCTTTTCTCGCTCCACACACCAGCCTCCATCCCATCATCTTGGCTCCATGCACCTTTGGTGGCTCTCACCACCTGCCCATCCTGGCACACCTCGCTTCCAACACCCTCATTTTTGCGAGCTCCTCCCAACATCATCATTTCTGCCAGCGGTCCCAGTCTTTTTTTTCTCATGTACAATATTAATATTCAACACTCCCTAAATACAATTGAAACAAAAGTCAATGTGGGTTTGAGAAGAAAAAGAAATGGAATGAAAAAATTTTTCAGTGAACCTCATTGTGTATGTGTAAGAGCGATCACAAGGACTGGGTGCGTAAATTCAAGGGAAATATTGTATGAACAGTATTCAACAATCCCAATTCCATGAGGTAAAAGAAATAATCAATATGTGCGTTGTACATTATGGTGCGAATATTCAATAATATCAATTCAGTGAACCCTAGTTGTCCCAATTGTGAGATGTTGATGGCAGAAAACTTTGGCTTGCTTACCTGGAGAGAGAGTGGTTGATTTTTGGCTGGAAGACAGCAGCCTAGGTGGTGTGATCCTATCTCTGTCAGAGTCAGCCCCAAATATGCCACATTCAAGCCTATGGACAGTGTGCAAGAATAAACTCAATACAATAGCTGGACAGGGGCACGACTATTTGGGTGTAAGAAATTCATGTCAATTTTTGGCTGCCTGATAATTTACAGGAGGATGCAAGGTAGGAATATCTATCCTACATAATCAGTCTGCAAGGAATTGCATGGCCCCATGTCCTCAATAGAAGTGATAAGTACATATAAGTATTGTATAAGTGGATTATAAGCATCGATAGAAGGCCAATAGAAGGAGGATTTAATAATACATTCAAACAAATCAATGACAGATTATTTGGGGGGAAAAAGAAAAGGTGGAAAGAACTATCGGACATTGCCAGGTTTGTCACTCAACAACTCTCTGTGTTACAAAAATGGGGCCAGAGGCGCCCATTTTCGTCTGTTCGAGGCACAGGGAAAGGGAAAGGGGAGGGGAGGTGGTTCATTAGGGTTTACAGATGTTAGCACAGCGGGTTTTTTGGTTGTAATTGATTGGTTAAACTATATTACTATATAAATCACATGATACAGAACCCATAAGAGTCTAAAATGGGAAATTCCCATTTCCATAACACTCTGCCATGTGGCTGTCGTGCTATGGTCTCATTGTCTTGCATGCCCCAGCAACCATGCAACTCTGGGCTTGAGGAATCAGTTGTATCACTGTAAGGGGTTGGTGTAGGTTCCAACCCCAGTTCTCCTCAATCCTCAGGTTGTCAATAAAGTTGAGCTGTATGGAGCTTTAATTATCAATGATGGGGAGGAAAAGGAGTTCAGTTCCTTTTCCCAAATTCCCACATTATTGTATATACATTGTTTATACATGTTTAAATCGAGACAAATATACAATAAGATAATGAATGAAGGGTGGGGTTACCACACCTTACAATCACCCTGAACCATTTTCTCTCCACTTCACGATGTCCATCACACCTTCCTTGCTTCCCTAGTACTAGTGAGCGAATTTCAGCCAGATCGAGCATCTCCAAACAAAGCCTGGGCCAAGCTTTCTGGGTTGCCAGCACAAGAACTCACGTGCTGTGAAAGGCCTTCGGCTATGCACTCCAATGGAGACTGTGGGTTGGCCACAATATTTGGGTCACCATGACCAACCTCCATCCAATTCCCACTGTCCTGTTATGGGAGTGTCTGGCATTGTATCAAGCGGGCACTGTCTTAGCCCTCTGTCAGGGCACACCCACCTGACCCGGCCCCACCTGGCCCAACCTGACCCGATACCCCACTGTCCACCCCTCCTCACCTCCTCCCCCTTTTTCCTTCATCTATGTTTTCTCACTTTCCTCCTATCTTACTTCTTCTTTTATTCTACACGGACGACCTTCTTTGTATCAATGTACCATTGACCCATCTGCAGCATGCCCACCATACACCCAACCCAGGCACCTTGGGCGACTTCCTGCTGTGCCCAGTATGCACGCCTGCACCGGATGCCCTCGGGATCTCCCACAGAGACACCTGGGTGGTTAGGGCTGTGTGCAAGGGTGACGTGGCACCTGTCATGTGATCTAAGCTGCATGTATATAAACAAACCTGAAGTGGGAACCGAAGAAGTAGCCTTCTTCTCAACTTTCCACTTCAGGTAAGTAGTACAGTATCCCTCCTTTAATGACAATACCAACTTTCCACTTCAGTCTAAGTGGCCAGGGACCGCTGTCCCACATCAGGCCTGCCAGTACACATGCCCGATCTGCCCCCCGCCAGGCTGTCAGCCCCAGACGCTACACCTGGGCTCCCTTGACCCTGGATGAGTCCCTGACACCCTCCAACATGAAACATATTTGCAGATATGCTCGAAATGGAAGGGACTTCTCAGGTGGGGCACACAGTGCACATGGTCCTAACGGGATACCTGGAGAGGCTGACATGATTGCTGCTCGTTTCGTCGCTGTTGTCCAAGCAGAGGGGGCATCACTCCGTCCCAACCCTATCGACTTCTCCACACATGTAGCTGGCCCTTACCCTGTGAGTCACTGATGAATGTTTTTGGGATATTGATGTCATAGCCGAGTCTGTGCTAACCCCTATCCCCAACTCTTTTCACCTTGTTCATAGTTCATCCCCATGTCTGAGACCCCTCTCATCTTATTTGGCCTGCTTGAACAATATACCCCCACTACAAGGAGCAGAAAATCGCTTGCCAAGGCCACAAAATAATACCCTCATTAAATGTAAGTGTTTGTGTGTTAAGTTACATTTGACACCTGTTGAGAAAGCCCACCAGTTTGACGAATCCAATTCTGAAGATGCTTACATGTGTTTTCATCAACAAGATGTCAAGTCAGTCCGTAAGTGTTACGAGGATTGTTATGGATACGGAGTCTCCAACGACCATATCCGTCGCATGGTCAAAGACTTCCCCTCTCTATCGCTCCTCCCCTCTTTCTCCTTTCCGTCCTCTATCCCGCTACCCTATCCTCCTTACCCGTTCTACCCCTTTCCCCCCCCCTCGTGCAAAGCTTTCCCCATTGGGGTTTTGGTGCTGGCCGAGGTTGTTTGTGTTTCGCGGGATTTCCCGCGACCTTACCATTTGTAGATAGTCACGCGTCATGTACGGAAACCGCCGAAGGCAGTTCCCGCTAACTAACAACTGCTCTACAACTGTCTCGTGTACCGTCTTCTGTAACAACCCTCCCTGTGACTCAACTGAACCTGTGTGACTGTACAACTCTCAATATGTCTTATAAGTCTGGTTATATCGAGTCCTCTAACGGCCCTCGCCGCGAGAACTCGAAGTCGAGAGACGAAGACTCTCAACATGTGTATCGTCCTATTGAACCTGTACCCTATGGGTCTTCATCACTCCGCTCTCCCCCCAGTACTCAACATACGACGTCCCATCACGATCATGGTGATCGTGAACACTATGAGGCCCACTTACCCGCGATGCCGGCACGTTCGCGTAGCGAACGCCAAGTAGCCGCCCATCCACCGTCTGTTTCTTCCTTTGCCAGTCATCATATGTCCCCGCCAACGGTACGTTCCCTTTGGGAACGCCAAGTCACCGAAGGCCCTAATAGTCAGCCCTCATTGCACGCCTATGATATCAACCCGCTACCGGTACGTTCGCACTGCGAACGCCAAGTACCCGATGGCAACTACGCGAAGCTCTCACCCATCTCACCAGTCGCGACCTCGCACACGGTACGCTCCATTGAGGAGCGCCAAGTATCTGTGGCTGACCCATCTGTCCTGATATCTCCGACTACCTATCATCAATCCCTTAATAGCTCACTACATCACCCATCGCGATCGATGGGAATTCGATCGTCCACTCCCAGGTCAGACTGGGATCACTCATCGATTACACTTCCAGTTATGGTACAAACTAGATATGACTCTCGTCTTCCCACTATAAGAACGGATCGAGGAATGGGGAATTTCCCCCATCCCCGTAACAAGGATGGGGAGAATTCCTCCCTTCTCGACCCATTCTTATAGTGGGATGGCGATCGTTGTATCTAGTCTGTACCATAATGGGATGTGTAATTGATGAGCGTTCCCAGTCTTGCATGAGAGCAGACGATCAAATTCCCATCGATTGTAGTTCGTGATGGAGTGAGCTATTATGGGATTGATTGTGTATAGTCGGAGACAACAGGATGGATGGGTCAGCCATGGGTACTTGGCGCTCCTCAATGGAGCGTACTGTGTGTGTGGTGGTGAGTTGTAAGATGTGTGAAGATTCCGTATTGTTGCTATTGGTTACTTGGCATTCGCAGTGCAAACATACCGGTAATGGGTTGTTAACATGAGTGTACAGTGAGGAATGACTAGTGGGGCCTTCAGTGACTTGGCATTCCTAAAGGGAACGTACTGTTGGTGAGGAGGTATGATGACTGATGAGGGAGGGACCAGACGATGGATGGGCGGCTACTTGGCGCTCATGTAACAAGCATACCGGCATCACGGGAGTATGGGCCTCAGAGTATTCACGATCTCTAAGATTGTAGTATGTCATCATCCGTCGGGTGCCAGGGGGAGAGCTGAGTGATGATGTCCTGTAGGATACAGGTTCCATAGGATGGTACTCAAGTCGAGAGTCTTCGACTCGCGACTTCGAGTTCTCACGGCAAGGACCGTCAGAGGACTCGATATAACCAGACATATAGGACATGCTGAGAGTTGTACAAGCACACAGATTCAGTTGAGTCACAAGAGGGGTTGTTACAAGGGACAGTGCACAAGACAGTTGTAGAGTGTTGTAGTAGTTAGCAGGAACTGCCTTCAGCAGTTTCCGTACATGACGCATGACTATCTACAAATGGAAAGGTCATGGGAAATCCCACAAAATACAAACAACCTTGGCCAGCACCAAAACCCCAATGGGGAAAGCTTTGCACAAGGGGGGGGGGGAATGGAGTAGAATGGGTAAAGATAGTAGGGTATCGGGATAGAGAGTAAAGGAGAGAGAGAGAGGGAGAGAGTGATGGAAAAGGGAGGTCTTTGACCATGTGACGGATATGGTCGTTGGAGACTCTATATCTGTAACAGTAAGACCCATCGGATGGATACAATGCCTACTGAAAAGGTCTCATGGCTATGGCAGGAGCTTATCAAGGTGAAAGATCTTGCTAACTTAACCATTTCGTGTGAGGTCAAGAAGTTGGAGCTCAATAAGGATGCGCATAGCGTTCTCGAAGCAAGGATCAGGTTTATCGAATTGAAGAGGAAGCATCCACAGTTCTTGTTGAGCACAGATGACCAACTACTTGTGGACCCCAAATGCGTGTTGGCCAAGTGGCTGAAGATGACGTTGGAGCAGAAGTAAGTCGACAAGGATGGAACTGAGGGTATTTAATTTGCTAACATGAAAAAGCGCTGTGTCGCTGAAAATACCGCAATGAAGGATCCTACAGACTTAAATTCACCCTATCTGGCCCTTGAAGAGCAAGTGCATCCATGTGAGCGTGCCGAGTTATTTGCTAAGGAGATCAAGTGCCAATGTGAGATGAGAAAGAACTTGGGCTGGGAGGATTATTTAGATGTCAGAGTCAAGATCCACATATTAATTGTCTTCTTTCTGATCATCTGCCTACGTTAGCTCCCGACAGGTTTACCCATCTCAGCTCACTTTTTTCATGCTCTTTCCTTCACTGTATGTCAGGGACGCGTCCGGGGTAGAGGAGGCCCGGGTGAGATGCCCAACACTAGAAGCCTCGCGGGGTGTGGAGCGGGCGTGCGTACTGGCAGGCCTGGCTCAGGAGGCAGTCCCTGGCCACTTAGACTGAAGTGGAAAAGGGTGAGAAGAAGGCTACTTCTTCGGTTCCCACTTCAGGTATGTTTATATACATGCGGCTTAGGTCACATGACGGGTGCCACATCATCCTCGCATACAGCCGTAGTCACCCGGGTGTCCCCGTGGGGGATCCCGAGGGCGTCCGCTGTGAACGCGCGAGCTGGACATGGTGGGGGTTGCCCGAGGCACCCGGGCTGGTCATGTCGTGAGCACGCTGCAGGTGGGTCAATGGTACATTGATACAAGGAAAGGTCGTCCGTGTAGAATAAAGAGAAAATAAAGAGAAGGTGAGATAAGTAAAGAGAGAGTGGAATGGAGGAAGAAAGAAAGAGGAAGGGGGGAAGGAGGTAGGGGAAGACTGGGTGGCGGGGTACCAGGTGAAGTGGGGCCGGGTGGGGCCGGGTCAGGCGGGTGTGCCCTGACACTGTATCACTTTCAAAGCCCTTGGTAGAGCACACAGGATGTTCACCATTCTCGATCCGAATACATACAGGGCGAGGTGGGCCCACCCCCAGTTCCACAATTATTTTCATCAACTCTCTCATCTGAGGGTGGACTTCCGTCCCACTCACTGAAAGAGTTGACTGTTAATATCAAGTCGGATGAGGGTGATGAAGGCTCTCATGATGAGCCAAAGGATGAGTATGTGCAGAAGATCAATGAGCAGTGGAGGTTCGACGATGATGCAGTAGTGATGGAAGAGGAGTAATGGGTATTGGACTTTGATGCTCGGTATGGTGTTCATTTGCATGCCTGGGTCTTTGGGACTCATCTGCCATGATAGGTATATTCCCTTGCATCTTTCTCTATTTGGGGGATCGGAGCTCATTGGGTTATCGGTGGACAAAGGCCACATCCACAACGCTGAACTGTATGCCAACACTAAACAGGAGTCTGGTCAATGGGCACTTATGGCAGCATGGCACCAGTACATCGCAATGAAGGGAATGACGATTAAAGAATGGATGCATCAGCAACTTACAACAGCTGGGGCAGCATGGTGTTACTCCTAGTCAACCTGTTCCTAACGGCAATCTTCTTTCAAAACCGACACCGGACCAGATACAGAATGCGGTGCTCGCCATGTAAACATCAAGTCAACTCCTCATGAACACCTCTGCCCTGGCTGCAGTTACACAGCACTACAGCAATCCGGCATGATCCCCATGTATAACAGGCAGATGCCTCAGTCGGCAGCACATTGGAAAAGAAGCCTATGCTAGCACCACAGCAGTGAGCTGGATTTAACATTTCCCAAACCTCTCAAATGGCTGTTAATAGGAATTTTCCCACCTCCAACTCCAACAACCTCCAGACAACATCAGCTTCATTGCAGCCCCAAATCTCTGCAGGCCCAGTGCCTCCACAACCTACTCCATCATACAACCCCTCCCCTCATTTGTCCCCAACTTCCATGCGTCCACCCACTCCCTCTGTTTCACCCATAGATCTTAACTCAGGTCTTATGCAAACTCTCCTACATGTCCGCCTTCTCAGATCATGCAGTAGTCCCCCATGGTCATGCCTCAAATCACTGGCATGCCATTCCACAGTGCATTACCGTTCAACTATACACCGGGCCCCCAAGGTGTACCGCAATATCCCATCCCAACTTAATAGAAAGTATGCCTAAAAGAGTACAAGCTGTACTTAAGGCAAAGGGGGGGTATACCAAGTATTAATATAGTAGAATTATTGCCTGCAACAAAACTGTTCACATGCAATGGGTGACTTCATCTGACAATTACATTGCCATAAATGGGTATATGACCTTGGGCTGATGGAAGACACATTTTGTGATGTCAGAGCATCTTCTATGAATTTCTCAGGAATTTCAGAATTTTTCCTAAGCCTGTATGAGTGTGTCTTTTCAAAACAGCAAAACATGTGAACAGTTTCGTTGCCCACTGTATCAATGAGTGTTTTGTTGTCGCCACTTTAAAGTGGGCGATTTTGTACATGTCAGTGAAGGAGAGAGAAAGGGTTTAAGGAATAAGTGAGTGTGGGCCGTCACTTTGAAGTGAACGGCAATACATGGGTATCGCAGGGAGAAAAGTAGTGGAGTTTGTCGAAAATGACTTTCGACCCAAAGGTTGTATGTCTTTGGTGTTCCTCACTTGTTCTGTGAGGGTTTGTGTGTAAGTGGTGTTTACACACGAGCGGTGGTGGATGTGGGTCTTTTGATGGAGTAGAGATTTCCACACTTGTTACTTGTGGTTCCTCGCATACAGTATTGTGTGCAGGGCCTCGAGTTGGGGGAAGGTGTTTTCACGGGTGCCTCGATGGCATATTACCATGTCACTTTCCCTTTTCTCAAGGGTGGAGTCATTGCCCTGGAGGAGGGTTTTCCTCTGGGTTGTTCATCTGGACATCCGATTGCTGTGTCGGATGTGATGATGTAGCCTGGGCTACATTGTCGGGCTGTGGGCTCGACGAAGTGGGCGCTCCCTGGGTGGGAGCGGGTTGTTGTGTTCCTGAGCTACTTGGCTCAGGTGTGGAGTACGGTAGGTCTACTGTTCTTCCCGTGGGGAAGGGTGGTCATTGGGCTGGTTGTCCAGTGCGGAGACTTGCGTCTCTTTCCCGGTATTTGGAAGCTTTCGCTTCCCGTTCTGCAGTTCTTGCGGCACGTTCCTCAGGAGTCCTGAGTGGTTTGAACTGGGACTTTAGATAGGTGGCTTTGCCTAGACTTTCCCAGGAGATTTTTCCCTTGTTCTCTGGGGAATTATATTTCTCCGTGAGTCTTGCAATACTCGGGGGTCCCAAGAAGTATTTCTCAGTTTCCTTCGCTTTTTTGCGAAGGACTCTGTGTACCTTGCCACTTTTGAAGGCAGCTTCGGCCTGTTCGTACCAGTGTACGAATTCTTTCCCACTCATGCTTGTCCACCAAGTGTATGCGGCATCGTGTGCCGCTTCTGAACCTGCTATTCTCCTCATGGGGAAGTTGGGTTCGATTGTTATGTCGACTGGAGCTTTGACTTTGCCGAACTCATTGAGTTTGGCGGTCTCGTATAGCATGTGGACACTTCCCTGCAGGGTAGCCCGCCCATAGGGTGCTGAGGTACTCAGCGGCCCGCCACCTCTGGCTCACGCCTCATGAGGCCCGGAACCATATCCCCTCCCCCTGACCTGGGAGGCCCCCGTCATAATGGGTTTGGCAGCGAGGTCTGCCAGTGTGCGTGCCTCTCTGAGCTCGCATTTCAGTAATTCGATCTCCCTTTTTTGGAGATCAACCTCTCTCTCTGTGTCTTTCAGAGAGTCAAAGATGCCCTCAGCATCTCTTCGTGCTCTATTGTATTCGCACCTCCAGTGGGCGCAATGGTCGCAGCGTCTTCTGATGCCCTCGAGTTATCAGACCATGCCCGTTTGGATGGTCTGGATGAGGAGCCGCTGTCCCACGGAGACACCCGGAGAGCCATGGCTGTGTGCAAGGGTGATGTGGCACACCCCACATGATCGACCCCGCATGTATATAATAACAGCTGGAGTGGGAACCGAAGAAGTAGCCTTCTTCTCACATTCCCACTTCAGACCAAGTGGTCGGGGATGCTCACCCCATGATGGGACCGCTGCTACACATAGCCAACACCTGTCCCACTGGTCCCTCATGCTGGGACTTTGCCACTTTTGGAGCTGTCCCTGACACAAGACAGAGGTGAAATGACTAAAAATAGTAGGTCTATAGCGTGATTTTCGTGTGGAACAATCAGGTAGACAAGTGAATTGAACCCTGAGAGTTACATACACACACAAACAATTAGTAACACATACAAATATCAATACACAAAGCAACCAAAACGCTGCAGTGGTTGAGTTAAAGTACCAATACTAACATATAAGTACATATCAGAAGAAAGAACAGCCTTTTATAGGATTTCTGTTCTCCTCCAGCATGAGGTGGGTGCAGTGGCAGTGATGGCAATATAGAGATGGTAGATACAGGAGGGGGCATGTGGTGTGCACCAGTGATACATTGAACCATGGGAAAGGTGGTCCATGTAGAAGAAAGAAAGAAAGAAGGAAAGAAGAAGAGAAGGAAAGAGCAGTGTGGTGCAGAGTGGGGGGGTGTCATATCCATACCAACTCCACCCAACCTCTGACCTACTCCACCACTGTTCCAGTTCACTTCCAGTTCATCCTCCCCCTCACCTCCACCATTCCCTCCAGTCTACCTCTGGTCCACCTCCACCTCCAACCTCCGGTACCTTTTCTGGTACCCCTTATCCTCATCATAGAAGACTATTAATATTTCTACCTACCCAACATTACTACGGACCTCCTAGGACCCTGCAAAGGCTTTCCCATTACCCGATAGCTGTCGCTAATCCCACCCTTCACTTACTGTGAGGTCTTTGGGTAGCTCAGCACACAAAGCCATAAGTGATACAATAATGTGTATTTTACGGTGGTGTGTAAGCAGTTACCCGGAGGTTCCCGCTTACCCATGTGACTATATGTATCTAATTTACATATGACTCGGGGTTTGGGGCTATTGCCCTGACACTTACCCACTCCACAATGCTCAATAAGGTGATTCTCTCACAAGCTTGCCAACCCGGCAAGTGGGTAAGTCCCCCTTGGGTTTTCCCTTTCTTCTCTTATTTGTCCTGCATTATTGTCAGAGTCTGGGAATACTGTCAGAGACTGGGATATTGTCTGAGTTGGGGTCGGAGATTGTGGCAGAGGTCTGTTGGAGCGCGTGCGCGGATATGCAGGTGGAAATATGCGGCGCATCCGGAAGCACTGTTCAAGGTTAGCAGAGTGGGATCATGGCCTCAGCGACTCAGGTGGAGCGCTGTGCCTTGAGCTTGACGTTTGGGGGAGATCCCGTATTTACAAACTGACACTTACAGCAGACTTCAGCCAAGTACCTGTGGCTGACCCGTCCATCCTGGCATCTCCAACTACATGCTATCAAACCCTTAATAGCTCACTCCATCACGAACTATGATCGATGGGAATTTGATCGTCTGCTCTCATACACGACTGGAAACACCCATCAATTACACATCCCGTTATGGTACAAACAAGATCTAACAATCATCATCCAACTATAAGAACAGGTTGAGAAGGGAGAAGTTCTCCCCATCCTTGTAACATTGGTGCCCCAACCCTGGTGCGAGAAACTCGCACCATGCCACCAAAGACGGTGTCCCTATTGGGAGACAAACCAGTCACCCCGGTCCAAGCGACACACAAATTGTATCCTCCTTCCCATCCCACAAGGATCAGCCAGTCGGATTGTAAATCCAACCCAAGAGATACCTTGCCAGTAGGTGAAGATGTGCATTCCTTGCCTGGTGCATTCCTGAGACAACAAGCTCTCAGGCAAGTCATCGAAGCTCTTGGAGAGTTTGAAGGTGGAATTTTTGGGGATTCAAATAACTATATGAAATGTATACGAAATTGGCATCGTCTCGCCCCAGCTGATCTCGAGAAAGAGCCTGTTGGAGCCGGTCTTGAAGGAGAGCCTTTGAGATATCAACTCGGGACTGTCTGGCAGGTTGAGCTACCCAACCTGCTCATGAAAATTACTGAGTTCACCCAGCTGGCCACCAAGGCCAACTTAGCCACAGGTGATTTTGTAGTGGATCCCCGAGGTGACCTCACCCTTATATTCACCATAAGAGGATGGTCATTGCCCAAGGAGTTCAGCATTGCATGGAACTTCCTGGACCAGCGTTTTGACTCCTTTGAGAAACATTTCGACACCATCAAGAAAGTTGCTCACCCTTCACAGGAGTTTGACGAGTCGTGCATGAGTGGTCTTAGGTTGGCGAATGCCATGCCCACCAAGTTTACAGATCCTGGGCAAGTCGAGGAGGCGTGGTCGACCGAAATGCGACCCACTCATCAACCTGAAGCTCCCCTGTCAGGATGGACCACATATGAGGATCTTATATCTCCCTCTGAAGAGACCACTTTCATTCATAAATGTACTCAACTGTCTGGGGCCTTCCTGGTGCCTAGACCCAGTATCAATGTCGCTGCAGGGACGCCACCCAGAGACAAACCGTCGATGCCATTCGTTACACTTCATCAAGAGACCAATGCTTTTGAGAACCCCAAGGAGAACGTGGGTTACACAGAATTTGTGAGAGGCCTGAAGGTCAGAAGGAAGACAGAGCTGGGACCTGTCGAGGAGAGACTTGATCCTGACAATTGTGGACCCATTCCCCCTTGTGTTCCTCACTATCTGGCAAACAAAGGACCCCTTGGATCCGGAGATCCAGATCACAGACCAAGACAACCACCTCTCGACCCCTGGCAGCTGCCTCCACAAGGTGCAGGTCCACCACCTCCATCAGGACCACCACCTCTGCCAGGACCACCAGGACCACCCAGGGGCACCGCCCCCTCCTCCACCTCCCGGACCTGGAGCGCTAGCAGTGCCCCAGCAGAATCCTGGATACAGACCTCCCCCTCTCAACCGCATGCAACCTTAAATGGATCGTAAATATACTACATCAGACTTCCCTGAGTTTGATGGTTCGATCGACAGCTATATAACATGGTGCAGCATATGTCGGAACCTAGCCAGGCATTCGCCTGCTTTCACCCAACAAATGACCCACATACTCCCTGATTGTTTCAAGGGTGCTCTGGCAGACTGGTGGTCGACTCTACCAGTTGCCAACAAACTGTATTTTACCACCAATTGGGAAGATCTACATTTCTTCTTAACACCTGCCTTCCTTGACAAGATTCGAGATCGATTCCATGCCTGCAGGTACCATAAGGGTGAAAGGTATTATAAGGAGTCCCCACATGACTTCGCAACATGCAAGCTATGACTCTTATGTATCTTGTATCCACTCGCTGATGTTCCCGGACTGGAGGTCTTGAGGGGTTATAGGATGCTTTTTGGACTGGGATGCTCATTGGATGCTCGACCTTGGGGGTCAGACTTGGGAGGTGCGTCTTACACAGCAAAGTGCTGACACTGTCAGCCCAGGTCTGACTGCAACCAACCACACACTATGGAGGTCCTCTGGGCAAAGTGCTGACACTGTCAGCACTTTCTGGACCAGGTCTGACTGCACTGCCACCCAACATGGAGGTCCACATGGACAAGTGCCAACACTGTCGGCACTTTCTGGACCAGGTCTGACTGCACTGCCACCCACTATGGAAGTCCTCTGGGCAAAGTGCTGACACTGTCGGCACTTTCTTGACCAGGTCTGATTGCACTGCCACCCAATATGGAGGTCCTGCCAACACTGTCAGCACTTTCCAGACTGGTTTGACTGCAGAATATGGAGGTCCTCTTGGACAAGTGCCAATGGTACCATCACTCTCAGGACTGGCACATGTTAATTTCCATATTGAGCCACTTTCACAGTATTTTCACCATATCTCCCCCAGTTCTTCTCCGATCCAGATAGATCTAATATCGTTAAAAAGCTATTGTCAAGGCGAGTCCAACGAGTCCAAGCTTGGGAGATTTAGTACAGCCCTTGTGGAGATGGTCATATTCTATCCATTGTGTTGCTACTCCCATATATCTTTCATATTTACTTTGTTCTTATGTTGTTCTTGTAATAACTGTGCAACACGATACTTGTATTGGTAAAGTATCGGCTGCCAGAGCAAGTCCCATCCTTATATACATAAATGTGGGCTCTACGCCACTGAGGTAAAACCGAGAGTATCAAAGTGCAAAAACAATGGTGAGTAACAACACAAAGGGAAAGAGAAAGGTTGGGTGGCGATCACGCCTCAAAGTGCTCCTGCCTCCCAAAGCAAGTGTGTGCAGCCTGGGTACCTTGCCTTGGCAACCTTTGTGCCAGGCAACCTTCGGCCCTGACCGCAAGTGGCGTTGGGCTGCAGTTTCCAACAGTTCTGTCCATTTCTGTCTGTCCCCAACACCATCAGATCCCTTGGACATTAGCTTGGATCAGCTTTGGTTATATGTATCTATACAGTGAGTCAACACTGCAGTTTCACTCCCCCTTTGTTGCCTGTGTGTGTGAGGATGGGCTGATGAGCCTCCATTCCCACTATGGAGGTCCTCTTGAACAAGTGCCATTGGGTCATAGTGTTATAATCGCAGTGTTATAACTTATAATTGCTGCATTGCAGCCTGACCTCTCTCTGAGCGTGATATCACAATGTCAATAGATATCGCACTCAGCTCTACACATCATACTTATATACATCTCTGTGTGGCACAAATGAACAAAGGCTAAAGCATTAGGACAACGAAACTTCCCATAAAAATCATAACAACAAGGGCATCCAAATGCCACTTCAACACTTCCCCTCATTCCAATGACCATACATTCCTCCAGTTCTGTTGGCAGGACATATCAAAGTTGCATGCAGCAGTGGTGGCCATGGGTGCATAGATCAGGAAGTGTAGCAGGCATGTTCAGTGGGGGAATGGTGACATTGGCATGTACAGTGATGAGCAGGAATGGGTAGGAAAATGGGTAGCAGCAGACAAGACATCATGTTTCGATTGGAAGAACAAGTGGTGTCAAAACACAGACAGACAGCCAGCAAAATGCAGCTAGCATCGGCAGCCTACAGGGTAATTTTCAGAGATTACACTCAAGTCACCCAACTGGCAAGGCAGGGTGATGTCAACACAGGCAGTGCATGAGCAAGCAGCTAGCAAACACAACTAGCAAGGTGGTGTTGACATTGGCAGTGAAAATCGCAAGCCCAACGGCAGGGCACAGGGCAGTTACAGAGCTTTATCCTCAAGTGCCCAACATTTGATCACAAGCCCACACAGAACAGTCCAATCATCGGTGAGGTTACAGGACACTCCGATCGCCATAAGCAGGGTGGCATAATACATCAGCACATCATCTGCAGCGCATTTTGATTTTCCCTTCAGCAACATCGGGTTTCTACCAACTCTTCCCTCAACACGACATTGTTGCAGGGATAAACCCTTGCACTACAAAACACTGCTCTTTCATTCTTTCATGTATACTAGAGACCTTTAACCCGTGGGGTGCTCGTTCCTCGCACACCCACGCGTTTAGCGGTCTCTAGCTCCTGCGGAGGGCATCGGGGCTGCACCCCGAACCCCCCTGGGGCGTTGCCCCAGACCCCATTGGGGCTCCGCCCCATGCAACGACATCCTTGTTATTATTGTTCCCCTTGTGCTAAAGAAATAATAAGATATATGGTAATTATTTATGCACCAAGGGGCCAGCCCCTTGAACCCCTGCTCCTGCGGAGAGCCTGGGGCTGCGCCCCAAACCCCCCTGGATATATTTGATTATTTTTTACACCAAGGGGCCAGCCCCTTGAACCCCTGCTCCTGCGGAGGGCCATCAGGGCCTTGCCCTGAACCCCACTCCTGCGGAGAGCCTTGGGGCTGCGCCCCAAACCCCGCTCCATCAATCATACACAGGAATGAGAAATGCCTTTCCCCCTCTTGGCAATGCAGTGGGAGTGAGGCCCTTTTATTTGTTGTTTTCCTTTATTTCCTCGCCATTTCTGCAAACCCACCACCCCAACCAATCAAATTTTGTCTGTAATTCCTTTGTAAGTTTGTAAAACAGTGTTCCCCATGTTACCATGAATTTTTTGGATTTTATTTTATAGAGAGCACCTGGCTTTTATTTTTCTATCTTGTTATTCTATGTTGTCCCATGTTGCCGTGAATTTTCTGGATTTTATTTTATATAAAACTTATTTTCCTTTGTTGTCCCACATTGCCGCAATTTTTTCAGATTTTATTTTATTCAGGACACCTTGGTTTTATTTTTTTTGGATGTTTCTGCTTCATGTTGTGCCATGTTGCCGTGAATTTTCTCAAATTTTTACCTTATATGGAACCCTTCATTTGATTCTGCTCCACATTTTAATTATTCAATTTTATTTACCTATTTATTTTACATGCTAATAGCGAAATACAAAGAAAAAGAGAGAATACAACCATTTATGGTAGACACCAATTTCGAAAACATAACTAATACAACACCACTATTACTATTATTATCTAATTGTATTTGCTAATTAGCGAAAACAACAAAAAAAAAATAACACAACAATACTATCATTACTTATTAATAACTAATTGGTGAAAACAACCAAAAAAAAAAAAATTAACAAACAACTACTATTTTTATTATTTTATTATTTATTATTACTACTATTTACGGTTATTATGACCTATTTATCTACTTTTATTTACCTATCTACCTATTTTATCTATTTATCTATCTATTTTACATGCCAAAGTCACATGGGAACAAAAAAGAATTGCTCCCACGGGGGGATTTGAACTGATTTTGAGTGGGGGTATTAGTACTTTTTCGCATATGTCTGTGCGCGAACAAAGTTGTGGGAGGTTACACTCAATTGCTCACGTGAATTTCCTCAAACTAAACATATACACGTGATTTTTCACATAAACCTATCATATCTCTGTCAGTTCTCATCCGTTTCTCGTCGGGTTTTTTTCCTTGGGTGCGTCTCAATGTCCTCTACATGCTGTACTATTAGTCCGACTCGTCGTTCGGCAATCCTGAGGAGATTATGGCGATTTATCGCATTCCCCATGCACAAACTGTATAGTAATCTATTATATCTTGCTTGATACTGAACCAAATGTTTTATAAATTTGCGTACTAATTTATATATTATTAACGCAAGTTTTTGACATTTTTTTATATTTTTTTTGACATGCCATGAGGCGCTGGAAGACGTTTCCCACGCACAGACCACGCGCGGAGCAGACACTACATTCGTATCTCTGTCAGTTCTTATTCGTTTCTCCTCGGGTTTTTTCTAACGGGCGCGTATTAAATTTTCCTACAATGTGTATTATTACCCCAACCTGATACTTTGCGATATTGAGGGTGCCAAGTGAAATTTAATGGAATAATTTATCATATCTCGCTTGATATTGCACCAAATGTCCTGAGATTTTGCGAGCTATTTTATATAGTATTAGCGCAAGTACTTGGTATTTTCACAGATTTTTAAAACATCTGTAAGGTGCTGGGGACCGTTTCCCACGCACAGATCATGCGCGGAGCTGACACTGGATTTGTATCTCTGTCAGTTCCTATTCGTTTCTCTTTGGGTTTTTTTTAACGGGCGCGTGTCAATGCCCTATACAATGTGTACTATTACCTTAACCTGATATCTTGCGATCTTGAGGGTGCCAAGTGAAATTTAATGGACTAATTTATCATATCTCGCTTGATACTGCACCAAATGTTCTGGAAATTTGCATGCTACTCTAAATATTATTAACGCAAGTACTTGATATTTTTACATATTTTTAAAACGCCTGTGAGGTGCTGGAGAACGTTTCCCACGCACAGATCACCCGCGGAGCTGACAGTGGATTGGTATCTCTGTCAGTTCTTGACCGTTTCTCGTCGGGTTTGCTGCAATGGGCCCGTACTAACATTCTATGCATTTGGTATTATTAGTGCAAGTCGTGAATCAGCATGAGTGAGGAGGTGGAACGTTTTTTCACAAATAAACCATGTACTAAGTTTCTCTGTCAATTCCCATTCGTTTTTCGTCGGGTTTCTTTTAATGGGCCCGTGCCAACCCCCTGGTTATCTTATATTATTGGTGCAAGGAGCGAGCAAGCGCTTATGAGGCAGTAGGACGTGTTTTTACATTTTTTTACACATAAAAGGCATGTTCATGTGTATCTCTGTCAATTATCATTCGTTTTTGGTCGTTTCTTTTTGTACATGCTTGTATTAACGTCCTTATTATTTTATATTATTGTCGTACATCTCAAATGAGGGTCTATGAGGCGGTGGAACGTTTTTTCACATTTTTTCACACACAAAAGACATGTACATGCATATCTCTGTCAAATCTCATTCGTTTTTCGTCGGGTTTTTTTCAATGAGCTTGTATAAACAGCTTCCTTATTTAATATTATTAGCGTGCATCGTCAAACAGCCTGTATGAGGCCGTGGACACTGTTTCCCACGCACACAGCTCGCGCTGGGATGGGCCACCACTCGTATCTCCCTCAATTCTCAACCGTTTTTCATGGGGTCTTTTGCAATGGAATCGCTCAAACGTCCTCTCCATCTTTTATTATTACACCAAGATAGGTCATCTAGTACAATCGTTAACATTGACACAGCTCCCACGGCTCAGAGAACTGCATTGCTTACGTTAATTAAACTGAATAGGACAATACAAAAACTGAATAACACCATACATTCAACCTGACTTTATTATATATATTATATATACATTGGTGAGTGTAGTTGGGGTAGTCCCGTGACTGCACAGCCACAACTATACAGCACCGTACCACAAGGACCTTTGGTGAGATTGAGAAGGAGATCACTGTCCCCCCTGTGAGCCTGTGTGACATTGGGATGGATTTCCCTGTTACAACGTCCTGGCCTTTCCTACTTTGACAACATCGGGTTGCTACATCAACCCTTCCCCTCAACCCAACATCCATACATCTCACTTTCTCCACTGTGGTGTCAACAGGCACAGGTGACGTATTAGAATTAGTCTATGTCGCGTTAGACTCAGACTCTGACAAGAGATCTATATTGTAAATACCTATGTCGCGTTAGACTGCAACAAGAGTTATACATGAATTATAAAGAAGATTATTAGAGATTGTTCTCACCTCAGACTCTGACAAGAGATCTGAGGGAGAAAAGTCTAAGAAATCCCCTCTTATATACGCGACATTCCCTGAGTGGCAACGTCATCGTACAAAGGGAGTTTTAAGTTGAATAAGGAGGGCAAAACGCCCCCAATGCCTCAAAGCGCCCCAGAATAACTGCTACGAATAACCGCCACAAAACTTCCCGATGTAAACAAAGTTGGTGTTCTAATATGATGCAGGTACAGCGACTCAATAACGAGGGGGGAATGGCAAGAGGGACAGTGGAACAACGGAGTGACAGTGCTGACACAGACAGTGGACAGTGGAAATGGCAGGGGGGACAGTGCAGAGAATGGCACAGACAGCGCTTGAGCAACACAGTAATACTTCCCCTTGCTCAAAGTGCCTATAGTGTACAGTGAGTACGGCCCACAGTGACAGCGCTATTACAGCACATAAACAGGTCTAGATGACTAGATGACAACAGCACAGCGGTGCTTATCGTCAATGAGCCTCCTCAAACACAGGGCAATCATACAGCAAGTATGACACAGATACTAGCAGGGTGATGGCCAACAGCACTGGCACAGCAAGGGATCTACTACCGTCATAGTAGGTCTACTATGATCTGAATTGATTTTAAAATTCCCATGGCATAGTAGGATTGAATGGAAAGGACTGAATTGGTTCTGAAAGTCAAGTGGCTTGACTACCGTCATAGTAGGATTGAATGGCATAGTAGGATTTTTTCCTCACCGCTAGCAAGTGAGGATGTCCACTTGCTTTTTTTCTCACAGCAGCAAGTGACGATGTTCACTTGCTTTTTTTCTCATGGCTAGCAATCTCACAGCAAGCAAGTGAAGATGTCCACTTGCTTTTTCCTCATGGCAGCAAGTGACGATGTTCACTTGCTTTTTTTCTCACACACAGGAAATGAAGGGTAACCTTCTCAACCTCCTGTGAAGCCGCTACAAATGGGAGCCGGGAACTATACAGTTTTCGGCTCTTTGCCGACTTTCCATAATTGGCACCCCCCATGGGAACTTTCTGGGCGAGCTGCTCGCCCAGAATGTTCCCACAGTCTGCATGCATGCGGGATTGTGGAACAGTGAAGGGAAAAATAGGAGAAAATGGGGGAAGGGTACCTGAGGGTGTGTGGGGTCAGGGGCTGTGCCCTGACAGCTAGCAAGTGATGATGTCCACTTGCTTTTTTCTCACGGCAAGCAAGTGAAGATATCCACTTGCTTTTTTTTCTCACGGCAGCAAGTGAAGATGTTCACTTGCTTTTTTTCTCATGGCTAGCAAGTGAAGATGTCCACTTGCACTATTGTCATAGTAGGATGGAATGGAAAAGGCTGGTGCATAGTAGGATGTCAGTGCCATCTGTCATATCCATCCCCAGCCAACGACTTCCGGTACCTCCAATCCCTCCGGTCTACCTCCGCTCCTTCTTCACTAACCTCAGAGCTTCCGTATTCCGCAATCCCCTCGGTACCCCTTGATGGTCACCACCCCCTCCTTTCAATTTATTACCTACGCCTCCCTAAGTACGGAGCCCCGAAGACTTCCGGACAGCTCCAACATCCGCTAGCGCACTCCCGCCTCCATTGGGCAATACTCTTGCCTGCCCTGCAGAGCCCGCCTTCGGGCCTATCCCTCCTTTCCGTTTCTGGGTTATTGCCTGCCTTTCCGTTAACCCCGCAACCCGACTCGTCGGCAATATTCAGTCAGCTAATGTTTAACCCCGTTAGCTCCGCTCCGTTCGGCTCCGCCATTTGCGGACCCGTCTTCGCTGTAACCATATATATATCCAACTTGTACATAGGTTACACTTCAGTAATAAAATCGACTAGAGTTTACCCCCTTTCAGTTCTAGTTGCCAGTTAGTAAGTTAGGGCACGGACGTGTTACTTGGCACAGCGCTCCTGGCATAAGTCGCTGAGGCCAAAGCCCTCCGCCACGGAGACTTTCCCTTGTCTCAACCTGGTCTCTGACACCATCTTAGTGTCTCTACTACAGTCATAGTAGGATTGAATGGAAAAGGCAGGTGCATAGGAGGATTTAAGCAAGTGAGGATATCCACTTGCTTTTTTTTTCATGGCTAGCAAGTGGAGATGTCCACTTGCTTTTTTTCTCACGGCAGCAAGTGAAGATGTTCACTTGCTTTTTTTCTCATGGCTAGCAAGTGAAGGTGTCCACTTGCTTTTATTCTCACAGACACTGTATTCCCTGCTCTTGCTGCATGCAGTACGTGGCACTACACATAACCACTATGTTAGGGTACGGCCCTTGACCCCACATGCACATGGACCCATGGGAACTTTCTGGGCAAGCAACTCGCCCAGAACCTTCCCACGGGAGATGCCTGTTATGGGAAGTCTGCAAAGAGCCAAGAACTGTACAGTTCCCAGGCTTTCCTGATGCCTAGGATGAGTATTTTGAGGAGCCCCCAAATGGTCCTTGTTGGAAACTACCCAAGCGTTGTAACATGTTGAGAGCCTCTCAATGGCACCTGCCGTTCCAACACTCTCACATTGTAGAATAGTAATAACTGCTACACTATCATGCACTCTGAGGAAGTGAAATATGAATGTACAGTTGCTACAGCCATGGTTGACAGTGAAAGGAAAGCGCATCCATGCATTTGTGAACTGTCAGGGGATGCGCATGCTCACGCAGGATGCTCCAATAACCTAGTTGTGATTAAAGCCGGGGGAAAGGGATGTCCCCATCTTAGGGTCAGCTATATACATGTAGAGTCCGGCAATAAGGAAACCAAATGGATTGCCGATAGAATCACGTGATCATAGAATGTTCCAGAACAATGCCGGAGATGATCCGGGTCACCGGGGCTTAGGTAAGCGGAGTAGATGGGAATTACCGGCATACTTCCCACGCGCATATGCACAGCCAGCATAGGGTCCAGGGTCGTTGCTGATCCCTGACATGAACGTGCAGACCTGTGGGAAAGTGCTGGGCGAGCGACTCGCCCAGAAACCATCACAGCCACAACTGTGGGAACTTTCTGGGTGAGCAGCTCGCCCAGAATCTTCCCATGGGGGGTGCCAGTTACGGAAAGTTCACAAAGAGCTGTCACAACTCCACCAACCTGCCCTAGTGCCACTGACTATTATCATCGGACCATCCACCCTTCCACCCATTGCAAGGGCACCTGGGGTTTTGGACTCACTGAGGCCCCAGTCCCAACTAACTCAACCTAAAACTGACACTGGGTCAAGCTAGCAGTACTTCCTGCGAAGCTGTGTCCCCAAGTCTACAAGCACTAAACCCAAGCTAAACTTTCCTTTTGAGATATTAGCTTCAAGGATGTTGACTCTCACATCTCGATCGCCCCAATGCAAACCAGGAATGTAGCGAGTAGCTCGACAGTCATCCATGTAGATTTCCACCATGCCACCAATGATACCTGAAATGTATGGCATCCATCTCACCATGAATAAATCACTAAACATCACTGTGAGCTTGAGGACTCTAACTGGAATGATGTGAGTTACTTGCTGAAAGTGCCACTCGTTTGCTGTCATCATCTCTGAATAAACCCGTGTTCCATCCAAACAATACACCCATGAGGGTGCATAGGCAATACCCCCATCAAAGTCTGGATTCTGGAATAGGAAGTGCATGCATTCCATGGGATCACGCCAGTAGAGTGTTTGTGGCTCATTGGGCGCTTCTTTGAGGATCATCGTATTGGACCTCCATGAAGGTGGGCCTGGCATCATCTTCACCCAATCGTACATTGAAGCTGCATCCTTCCAGCTTGGTGGATGCAGATGGTCTGTCACCTAATCCCACAGCTGGTAGCGATCATTTATCTGGAATGTTAGGCTCACGCACCCATTTAAGCTTTCGGAAGCGATTAATCCCTCCTTGTGAAACACCCTCCATGCTCAACCAATAACAAAGTTCCCAATCCTCCTTGCTTTCATAGGGCCGACCACTCTCCTCCTGCTTAGATAGTTGGTCCCAAAGAGTCTCTATGGCACCTCCAGGAGGTTTTTTGTTGTTATTTAATGGAGGTATGAGATAGCGACCACTTCCATCATGGCAACCGGACTGGAAATGTGTCCATCTCTGTCTACTCACAAGCATTCATGACACGCTTTGGGCATGTGCAAGCAAACACCGTCCTCCCTGAATTCCACAGGGCTGCACAGGGAATCAACAGTGAATTGCTTTCTCAAACAAGGCAAAGACAAAGCCATGACCCCATTGGAGAAGACAGTGATGATGACAATAACGATAGTGACTATGCACCCTCAAACCAAGAATCTGATGATGACCAACTGCTTGGTGGTGACGAACTTGACACCCAGGAGGTTGAGGACCTCCTTCATCAGCATGCTGTGGAGCCCCTAAAGGGTGTGTTTTTCCAGGGATACAATGAGTTGCAACATTGGATTGCACGGAGGTCAGGAGCAGCTGAAACCATGCATGGAGCCATAACTGCTGCTCTTGCTGGACAATATGCCCAACTGACAGAATGCACAAAGGCTGAAGAGATGTCCTCCTATGTGGAGCGGGGGATGCCATTCGACCGAATGAAGCACAAACTCACATCCAATGATCCTGACTTGCGACCACCAACTGATCTCTGACTGGAGAATTATTGGACCATCAACTTTTCTGGAATTGCACAGGAGAAACGGACTGGAAGGTCAGAATGATATATTGGAAGTTTTGTACTTTGTATTGATGGTTGATCTCCAGAGCTATTTTCGAGAAGATTCTCACCCCCCTTGTGGACACATGGGTTGATCCGGAATTGGTAGACAAACTCAGGCGCAATTTGGTCATCTTCAAACCTGAGGTATGTGTTGGTCATGATCATCTTTGACATGTCTAATATGGTGGGAATGGGGATGATTTAGGTCCTTCAGCGGACATATCTTTGGACCACATACCCTCTCTTCTGGGCCATAGATCACATCTACCAATCCGAAGTCCGATGCAAGAAAGAGGGATGTCCAGCAAACTTGCTGCTGCGAGAGCTGCTTTCAGCACTGGAACGAGCTGGTAGCTTTGGGTTCTGTGGTGCAGGAAGGGTGCTGTCCACATATGTGATGGACCCTCTTTTGCTTTCTGTCGGAATCAAGGAAACTGGATTCCCATGTCTGAGTGACATGGTGGGGATCCACCTTGAACGAATGGAAAAGATTGATGTCGATGCATCCAGATGGCCGAAAGATGCTGCTGGAGTCCCACGCTTTGCATCAAAGCGTGTTGTTCTGTACAACTACTCTCAGGCCACATATGATGTGAGTGTTTATTTGTTTAATCCTTGGGATAGTCATTCTTCTGTGTGTGCATGGGAGTACGACCTTTCTCTTAAGTCTCTGGAGGAAATTAATGTCATAGTTCTGTGCTCGCATGGGAGTGCGACCTTTCTCTTAAGTCTCTGTAGGGAAATTATTGTTGTAGTTCTGTGCTCACATGGAAGTACAACTGCTTTTCTAAAAATTCACCACAGAGAAGTTGTTGTCATTCCATGCGTGAATGGAACTACAATAATAACCCACTTTTTCAATCATGCATGAATTTCCATTGCCAAGTACTGACCCACCCCTTCACTTTCACTCACAGCATATGAAAGCCACCTGCTTCATTGAGCATATCCACCTTGGTCTTCACACCACCAAACATCTCCCCACCTCCCTCCCAAGGGAGGAGAAAATCCTTCAGTCACTAGCCAGTTATGTGGTTGAAACACTTGAGACAGATGCCCTCTATGAAATTGAGAAGGGAATCAAGAAATCCCTGAATGCAAGCTATGCAACTGCAGACCGAGATGACTGACGTCGCCTCAATATCCAAGCTGATGCACTCAAGGAACTCTTGTCCAGGGCACACCCCTTTGACAATTCTAAAGTGGCCACAGAGTGCCAGATTCTCACACTTGCCACCTCCTCTCAAGCCATACACTCAATTTTGAAGAACCTGCCCTGCATTGATGGGTCCGTGGCTTGTATGCAATGGTCACACTGCCTGACCTTGTTCAAAAATCATCATCAACAAGGAAGGGCCTTGGAGCACCCTTCTTTCGACAAGGGTCTGCTGCGGAAGTCTGCACTCAAGTCTTCCAGGCATTGCAAGACCTTTGCCCACACACATCATCCTCACAAGGGCAACAGGAGTTCTGCATTGAGGCTGTTGTCTTTCAGATGGATTCAAGATGGATGTATTGATATCCACATTCCACCATGTTTCCCACAGGGAGGTCGAGTCAATGGGCACAGTATGATTCAAGGGCGGACTTGATATACCCCAGCAGAAATGCAAGACGACCTGATCTGGGAACCATGTCTGATCCAGATCGCCTTGCAGCCTCCATTGCCAGCACCCAGATTACAGAGGGAAATTCACAGGCATCATGGCACTGGATTGATGCAAGGCTTGGTGACCTTACATGGGTCATCAAACGTTCTCAACTTCCACTTGACTGGATCCAGCAAGACATCTTGAAGGACCCAATGTCTCAGGAGCTCACAAATTGGGTCACCGAGAGCTATGATATGTCGGATGCAAGATTCCACATCAGCCTCATTGCTGCGTTCATCCTCACTGCATGGGCTCCCTTCCATCGGGTCAAACACAATGAAGAGAAGATTCCAGCAGAACTGGCAAAGGGTGCAAACATGGTTGAATATGCCAACAGCCTTGTATGGGATCGTGAATATGGGAAGACTCAATCAGGGTGGAAAGCAAAGCCACCACTCTTCCACCTCTGGTTGATATACATTTGCGGTATTTTGGTGGAGGACAGTCCTTGGTGGCGGAGACATGAACAGAAGGCCTGAACTCAGTCCATCAAACTGGCCTCCCGTATTGCTGAGCAAGGAAAAAATGCAGAGATGATGACCATGTTCAACACCAAGCTCCGTGAGTGCTTCCTGAAGCTATCTGTATCACAATTATGATGATAATATAGAGAGGAAAGGGGTCACCATTGCTGTCCTTGCCTGACTCCACCTGGTAGAGGCCTGCAAACCTAATGCATTCAAGCCTGGAAGTCGCTATCAGATGGACTGGAGGCGCCATCTGAAGGAGGTATTGGAGTCTAGGCTTGCGACCATTTCCAAGCACCTAGCCCAACCTCCACATATGTGCCCTGTGTTCTGTGTAGTGCGATATTTCTTGGGTGATGAGTGCCGTTCCCTTCACGAGTCTTTCCGAGTACCACCCATGAAGGAGCGAGTGCCCTCCACTTCTTTGGCACACAAAGCTTCAGAGGCATCCCTCTGTGCTGATTCTGAGTCATCAGAAGATGAAGCAGAGAATCCTGGGCTGAGTGCTTGTCCTAGGAAACGTTCCTCAGGATCTCCCACGGAGACACCCGGGTGGTTACGGCTGTGTGTGAGGGTGACGTGGCACTTGTCATGTGATCTAAGCCACATGTATATAAACGAACCTGAAGTGGGAACCGAAGAAGTAGCCTTCTTCTCAACTTTCCACTTCAGTCTAAGTGGCCAGGGACCACTGTCCCGCATAGGACCTGTCAGTACACACGCCCAATCCGCCCCCTGCCAGGCTCTCAGCCCTGGATGCTACACCTGGGCTCCCTCGACCCCGGACGAGTCCCTGACAACTTGTAGACTTTCTTCTTCTTATGTCCGACCATGGATTCCCAGCAACCCAAGATCGTGTAATTGAGTATGCATTGGAAGTTGCCCAGATACGGCACCCATCCCTCACCAAGCTTGGCAAAAATTGGGTTGATGGGTTTTTAGTATGCAACAAAGACCGACTTCAACCCAAGTGGAGTGCCAATCTCGAAAGTACTTGGGGTGGTGCTGTAAATCCAACAGCTGTCCAACACTAGTTCCAACTATTACAAGCTCAGTATAATCATTTCAATTTCCGACATGAGGATGTCTATGCTATGGATGAGAGTGGCTTCCCTTTTGGGACTGGGGAAAGGGTCAAGGTCTTTGCATGCAGGATGACAAAAAGGGCACACATTCAATGCGATGGGAATCGCGAGAATGTCAGTGTGATTGTGACTGTCTGTGCAGATGGCACTTCAGTGCCTCCGGTTGTTATTTTTAAGGGGCAGAATGTTAATTCAAAGTGGTTGAAGGATAATCCTTTGCAGGCCGCATAAGTTACCCATTCATTACATGGAATGTGTGTTCATATATATTTTTGTGTTCTAGAGTCACTGTATCAGAAAAGGGGTGGACAGACAATGAGATTGGCTTAGACTGGCTTCAAACCTTTAAAGAGTCTACACAACACAAGGCTGCTGGCTGCTACCGTCTCCTGGTAGTGGATGGACATAACTCACATTACAGTCTGGACTTCATAACATATGCATGCAACCACAACATTGTTGTTATATGTTATCCAGCACACACAACACACGTTCTCCAGGGGCTTGATGTTGTTATATTCTCCCTCTTAAAGCGGGGCTTCTCAAAGGAGCGCAACGCTTTTAATTTACAAAACTACCCAAGGAAGCTAAACAAATCCTCATTTCTATCAGTCTTCGGTCAAGCATGGACAGACACCATAACCCCAGCTCACATTATCACCAGCTTCTGCGTAACTGGCATCTATCCAGTCAACCCAAGTGTCATCCACCCAGAACAACTTGCACCGAGTATTGAACATTCCACCCAAGGAGATCTTCCTCTCCCTGTGGCCTCACCTGTTAAGCGCATTATGCACTTTCACAGTCAGCTGATGTCTCATAAATACCAATGGGAATGCACACCTTCACCAATGGACAACTCGCAGGATGTTAGAATGTACCTAGGTGGAAGTAATGTTCCAGACAACAAGGTTAGTGATGATGAAAGTGATGGACCAATTATCAATCGCACCTTGCTTGCTGTCTCTCAAATCACAAACATCCCAACCCACAATCTCCACGCATCACCACAATCTTCCGGCACCGGGTGTACCATGTTCAGCACCAAGAATACCACCATCAGCCCCAATGAGACTCTTACCTTTCCCCCAGCTCATGCCCGAGCAAAGAAGCGTGCCATCAATGACCTAGAACATATTATGTCATTTTCTTCATCCACAAATTCCATTGTGTCCTCCTCACCTCTCCGTTCAACATTCAAACTTCCTGAACGTGCATATGGCCAACTTAGTGATCTACCCCCAATTAAATGGGATCTCGCAGACAATCGTGACTCAGGATCCAAGACTTGCCTCGAATTAGTGCAAGAAAACCAAGAAATGCGGCACGAGTTTCGGAAGGCCCAAGTGTTGGTGGAGAGAGCCATTAATGCAGTGCATCAGCAAACCTGGATGCGGAGGCCTGAGAGCTCATAGAGCTCATAGAGCTCTCAGAGCTCTCAGAGCTCTCAGAGCTTCAGTACTTTGAAATTGCAGGTCCCCTTCTCTGAGAGCTCCAAAAAGTAGTCAAAGCTCTGAGAGCTCATAGAGCTATATTTGCACACAGGGGGCTATTATCTATATGAGCTCCCTGAGTGTTTAATTTACCCGATATCAAAATTAAAATTTAAAAGCATTGACTATGGCATCATGTGACTAGCCATAGCCATGTCGGAAAACACGGAATTTCGTTTTAACGCGTTAAGAGCTCTCAACGCATTTCAACGCCTTATTGATCCGTTCCAACGCTTTATTAATCTGTTCCAACACTTTGTTAGTCCGTTCCAACGCTCAAAGCAAAAATCAAATTGTAAATACTCAGCCGCGCTGTAAATATCCCTGTTCACAAATGCATGGATGCGCTTTCCTTTCACTGTTAACCACAGCTGTAGCAACTGCACATTCACATTTCCATACCCTGTACTTTCAAGCTACATGGGAGTTCTCCATACTCAGGTAAACACACGTTTCACGATTCATTGCCACAAATTACCTTTGCTTGCTTCACATCAATGACGTCTACCTACTTGACAGCCAACCACTCTCACAGCGAACGACCACTTCAGCAAGTGACAAATCCCCAACAACCCCACCATTCACTTCCTGTGTCATTTTAATGAGTGGGGTTCCATATGGGAGGCCGGGCGCTGAGTCCTAACCTGCACATGTCATTCAGGGACAGCATGGACAACGATTCCGACGCACACAGAGAACGTTGCAGCAATTTTTTTCGGTAACTCACTTCATAACAGAGTGCACCCCCCATCAACTGTCAGTGTTCAGCATAGGAATCTTCCTTTATCGCTCCATGTTCCACCACCCTCAATGTCCACCGCACATTCTTATTTAAGCCACTTCATTCACTGAGTTCTGATTTGTGTTTGTGCTTCATGTTCTCCTCAATACCACTGCTGAAATGAACTTCAACTTCGTTCGAATTCTAACTCCACATAGCATCACCATTGAGAGCCACAATGAGACATGGTCCAATCCCACAGTGGGTGTACACATATTGAGAATATCAAGTAACTTAGCCCAAAAGACCTATCGACACAACTTTATGTCGACATATCAGTGCAAAGCCAAGAGTGCATGATAGTGTAGCGGTTATGAATGTACTTACTATAATGACCACAGTGTTCCTCGGTTCAATTCTCACCTGTACCAACCATTTAATGATATTTCTGGTCCTATTCCGCAATGTGAGTTACCAAAATTGAGGATAATGTGTGGGGATGTAATGAAATGAAGGTAGGCTTCAATCCTGGCCTGCAAGGAGTTGTCTCTTTTTGTTGACCCTACCTTGTTGCCGTTGCAACACATTGAAACGGAGGGAAAGCATTACAATGCCTCGAAGCGTTGGAACGATTGAGTTCAGTGTTGAGAGTGTTAGAACGGCACGTGCTGTTGAGAGGTGTTACAACGCCTTCTAACGGGTCACAACGTGTCCGCAGTGTTTTCCAACACAACTCCCTACCAAACAAGGGACTGAACAAACTCAGCTTCACTTTCAGCACCAATGCAGCACCAGACACCAAGGGTATGTAGCCCAATCAATATATAGACCAAATTTAGGGATTTACAACGCCTTCTAACGGGTCACAACGTGTCCGCAGTGTTTCCCAACACAACTCCCTACCAAACAAGGGACTGAACAAACTCAGCTTCACTTTCAGCACCAATGCAGCACCAGACACCAAGGGTATGTAGCCCAATCAATATATAGACCAAATTTAGGGATATAAATGCAGTTAATCTGAAATTACTTAGGGAAAATGCGGGAAAATGAGTGGGGGGGAAATGGGGGGGAATTGGGAGGGGGAATGAGGGAAAAATTAAAGGGGGAAATGGGGGGAAAATGAGGGGGGAAATGGGGAAATTTGGAGGGGGGGATGAGGGGGAAAATGAGGGGAAAATGGAGGGGGGGAATGGGGTGACATTTGGAGGGGGAAATGAGGAGGGAATTGGGGGGAATGAGGGAGGAAATGAGGGAGGAAATTGAGGGGGGAAGTGGGGGGAAAATGGAGGGGGGAATGGGGTGAAATTTGGAGGGGGGAATGAGGGGGGAATGAGGGGGAAAATGGGGGAGGAAATGGAGGGGGGAAATGGGGGGGGAATGAGGGGAAATTTGGAGGGGAGGATGGGGGGGAATGGGGGGAAAATTGAGGAGGGAATTGAGGGGAAAATTGAGGGGGAATGGGGGGGGATGAGGGGGAAATTGGGAAGGAATGGGGGGGAATGGGGGGGGGGGGAATGAGGGGAAATTTGAAGGGAAATTGGGAGGGAATGGGGGAGAAATGGGGGGAAATTGAGGGCGGGGATGAAGGGGAAAATGGGAGGAAAATGAGGGGGAACTGGGGGGTTTCTAAAAACTTGAAAAAAAGTCAGGGAAAATTAAGGAAAATTCAGAAAATGGGGGACTTTCTAAAAAAGGAGAATGTCCAAAAAATCAGGGGGAAAATCAGAAATTTTGGGATAAGTTAGGGAGAGATATTTCAGGAAATTAGGAATAATTGGAAAAAAAATTAATTCACTTTTTTGATAATTCAATGTGCATTGGAAAGTGCCAAAGTGGGGCAATGTAGCAATGTATGTTTCAGTGTTAGAAAAGTCTCCCACCATGTTTTGGTGAGTGTCAGGGCACAGCCCCTCACTATTCCACAATCCCACATGCATGCAGACCCATGGGAAAGTTCTGGGTAAGTTACTCACCCAGAAACCATCACAGCCACAACTGTGGGAACTTTCTGGGTGAGCAGCTCATTCCCATGGGGGGGTGCCATTTATGGGGAGTCAACGAAGAGCTGAAAACTGTATAGTTCCTGGCTCCCATTTGTAGAGGAGGTTGAGAAGGTTTAGCCCCCTCAGTGAGTTTGAGGATCTCGGACTGGGACTAGATACCCCAGCGACTAGGAGGATCCCCCTGGGCCCATCACAGAACAAGGGCTGGGCCCTGACAGTGAGCCAAGTAACCATGGCTTTTTGACCATGGGAAATTTGGTGTCAAAGGCTTGGATGATATCTGAAGAATACATCAGCTTTTTGTTTGCTTTATTTTCAATTTACTTCATTTGGAACACTTTGTTAAAACTGATTTATACCCTACATAACATGCATGGTTACATTGCCACACTTTGGTGCTTTCCAATTCACATAGAATCATCAAAATTGGTTGAGTTTTGAGCAAGAAATGAGATGAAAGATAAAGTGCAAATTTTTGAATTTCAGAGTTTTCCTCAAATTTTGTAAATAGCAATAAAAAATAAGGTGCTGATTTTAGTAAACACAAAAGGTATATGAGCTCTATGAGCCCACTGAGTTCATAGAGTTCATAGAGCTCATAGAGCTTTCAGAGCAATGACAATGGCCATTTTACACACATATATTATCTTTGCACTACTGGTGCCAAAATAACTAAGCAGATTTCATGGAGATATGAAGACCATCCATGATTTAAAAACAAAAAGCTCTATGAGCTCATAGAGCTCATAGAGTGTTTCAAGTAATGATGCTGGCCATGGAATATGCATTTCCAAAAATGTATATACATATTATCTTTGCACTTCTGCATCCTTAGGAGAATAAAATCATTCAAACATTTAATTTTCTCCACCCAATGTGTAGAGGGTGCACAGCAAAAAGACTCAATTTGCTCACAGAGCTCTGAGAGCTCTGAGAGCTCCAAGAGCTCCCTACCAAGTTTGCTGATGTGGATGCAGCAAATGCCCAGTTGGCATTAGGGGGAATGTATGTGTCTAAAGCTCAGACACAGCTCTTAGTGTGGGAAGAAGCAGAGAAGTCGAAGGAGGATAGTGGATGCATTAAAGGGACATTTAGCTGAGTTGTAACACATAATGGTTTCTTGAGGGACCAAGCAGAGCGTGCTCAGAGAAAATTAAATAAGCAAGAGTTGGAATGATGGAAGGAAGAGGCTAAGGAGTGGTGGAAAGTGTTCAACAACTCACAGAAGGCAGAAATAACGAGCTGGCACAAAGAAAAAGCGCACTTGGCCGCACTCAAACAAAAAGCACCACCAAAGCCACTGGAGGTCCAAATGAGGGAGTGGATGGCCAAAAATTATCCACAGCTTCAACAAAACAAGCCCTTCACATCACTGGAGGATGCAGGACAATCAGTGGAAGCGGGCAACATCTGTCTGGCATGAGCGCTTGAACACAATGTCACACCATGTCACATGTCTCATAGGGGGGTGAACACCCCAATTTCATACTTACTTGTGTACTCACTTTGTGATGAAACATTCTCCATATTATCGGCACTCATAGGTACAAGTTTGTTTTCTTCGTACTTTACAAATTTTTGGGATTTTTTAATGGAGTGTTGTGACAACAGGTTTCGGAATGGTAAAATGTGTCTCATTCAGGGGTGAATAACTGTATATACATAATACAAGACAAATGAGAAGAAAGGGAAAACCCAAGATGGACTTACCCACTTGCCGGGTTGGCGAGCTTGTGAGAGAATCACCTTATCAAGCACTGTGGAGTGGGTAGATGAAGGGTGGGATTAGTGACAGCTATTGGATAATGGGAAAACCTTTGCAGGGTTGGCAGAGGTCCTAGGAGGTCCATAGTAATGTTGGGTAGGTAGAAATATGAATAAACTTCTAGGATGAGGGTAAGGGGTACTGGAGAAGGTACTGGAGATCAGAGGTGGAGGTGGACCAGAAGTATACTGGAGGATATGGTGGAGGTGAGGGAGAGGACAAACCGGAGGTGAACCAGAACGGTGGCGGAGTAGATCGGAGGTTGGGTGGAGTAGGTATGGATATGACACCTACCCTGCAAGTCCACCTTCAGACCACACCCTCCATTCCAATTCTGGGTTATTATCTGTTAAACCTGTAACCCAAGTCACCAGTCTATGACCTCCATCAGCCCTCCCAATCTCTCTCTGCTGCCTCTGGTCGATGCCAACGATCCTAGGACTACCTCCTCCTTCGACTCTTTCCCGCTCTGCCTCCCATCTATGTCCACATCACCTCTGGACCTCCCCTACCACACCTCCACCTCTTTGGACCTCTTGTTCAAAGGATACAGATCTGCTTGTTGTTGGTAACTCTCAACTTGCCTATCCACCCTCCTTCTTACTTCTGGTCTCCACACCTCTGGCACCTCCAGTCATGTACCTCTGGTACCTCCTTATCTCCGGTACCTCCCCACTCCTACCTTACCTCCGGTCATGTTATTCTTTATTGTTTTATCATTTGACATTTTCTACAACCCCAATCTTGCGGACTACAACTTCCAGGCTCCAGACCTTTCCAGACGTCTTCCCCTGTAGTCCCCTGCTCATTCATAGATGGGCCCAGGCCTTACCATTCAGTTGGCTTCTAATCCTCCCACTCCACAAACTTCAGACGTAATTTGGGCTTTTCGCCTATTCTATATTTGTCCTGTGGAATTTTTCTATTTACTTCTCCTTCCCCTTGGTAACCTTTGTTTACCTTCGGATCCAATTGTCTCTGATATACGTATGTGCATACCACTCTAGTAAATAGTTTCCCCCCAGTTATAATATTAAGTCCTTGAATCCAATCCCTCTCCCAGGACGTCTATTGCATTCTACTCATCTGCTGCTCCACCCTGAACCAAGTACTGAGTGACAGGCAAGTCTAAAGGTGCCTTGGTATAAAACCCAACGAATCGTGTGACAAACGATTGACCCTTGCTAACACCTCCATCGTTAAGTAGTGAGGGGGGGCTTCTGGCCCCCTTCCACTGGCAGCCTCAGTTCCTCCATCACCAGCCCCCCCTGACAAATTGGGGACAACGAGAATGTAATGGGTGCAGTGCTCCGTTCCAAGTCACTGAAGCCGAGTCCCTTAAACACCCTGTCACCCTCGGAGCTCTGCCCCACCTCCAGTCAGTCTCTGACCCACCGTCGGATGACCCGGAACACCAAGCTCCACCAGACACACCCACCTGGGTAGCGATCAGATCTATCCCCAGGTGGGTTTGTGACAGTAATATTCAGTTGGCTAACCCTTGACCCTGTTATGTCAGCTCTGCCTGGTCCCTGCCATTTATGGACCTGCCACCTAGACTCCCGTTGTATCTGTCATATCCTTACACCAACTCCCATCCTCCTTCCTTCCTCCTTGGGCCTTGGCCCTTCACTCCTGCTTTGGGCAACACCATTGAGTCAAACACTTGACCCTCAATGTTGTTCCTCCTTCCAACTCCCTTTGTCTCCTTTCAGACTACCCTTTCTCCTTTTGATTCCAGACCCCTCCTTTATATACAATGTACCTAGTAACTTGTAACCTCAGTCCGAAATTGACTTGATTTCCCCCCTAAGAGACTTCCCCCTTGCTAGATCCAAAATTAGGGACCCCCAGGACAACCAGCAATGGCACAGCACTCTGCCTGAGTCGCTGAGGCCAAGGTCCTTCCATGATAAGTCTCCAATTCCATTCCAGAATCATCTGAACCCACCGAATCTAACAATATCTATATATACTATACTTGTACATAGATACTGTCATATCCATACCAACTCCGCCCAACCTCCAATCTACTCCGCCACCATTCCGGTTCACCTCCAGTTTGTCCTCTCCCTCACCTCCACCATATCCTCTGGTATACTTCTGGTCCACCTCCACCTCCGATCTCCAGTACCTTCTCTGGTACCCCTTACCCTCATCCTAGAAGTTTATTCATATTTCTACCTACCCAACATTACTATGGACCTCCTAGGACCTCTGCCAACCCTGCAAAGGTTTTCCCATTATCCAATAGCTGTCGCTAATCCCACCCTTCATCTACCCACTCCACAGTGCTCGATAAGGTGATTCTCTCATGAGCTTGCCAACCCGGCAAGTGGGTAAGTCCATCTTGGGTTTTCCCTTTCTTCTCATTTGTCTTGTATTATGTATATAAGTCATGTACCATAGTTGATGGCACTTCAGTGCAAAATCGATGACTAGATCTCCCCAGAGTTCGTGCCCCCTCATTCTGAAGTTAAGGACCCAACACTAGCATTACCGAACATAGGCACAGCGCTCCTCTCCAAGTCACTGAGGCCACAGTCCTTCCGCTCATCCTCTACCTCCAGCCTCCTTTCTGGGGAAAGGTCCAGACACGCTCGTTCCCTCCTTGCCATGTTTTGACAGTAGGCAACTAAATAGCCCAGTGGAGGTGGGGATGCACTTGTGGACATCAGAGCTGTCTGGAGGCCTTCAGGGGTCCATACTTAGGGAGGTGTAAGTAATATATTGAAATGGGGGGGTGGTGACCATCAGGGTAGTCAGAGGGGATTACAGGATTCAGGGGCTCCAAGGTTGGGAATGGCAGAGCAGAGGCAATTGGGGATGGCCAGTTGCAGAAGGTGGTGGTGGGAGATGGATATGACATAATCAGAATTATAGTGAAGTAAGGTTAATTCCTTACAGTGATCCAGCTCCACTCCTTCAGTGCTTATTGTCAGGGCACAGCCCTCAACCCCACACACCCTCAGACACCCCTTCCCCCATTTTCCCCCATTTCTCCTCCACTGTTCCACAATGGTACAAGTATGCAAACCCGTGGGAATGTTCTGGGCAAGCAGCTCACCCAGAATCTTCCCATGGTACCTAATATGGAAACTCAGGAAAGACCCAACAACTGCACAGTTCTCAGGCTCCTTTTGTAGCAGCCTCACAGGGGGTTGAGAAGGTTACCCTTCTTCTCAACTCATTCCATGTGAAGCCCAGGGCAAGTCCCCTCAGCAACTTTGAGGAACTAGTGGCTGGAGAAGACTCTCCAGTGCCACTCCCAGACCTCCTGTCAGAGATGGGCTGGGTTCTGTCAGAGTCGGGGTTGGAGGTGATGCAGAGGTCTGTTGGAGCATGCACACACGGATATGTGGGCGGAAATATGCGGTGCGTTGAAAGAGGGCTCGCGGCTCTCGATGCTGACTAAGCTCATGGGGCCAAACTCTCCAAAATCCTACTTTCTTGACTAAACTTCGCTATGCTTGATCCTTAACTCCGCAGTGGGTTCTCTGGGATTTCCGCAAGGTCCGGGCTCAGCGTCCACTACTCACTTGTTGTGAGCTAGACAGCTGCCCTTATTCCTACTGTTGGAATTCCACTCACTCACACCCACTCTAGCGTGTCCTAGCACCTTAGAGAAAATTGGGGGAGGGGAGAACTTCTATTCCAGAATCCGGTATGTACAGGATATAAGGAACAATTATTTTTAAAATAATTGATGAGAAATAACTGAAATGATGGTGAAATATAAAAATAAAAGAAAATAAGCGATTTCTCAGCAGATTTATGGAATTAAGAGCCGAAATTGGAAATGAAGCCGTAGATAACTCTCACGCAGCCAATAAGCATTTTTACCAATTTATTAGACGCGGTGGGAATGAGTGAGGCTGGAATTCTGGGTTGCTGCTTGAGATTCCCACGCCCGCACATGGCCGTGCCTAACTTGCCAACATAGAACTCCATCAATTCTCCACCGATTGGGACGTTTTTGATACCGTCGGAATCGTACAAATTAGCACTATTTTTAGGTATCAAATCCGTACCAAGTCATCGTGTGAATAGAAGTGGTTTTCTAATCATGGAAGTGGGTATCCGAGCCAGCTCTGCACGTGGGCGATTATCCCGCCTACAGCATCTGGAAGCGCTGTTCAGGGTTAGCAGAGTGGGATCGCGGCCTCAGCGACTCAAGTGGAGCACTGTGCCCTGAGCTTGACGTCTGGGGGAGATCCCTTATTTACGACTCACAATTACAGCGGACTTCAAACAAGACTTGCAGGCGGAGCGGGCCCATAGGAGGAGCACGGACTCCGCGAGCACGGACTCAGAAGGGGGGAACAGAAGGAGGGACTCAGACCAGACAGGGGGGGTACTCTAGTTGATTTCAGACTGAGGTCCCCGAAAGTATTTACAAGGTATAAGTAGGTAAAAGAAATCATAAGAAGGACCGGTCGGTCCGGTGCGGAAATGAGCAGGGACTTGTCAAACTAAACCAAGGACAAGAACCCAGGAAATGGGAGGCAAGGAATGAATAAAGTCAAAGTGGATCAAGTACCAATATTGACAGATTAAATGAATGAATTGGAAGGTGCAATAACACACGGATCAAATGCCAATATTGGCAATGAAATGGGTGAACATAATAGGCACTCGGCAAGGAATGAATGATATGATGCCGAGTGGCAAAAGGCCAAAGGGAAAGCAGGGCCGGCATGCGGCACTGACACAAGTCTGCGAAATGGGGCACAGGAATCAGCATGGTGCTGATCAGTCTGCAGACAGAGGGTGGTCCGTCAGTGCTGTCACAAACAAGGACAGCATGATGGCCAGCAAAGGTATGGAGTGTTGACCTGACCACTGGGTGTGGAGGGCAACCAGGAGTGTTATAGGAATGGAGTCTCTCGCGACCATGTCGACTGAACGTCCACCACAGCGGGCCCTCCTTCTCCATATCCTCCCTTCTCTTTGTTACCTTCTCCCCGCTTCCCCCCTTTCTTACATGTTCACTCCACGCTAAGCTTTCCCTTATCGGGTTTTGGTGCTGGCCAGAATATTTATTCTATTTCATGAGATTTCTCGCAATCATTTCTTATTCAATAGTTAGCATCACGTTCATGTACAGCAACAGCCAAAAAGACAAAACCTAACAAATAACACACCATCCTCTTCTGTGCAACAACTGTAAACCTCCTTGTGCCAACACTGTATTGTCTGTGTAAGATTGTGTATGTCTCGGTCACTGTCTATATGGGTCATCCCTGCCGAGATTGACGACTCTAGCCACAGATCATCGAGTTCATGCACGACTCAACTCAGGTATGCACGAACACCTTTTGTTACAACTCACATCGTTTGCCCAGGTACTGGGCTCACATCTGTCTCACCTTATGGTGAGCATCTGGTTAATTCTACAGATGGATTGGTATTCGATACAAGCCCGTTCCCCTCATCGCTGGTACGCTCTCGCAAGTGCCAAGTAGCCATCGAACCCACCACATGTCATTCGACCTACGATCGACTAACCCCTCCATCACCGGTACGCTCATACGAGTGCCAAGTACCCATTGACACATATACAGACCGTTCACCAGATGAACAGTCTCATACCTTGTTGCCAGTACGCCCATCTGGGCGCCAAGTATCCGTCAACCCAGCCTCTAGCAGCTCCCTCAAGGAGCTAGAACATCACTCGTTGCCGGTACACCCAATTGGGTGCCAAGTACCCGTCAACCAATTCTCAGGAAGCTCCCTCAAGGAGTCGTTATTTCACTCGCTACCGGTACGCTCCCTCGAGTGCCAAGTACCCGCTAGCCCTAAGTCCTCAACTAGTCCCACTCTGGACATTCTCTCAACCTGTGATCCTATACATCCATGCACGGTACGCTCACGTAACGAGCGCCAAGTATCTGTCGAATCAGACTCCCATTCACCGCGAGGTCTCAGCTTTCTATCAAAAGCTCCATGGCCATCGGACAATTCTAATTACACGACTAGGCTGCCCTACATACATGAGGTGGACGATTCTAAGTCGTTTATAAGGACGGAAAGAAATGGATTGCCCTTAACCCATTTCTTTAACAAGGAGCGGCAGAGGTGCAGGGGTGCAGAGGTGGGCAGAGGTCCGGATGTGGGGAAGGTCCGGATGCGGTGCATGGCTGTGACCACATACCAGAGGATGGGTGTGGTTCAGATGGAGATGAGGCAAGGGGAACTAGAGGGACTGGATGCCAGGAGCACCAAGGGCTCGGGAACTGGAGGTAAGGTTGGAATGCCAGCAGGGTCCAGGGTCTGATTGTTGGCCAAGTCTCACGCAATAGGGCAGTGGGGCCAGACATCGGATTGAGGGCTGGTTAGATTGGGTTTCAGGTCGGCAGATTCGCCTATCGGCATTGATTCGCCGCTGACAGAGCCCTGGGATTTGTCAGTTGTGACACCTCCTCACTATGTCCCCTTGGACAAGGGATGGACCCTGACACTTATCAGCTTCACAACCAGCCAAAGGCAGTTCAACTAGTTGGTATAAAAATGCAGGTATTTTACAAGAGTGATGGACTCATCAGGTGCTGCGCCCAGCAGCTGCCAAACTAGCAAGAAAGTGAGCTTCTGTGTTGCAGCAACCAAAATCTAACATCAAAGTATCACGAAATGCATCCTCATCAAAACTAGTGGTCTGCGATAGGCAAATGATGACCGCAATTTTGAATGGTTCTAGGTATGCAGTCAAACCCACACATGAGGGCATCCCCAATGACTCGGTTACCTGCACCGACTTTGCTGGTGATTTATCACTCATCTCCCTTTGATCTATTGCAACAGTGTTCAGGTCAGTACAGGCAATCTCCAGAGCAGCAACAGGCACTAGTGCCTACAGCTCACCAGTGTTCTCAGCAATCCATGCTTTGATCATCCGACACATCTCAATCACAAAGATATGTCCAGGAACATGCTCCAAAATTGTTTTTAATTCTGGCTGTCCGAGGATTGGTTCCCAATCTAGCGTGACATCAACTTTGTGAATATCGGCTTATGAAATACTTAACTTGCCTTGGTGGGTGTAGGGTTCAATAAAGGCAGAGACAAATGATTTACTGACCTCCCGATTCCACGGTGAGACTCCTATATTGCTATAGCTACCCAGGATAAAAGCATCGAAGATTCTTTGGGCGTTCGGGCGCCATTCTTCCAAGGCTTGGTCTGGACCACCGAAAAAATAAGTTGCCTGGAACTATAAGATCACCATTCACTAACCATCGAATATCATGTATGATAACTGGAAGGCGTTGGGAGTCAACTTCCAAAATTTAGAGCACGGGTCGCCTCAAACTCAACGGCGGAACGAGCCGAGGTTGATCTGAGCTCTTGAGCGCAACAACGACAATGCAGAGCAATCATGAAACCGAAATTCGGCAATATCTGTACGGTGTCCTGGAGAAGTACATGAATGAACACATTCTAATTGGCCATGTCACTGAGGTGGGAGTGCTCCGAGGCGTGGCAACGCGTCTAATGAGTTCCCACTTCCTCTAGCTTCTCTCTCAATGCCTTCCACTTGCGTCTTCGGGCTTCCGGAGATACCCATGACTAGACTATTTCGTGTTTGCAACGTGGTGGAGATCCAGCCACCTGCTGTCGAGCAATGGACTATGGATTCTGATGATCAACGGTATCTGCGCGACCATCTAAAGTGCAGGGCTCCTTTTCAGAGTTCAAAACTGGAGTCCATGCGTATAATAATAAAGTGTGATCCAGGTGCGGTGTTATCAATGGCATCTTATCCAGAATGTGAAACTGATGATAGAAGGCCCCTATCTCCTCCTTTGGTATCGAGGCAGATGGTGCGGAACATGAGGAAGGCTTGCTCCTTGAAGCCTCTCGGAGTGGCTGCCATACTGGACGATGACACTTTGATGAAGAGTTGTTAGTTACCATTTCTTCTGGATCCAAGGATTCGTCGTTCAACTCGAACACTTCATGGTCAGGAGTCGGGAAGTTGATCACGACCCAGAAGAAACTCGGTACACGGAGCCGTTTCAGAGCCCATTGCCAAACATCACCCGAACTGGGATACCTGGAGGCTCGATTCCGCTTGCCGTCCGAGATTCCCTTTTCCACCCAGACTCACCTCCCACCATGGCGCCTCGCCCAATCACCCCTCCTCTGTTTCTGCGGGACAGTGATCCTCTTCGAAAGCGATGTCGAGTACCTCATTCATCTCCACCGTCAGCCTCAGTCCGGGCGCTGGGTTTATCAGAAAGACCCCGAAACTTGGAATCACCTGCGCGCCAATCGCACGCCGTTTCTGCATTTTCCGAACCGAGTGGGAAGTTCGTTCCTCGTATCAAGTTAGAAGACCCTGAGACCAATCTCACAAGAGAGAACACGGCAGCTGTGGATGGGTGGAGTAACTCTTATTTTGTTTGGTGGGTATCTCATCCTGTTTCATTAGTTGCGTATGTTCCCACCGCTGCTGACTTCGTCACCTCAGATCAACCTGTACCTTCTCTAATTGCTAACCAGAGCGCAGATGACCCCGGGAGTGATAATATCGATGGAATATTATGGGAACAATCGCCCGAGCCAGAAAGGCACTCTTTTTAACAATCATTGTTGAGTCCCGCATGGTCCGTCAAATTGCACACGGAACGATGTCTCCTTTAGTTCAATCAGATGAACTTTGCAAGAGATTGCGGCTTGAAGATACTATTGTTCCGTTTGGGAAAAAATCTCAAGATATACACCAGAAGCGCAAGTAACTTCGTTGATCAGTGAGGCACTAACTCAGAAGAACGAGATATCGGTGGAACAACCTGTGAGCGATAATGACGAGGGCTTCTTCAACATATGCTATCATCCCCTCCCTCAGCTTACGAGTTTCAAGGATTTACTTGCTCTGCCTTCCATCAAAGGGCTACCTAAATCGCACGGGGTTGACAATTCAAAATCAAAAAATGTCTTCCGACTCGCCAAGGTTCAAGCACTACATATTGACCCCGTTGGAACAATACAATCGTAGGTTATGCATGTCCCTCCCCAAACGGCGGTCCGGCCAAACCGAGGCACCTGCTACATCACACCCGTTAGCACCGTTGTAGGTGATGTGCGCGTCGATTAATGTCCTTAACGCCAGTATGATCGACTTCAACCCTGATCGCGGCTCTATGTCCACACATCCCGGTAAGCGCCCAAAATCTATCTATCCCACCCAGCTTTAACATCGAGTGTAAACGTCGTACTCCATTCCACAGCTCAGGGTTGCAACACACAATCCTTTCCAGCCCTGTTGGCCATCTCTGCGCTCCCCGAAAACTCCATTTCCGGTAAGTGTTCTCCCTGTTTGCTCTCGGCGTTGCAGCTAACAAAAACTTTCTAGATACCATTGAGGGCTCTTCTCTTCATCTTTAACGTGACTAGAGGTGCTTCGCGCATCGCTAGTAAATCACAGTTACCGTGAAGCTATCCGACTGATGAGGGCCAGCAACACCGCTGGCACTCACGGTCATTTTGGGCTACTGGCCTACCCCCTGCAGCGCCAACCTCTCGTTCTAATCCCGTGTAGTACACTCAACATTCCTACACCCCCCCCCAATCAGCTCTTCTACCCAAACGGTGTATTACATCACGCGCGGATACCCAAACCCCTAGTACAGCGTTACTCGTGCATGGGCCTGTAAGTTCCACTGCTTGTGGTTGGGTATAGCAGCAAACATTTTGCGCATCGTCTTTTAACATCAAATGGCACTAACAATCCCACTTGGTGGACATTGTCACGACCCCTACCCCGGATTGTGTACTGTCAATTCGATCCTTATTAGTCTCGTACTCAGGTTCGGCTTTCTGGACATCACTCATGCACCAAGCGGTGCTTACATGACGTGCAAAACGGTGTGATCAGACATGAACCTCAACCTTGCCCTTCTGTGTGAGGGCTGCTGCTGAACGTGAACGAGAGGAGGCTGAGGAGGCCAAAAGGGCCACCGAAGTGTTGAAAAGGAGGAAGAAGGAAGAGGCAGCGGTGAGGAAGGTGAGTAGTAATGGCAGTCTGTCGTCCATTTGGCGGAAAAACGCTGACTGATTTTATTATTATTTTTGATTAGTGTAATCTGCTGCAATGTTGACACCGTCGACAAGTGATTGGCCCCCTGCGTGCCGGCGGTGCCTTACTCGCAAACTCGAGTGCCGACCAGGTGGGGAAGGATCAGGCAAGTCGTCGTGTGTGGCATGTCATGCCACCAAGGTACGCTGCGACTGAGTACTAACATGCCGAGGTCGCATTGACCTATCGTCCCGAGAAGCGTGTGAGGGTGGAGGAAGAGGTGGAGGAGGATACGCTGCAGAAGGAGGGTGAGTGTCTGCGGTTTTGATGAGGGATGCCATGGGGTGGCTTGCTGAGATCAGCGAGCAGCTCCGAGTGCATAACACCCTGCTGAGCAGCACTTTGGCCAGCAGGTTGATGAAGGGGTCCAGTGATTCGGCCATTGTCGAGGCAGTTATAGGGGGGATTTGGGGAAGGATCTGGAGGATGAGTTGGAGAATTGGGATTGTGGGTTGGGGGTCTCAGTGTAGCTCATGCTTCCAGCACTACCAACCCCTCGTCCATTCAATCTTAACTACCCTCTTGTGTGTGAGCGAATGCGACAAGAATAGCGTGGCCTTGATTTGAAGCGAGCCGGTAAATACAGAGATAAGCAAACAGGAGGCAATGGGCCAGGTGGAGGGTAACGATGAAGACGAGTGAGAATAACAATGGGGGAGGGAAGAAGTCAAGTTATAAAACAAAGGAATCAGCCGAAAGGAAGAGCCACCGTAAACACCCGGGATCCAACTTGCAAAGGAAAACCGAGGCTATACTGCCTTAACCAATGCAAAACCGGACATTCAACGGCAACCTAACCAGAACTGAAAAGAGAATTAGTTAAATAATAAACGACGAAGTCATAGAAAAAATCTAGCGTGCGCGGACGCAAGAAAGTGTGTTTTATAGCGTGCAGCGGATGCAAGAATGTAGTGGCTGAGAAGCCTAAGCGTACTGCGGACGCAAAAGAGAAGGCACGGAGGCCGAAGCGTACCGCGGACGCGCATCAAGAAGAAAAAGATAAATTGACGTACCGATCATGCAGCAGAAATAAGAACCAGACGTGCAAACAGATAATCAAGAAAAAGTAAACTGAACATCGCGGATGATCAGCCGAGAGGCATCAGGCATTGAGTAATGTGTACAGAAGATGAGGTGTAGCCAAGGGCACGGTGGATACCCAAGAAAACGACTGAGGCGCTGAGGCCGGTGCACACAAGTCCTATTTAATCTCGTTCCTCCATTAAATTTAAAGTTGTACATTGTTCTTCTCTTTCTTTTTTTTTGATTACCAAATGACATCCCCCCCCTCTGTACCGTGCATCCTGAGTGAATTTGAGAATAAGGTGCAAAGGTGGAAGGTGTCCCTAACTGGCTCTAAGGGAGCAATATGGTGGAAAGAGAACAAGGGTTGTATCCAACGGAGCCTCAAGCATATGACCTTGGAAGTGATCATGAATGCTGAGATGAACAAACAGTGTCCAGAAGATCCACAAGAGGTGGGGAAATGAGCCTTGAGAGTTGTAATAGGAAGAGTGGAATCATGGGGAATTCAGGGGTGTCAAGTGAGGTCGGTGGATAACCAGTGGTTCCAGGAATTCCGGAGTGATGATACTAGGAGGGGTCCAAATGTTCCCATTCATCAAAATACTCTGAGTGTGTGAACTTTTGCTGGGGATCTGCAAGAGTCCCAGTCACATACTGATTCAAAGCAAATTTAATCTAAAATTGCACACATAGAGTCAGAAACCCGTGAAGTATCACCAACCAAAACTTACCATTGTCAGTGCATATGCGAATGTTGCAAGGCTAAGACATTGCAATTCTTCAACTCGGTATGGGCCACTGGAAAACTGTGAGGTCTCAGTGGGGTTGCTCAGCACATGAGGCCATAAGTGATACGATGATGTGTATTTTACAGTGTGTGTAAGTGGTTAACAGATGTTCCCGCTTACCCATGTGACTTTATGTACATCATGATTACAATGGCTCGGGGTTCGGGGCTATTGCCCTGACATTCTCCCCCCTTGTGTTGCATGTGTGATGCATACATGGTTAAAGAGGAAGAAAAAAGGAAAGAAAAGAGGAAATTACATTGAATTTGAAATTATCCATGAGTGTTTTGTTATCACCACTTTAAAGTGGGTGATTTGTACATGTCAGCGAGAGAAATTGAAGGAGTGAATGAGTGTGAGGCTGTCACTTTGAAGTGAATGGCAATACATGGGTATCGTGAAAGGGAAAAGTAATAAAAGAAGAAGAAAGTTTCGAAAATAGATTTCGACCCAAAGATTATACATCTTTGGTATTCCTCACTTGTTCTGTGAGGATTCATGTGTAAATGGTGTTTACACATGAGTGGTGGTGGATGTGGGTTAGATGGAGTAGAAGTTTCCGCAATTGTTACTTGCGGTTCCTTGCATACAATATTGTGTGCAGGGCCTCAAGTTGGGGGAAGGTGTTTTCATGGGCACCTCAGTGGCATATTACCATGTCACTTTCCCTTTTTTCGAGGGTAGAGTTATTGCCCTGGAGGAGGGTTTTCCACTGGGTTGTTCATCTGGACATCCGATTGCTGCATCAGATGCGATGATGTAGCGTGCTTCCTGGGTGGGAGTGGGTTGTTGTGTTCCTGAGCCACTTGGCTCAGGTGTAGAATACAGTAAGTTTACCATTCTTCCCATGGGGAAGGATGGTCGCTGGCTTGTTTGTCCAGCACAGAGACTTGCGTCTCTCTCTCAGTACTTGGAAGCTTTCACTTCCTGCCCTGCAGCTTTTGTGGCACATTCCTCAGGAGTCCTGAGTGGTTTGAACTGGGACTTCACATAAGCAGCTTTGCCTAGACTTTCCCAGGAGATTTGTCCCCTGTTCTCTGGGGAATTGTAATCCTCCACAAGTTTTGCAATACTCGGGAGTTCCAAGAAATATTTCTTGGTTTCCTTCACTTTTTCGCAAAGGATTTTGTGTACCTTGCCGCTTTTAAAGGTGGCTTCAGCCTGTTCATACCATTGTACAAATGCTTTTCCACTCATGCTTGTCCACCAAGCATATGTGGCGTCATGTGCCACTTCTGACCCTGCTGTTCTCCTCATGGGGAAGTTGGGGTCGATTGTTATGTCAATGGGAGCTTTGACTTTGCCAAACTTGTTGAGTTCAGTGGTCTCTGTCAGAGACCAGGTTGAGATGAGGGAAAGTCTCCATGGCGGAGGGCTTCGGCCTCAGCGACTTACAGTGGGCAACAAAACTGTTCACATGTTTTGCTGTTTTGAAAAGACACACTCATACAGGCTTGGGAAAATTTCTGAAATTCCTGAGAAATTCATAGAAGATTCTCTGACATTTCAAAATGTTGCTTACATCAGCACAGGGTCATACACCCATTTATGGCAATGTAATTGTAAGATGAAGTCAGCCATTGCATGTGAACAGTTTTGTTGCCTTGGCTTTCTTAATGCAGAAGCAGGGCTATACTTGACTCTGGTCACATGACTTTGTTTATTACACACAGGTATCAACAAAGTCACATGATTGATTTGTTCTGCAGCATAAATACTGGCCCTTTTTTGATTCTTTCCCTCACACTCCACCATGCACCCTCTTGCCCCTGCTACTCGTGAACACATCATTACACTGCTACTCTCTGGCACCTCTGGGCACTCCATTCATAAGATTACTGGTGCTAGCATTGGAGCTATCTCAAAAATCCGCTCTGCATATTGCCCTGATGCTGCCAAGTCCACTGGTGGTCATCCAACGAAGCTTACACCTGCCAACATCACCTATGCAAAGCGTCTCATTCGCATGCAGAAAGCTGATAATGCAGTCCAAGTGACCCAATCTCTTCAGGATGTCACAAGCCTCTCTGTCTCTCCCCAAACTGTTCGTCGTCATCTTCGGAAGGCTGGTCTAAGGCCTGTGGTGAAGAAGAAGCGCCCATTTCTGAAACCAGCCCATCGGAAGGCAAGGATGCTGTGGGCTGAGAGGCACCAGGAGTACACTGTGGATGACTGGAAGAGGGTGGTGTGGTCTGATGAGACTAAAATCAATCGCCTTGGGTCAGATGGCAGGAAGTGGGTGTGGAAGGAGGCAGGAGAGGGTCTTACTGATAGGCAGGTTGAGGGAACATTGAAGTTTGGTGGTGGAAATGTGATGATGTGGGGTTGCATGCTGTGGGAGGGTGTTGGGTATGCCACTAGGATCGAAGGGAAGATGGATGCACAGCTTTACTGCTCCATTTTGGAAGATGAACTCCAGCAATCCCTCAAATTCTACAACAAACCCCCTGAGGACATTATCTTCCAACAGGATAATGACCCAAAGCACTGCAGCAAACTTGCTCAAAAGTGGTTCCAAGGTCATAACTACACTGTTATGAAGTGGCCAGCACAGTCCCCAGACCTTAACCCCATAGAGCATCTCTGGTGGCATGTGAAAAGGAGGTTGGCTGACTATGAAACTCCTGCAAGTGGTGTGGGGGAGCTCTGGGATCGTTGCCAGGTGGAATGGGAGAAGATACCAAAGGAGGTGTGTCAGAACTTGATAGAAAGTATGCCTAGAAGAGTACAAGCTGTAATTAAGGCAAAGGGGGGGTATACCAAGTATTAATATAGTAGAATTATTGCCTGCAACAAAACTGTTCACATGCAATGGGTGACTTCATCTGACAATTGCATTGCCATAAATGGGTGTATGACCTTGGGCTGATGGAAGCAACATTTTGTGATGTCAGAGCATCTTCTATGAATTTCTCAGGAATTTCAGAATTTTTCCTAAGCCTGTATGAGTGTGTCTTTTTGTTAGAACCGGGCGGAAACGGACGACTCCGGAGTGGAATCGGAGACTTAGCGTGGAGGGACCTTGGCCTCAGCGACTCAAGCGGAGCGCTGTGCCATTGCTGTTTGTCCATTTGGTCCTTAATTTCACAGTAGGTGAGCAGGAAGTCTCTAGGGGGCATTTCAGGTCGATTTCGGACTGAAAACAAGACGAGTATGTACAAGTGCCGATATATATAATGGAAGGGGCAAAAGCACAAAGAGAACAAAGGGTGACCGAATCGGAACGAAGACGTCTGAACGGGAACAAAGGGTAGAAGGAGCGGATAGGTACCGAAGGTCATGAGGCATGACCTGTGATACATCCGAAAGGAGGTAGGGAGGGCAAGGCCCAGAGGGGCAGGAGGATGAGGGGAAGTGGGGATGATGACTAACTGGCTAGAATAGAAAGAAGCAGTAGTCCAAATAGGGATGAAGGGAGAACGCGAGGAATACATTACAGGCGGCAAGAGTGCCGAAGGCGGTCCGCGAAGCTCGGGGGTTGCGGAGTTTACGGAGGTTACGGAGGCGGGGTTGGAAGTCCGAGGAATATTGGCAATGGTGTTTACGTAGTATGAGGTCACCAATGCAATGGACTAAGGCCGAGGTGGAGTCAAAGTCCGAGGTAGGGACTATGACGGAGGCTCGGAGTAAGGTACGAGCGGTGTCCGAGTGCGAAGTACGGAACAGCAGTGGACGGTTGTAACTTGGCGGAAGGGTGGCGGAGGAGTAACGGAGGGAGGAGAGAGGGGACAGGTAAGGGGAGAAGGAGTGGCGGAAAGGAGAGTAGTCAGGTCCGAAGGTGAGTATCGGAGCGGATGGGGGAAGCGTAGGAGGATAACGGGAGGGTGGAGGTGTTGTGAAGAGGGAGCGGAGTAGTAGGAGGGTGGCGAGAGGTAAGGAGGAGGTGTGTTGCCAGGACCGAAGGTAAGTATCGGAACGGCAGCGGTAGGTTATGACTCCGGAGGTGAGGAAGGTGGAGGTCCGGAAGTCGGGTCGGGGTCGGGTATGCACGGATATGACACTTTTCAAAACAGCAAAACATGTGAACAGTTTTGTTGCCCACTGTATGCCAGGAGCGCTGTGCCAAGTAACATGTCCGTGCCCTAACTTACTAACTGGCAACCAGAACTGAAGGGGGGTAAACTCTAGTTGATTTTATTACTGAAGTGTAACCTATGTACAAGTTGGATATATATATAGTTACAGCGAAGACGGGTCCACAAATGGTGGAGCTGAGCGGAGTGGAACTAATGGGGTTAAACATTAGCCAACTGAATATTACTGACGAGTCAGGTTACGGGGTTAACAGAAAGGCAGGCAATAACCCAGAAATGGAAAGGAGGGATAGGCCCAAAGGTGGGCTCTGCAGGGCAGGCGAGTGTATTGCCCAGCAGAGGCGGGAGTGCACTAGTGGACGTTGGAGCTGTCCGGAAGTCTTCGGGGCTCCGTACTTAGGGAGGCATAGGTAATGAAAGGAGGGGGTGGTGACCATCGAGGGGTACCAAGGGGATTGCGGAATATGGGAGCTCCGAGGTTAGTGAAGAAGGAGCGGAGGTAGACCAGAGGGATCGGAGGGACCAGGAGTCATTGGCCAGGGATGGATATGACAGTCTCATATAACATGTGGACACTTCCCTGCAGGGTAGCTTGCCCATAGGGTGCTGAGGTACTCAGTGGCCCACCACCTCTGGCAGTGGTCCCTGCTTTGGGGTCTGCCATTGGTTGCCCACCGCTCTCCCTCTTCCCCTCAACATGGGTTTTCCCTTCTGAGAGCAGGCCCTTATGCAACCCGGACAGGGTCACCTGCCCACAGGGTGGCAGGATAGTCAATGCCCCAGCACTGTATCCCCTCCCCCTGACCTGGGAGGCCCCCATCATAATGGGTTTGGCAGTGAGATCTGCCAGCATGCATGTCTCTTTGAGCTCGCATTTTAATAATTCAATCTCCCTCTTCTGGAGATCGACTTCTCTCTCTGTATCTCTCAGAGAGGCAAAGATGCCTTTGGCATCTCTGCATGCTCTATTGTATTTGCACCTCCAATGGGTGCAATTATCACAGGCATCATCTGACACCCTCGAGTTGTCAGACCATGCCCATTTGGATGGCCTGGATGAGGAGCTGCTGCTGCTCCCTCATCTCCCTCCTTCATCTCTTTCAACTCCTGATGGAGTTGACCTGTCTGGGCAGCTACCACTGATGCAATAGCTGATTCCCAGCCTATATTTGGTGAGGAAATTTGTATCCGGTGCGACTACTGGACTTATCCGGAGCTCCAAATTCTTATGACATAAACCAGCGTGACTGGACAAATGACATAAAATGGACAAGCCTGGTATCAAACCCAGGACTTCTAGCATGCATCCATACACTACTTGCCTGTTATGCCAGGGGGGGGGGGTACCCCTTCCCTGATGGTTTGGGAGATCACTTGATCCCTTCCTCCAACACATCTCCCTCCTACGAGGGACTTTATCTCTTTCAACTCCTGATGAAGTTGACCTGTCTGGGCAGCTACCACTGATGCAATAGCTGATTCCCAGCCTATATTTGGCTGGGTTGTTGGATTTATCAGCACCTTATCAATGTCCAGGTGAGGACAGGGTGGAGGCCAACTCTGTGGCGGTCAGCTGCTGTGGCCAAGGAGGGGCCTGACGGGATTGACCTTGATATCTGCAAGGTGATGTGGCCAAAGCTTGGCACACACAGGAAGCTCCAGCAGATTGCAGCTGATGAAAGGTCCAATCAGGGACTGATGGAACTTGTCCCTGTCAGCAAGTACTACTGTCACTGGAAGGGCTTCACAATAAACCACATCTCGACAAAACTTCTTGGTCATACATGTGCGGTATGTTGCTTGCTATGTGAAATAATTATGTATGACATCATTGATTTCATCATTTCAACAGTATCTGTGGACATATGTCCAAGCACAAAATGAATGTCTGGGGCTTCTCATGACGGAGTCTGATGTGGATGATAACTTCGATTATGAGCGATTCGAGGCACTCCTGAAGGAACTGGATGGGAAGTTGACACACAAATCATGCAAGGCGAAAACCGAAGAGCTTGATGAACTGGCACTGCATTTTGTCAAGATGTTCATTGATAAAGTTGAGAGGATGCCCCCACTTGATGCATACTGGAGTTCTGGAAAGGTGTGGAGGATGCCAAGGTGGTGGCTGGGGTGGCGATGATTGTCAAGAAAGGGCCGAAGAAGACACAGCGGACTTATGGAGATGACGTTTTCCAGTTCTCACATCGGGATCACTCATCACGATATATTGACTATCGAACAGCACTATGGAGTGCAGTTGAAAAGGTCCTTGAGCAAAACCGAAACATCCTCCCTGAGTCAGTGCTCCAAAAATGTCGCCATCACTTCAACGTCCTCTTCTCTGGCGTCATTCACAGGTGGCATATGATTCTGATCACAAATGGTCTCCTATCAAAGTTTGATGACATTTCAACAGAATATGAACAGTTTTTCAAGGAGGTATGTCACAATCATATTTCGTTTGTCAAGCCCTATCCACCATAATGTGTGTAAACATGATGGCAGGTATGGGCATATTTCAGTCATCCACCAAAATGTTTGCGAACATCCTGGCGGAGCTGGCCATACATCTGTCATCCACTGAAATGTTCGTGAACATTATGGTGGAGCTGGCCATATGTCTGTCATCCACCAAAATGTTCGCGAACATCTGGGTGGACTATCAACAAATTATTATGACATGGGAATTATCAACTGATCTGTTGGCCATAGATCCATGCTTGGATTGACCCTGTCAATGCCTACATGATGGACATCACCCAACTTAACTACTTTGATGCATCCTATGCACTGTTTGATGCAATTCTTCAAGATCCTTTGCTTGCTGTGGAGCCAGGGACTGAAGTGGAGGTATGTAGCCAGGATATACTTGTTGGATGGATGCCAAGCTCACCTGATGAACAGTTCACACATGTCATGTTTAGTGAATTATTGCCATGCTTTAAGCACTGGAAAATTGAATGGGATCATTGTGGATTCAAGCCCATCCCCTCACGCACCAATTCTTCTTCGCCACTACCTGGTGGGTTCTTTGAGCGTGGATCAACATATGATGTACATGCCAAGACCAAGGCACGTGTCAGGGAGGCCAAGGAAAAGGTCCCTGATGATGACCCCTCTCTGGACCCTCCAGAGCCTGGGAATGATAAGAATGGCTTTTTGGGTGATGCACCATTCAATATCTCATGGTCTGATGAGTGCCTTGAATACCGCACATCCTTCACCACTTTCCTGCGCTGGTATGACAACAACTTCACTCATGTCGATCTCATCAAATTCCGCAAGGGCAAGGATGCTGTTGATCGTGCGATGGCATTATACCCACAGATTTCTCCTACCCAGGTTGATGCAGGACCAAATCACCTGCACCGTAACTCTGCAAAATGGCACCTATCATAGGTGAGCTATGGGCTACATAACAAACTCTGCCGTTGCCCCCTCTTGAAGAGTGACACCATCACTTCTGCATTGCACTTGAAGGTCAGAGATGCATTGTCAATTTATGCACCAAGCCCACCCGATTTCCAACTCGTCATCCCAACCCATGTTCGAAAGTCATTGACATACTTCAATCAACCTGAAGCCTTTGTCCGTGCCCTTGAGGGAAAATTGGATTCAAGTGATGAGGATCCTGAGGGAGGATCTGCAGCACAGGCTTATCATGCCACACGTGTTCAACACTGCCAACAACTTGATGGGCTAAGGAAAGCCTTCGAAGGAGTAACATTTATTCACAAGGAAGGGAAAGTAGATGGCCTAATTGATTCCAGTATCATAACAGCATGGAATGCATTTGAGCAGGTAAGGAATGTATATTGAATTTTCTGAATGATAATTGGTTTGTTCACTTAGCACGTTCACCGATTCTCAGTCATAGCCTCTGTGGCAAAGGCAAAAGCAGCACAAGATGCTGAAGGCTCTGCTGGAGAACTCCAATTATTTGAGGAGGATATTTGCCTGTTGGGAGGAATGCCACCTTCAAAATTCACATTCAAGAGTAGTTCTGTTATGGCTGGGGTAAAATTATTGTCACTAGACTAGTAATGACTCTCCAGATATCACCATTTCTGAGGCAAGTGATAACTACAAACATGCCAACATATCCATCAGACTCACCACTAAACAAACACATCAGAAGGCCCCGGATAAATTAGAGGATCAACAGGAGGAGAAGGATTATGATCCTGAACAAGGGGACCCTGACTGAGATGACACTCCATCCAAGTCTTCAGACAGCAGCAGTGAAAGCAGTGATGCCAAGTCAACTGACAACGAGGAGCCTATGCCATCCAAAAAAGTAGGTCAATAATATGCCACAGTTTATGTGATACTTAGACACTTCAATACAGCCCACTAGGGTGGAAAAAGGTAAGGGGAAGGCTGTGCCTGATCCTGGCCAAAGGGATGTTGAAGACCCCACACCAGAGGATGATCCAACCGGATCGGAGCTTAGTGATAGGGGTGAGCCTGAGCAAGGCATAAAACGCCCCCGGACATCTATTGAATCCACAGTAACGCCTGCTGCAAAGAAGCAACAGCCCCAGGATCCAATCAAGGAACCAAGACGTACCTGTGCAACAGCCAAAAAGGGTGTAAGTGAGGCTGCTCCCCAGTGACCTAATCTATAGAAGAACCCGGCAAAAGGCATTTGCCACTGTACCCTTGGGATTTTCCGAGCTTTAAAAAAAGAGAAAAATCACACCTTTCTAACGGTACTAATCATTTGAAATTCAGTTCAGCCGTTGAAAAGTTATAAGCGTTGACATTTCTGCACCCTGCGTGAAGCCTCGATGTTTTCTCAGTCAGTTTCGAGAATTATTGGCGGCAATAGGCATTCCAGGTAGTTGTAGGCGAGATCTACAAGATGAAAAAAAGAGCATGTGAATAGCTGGACTAGGTAAGGAGATATGGGAAAAATAAAATAGTTTAGAGGAAAAAAATAATAAATAATTTGATAAGTGGACGAAGAAAATAGGGAAAAATGCGGGGTGTTTTGGAGTGGAATATGGTGAGGAAATAGAGTGGGAAACTATTTTATTTGGAATTTTTTGGAGAGGTTTTTTTTTGAGGTGCACTCAGGTGCAGAGGGTGCAACTGAGGGTGCAACTGAAATTAAAAGTGAAATATCCCGGTGAAAGAAATAGATATAAATATGGGATCTTTTTCAGTGTGATATAATTAGGAGAGAGAATGGAATAATATTTTTTTAAGATTTTTTTGGAAAAAGTTTTTTTGAGGGTGCACTCAGGTGCAGTGAGGGTGCAAGTTGAATTAAAAGTAGAATAAGTTTTGACTGGATGGATGAAAATGAAAATGGTTGATAGAGTTAGGAAGGTGTGATTTTAGTGAAAATTATAAAAGCAAAAAATGAGAAGTGGCTGTGCAGTTTTTTGCACAGCCACAGAGGAAAAAATGTTGATAGGAAGAAAGTGGAAGGTGAGAAAGTTGGGAGAAGAGGTTAGAACTGAAGTTGAGAAGGACTTGAGAAGACAACAAGACAAGAATGGGACAACATGACAACTAGACAAGGGAAGAAGAGGACAAGGGGACAAGGTGAGAATGGGACAAGACAAGAAGACAAGAAGACAAGGCTGGTGGCAAAAATGCGGACCTGTGGAAGTAAAAAAAGTGGGGACTTGAGTTTGAAGTCTGGCAAGAATGCAAGAATGGGACAAGATGACAAGGCAAACATGGGAAGAAGCAAAAAGAAAAAAAGGTTTAGAACTGTGGAACTTGGTGGGGGACCCGACAAGTGTGGAAGAGGAGGAGTAGACAAGTAGGCAAGGAAGCAAAAAAGGGTTTGGACTTGGGAACTGCAAAACTAGACTTGGGGATGGGATAACCTGACAAGGGGACAAGGGGACAGGTAGAGAAGGTGGGGGCTGGAGAAGGGGGAAGTGGAAGTAGGGAAGGTGAAAACTGTGGAAGTTTGTTGGGGACCCGACAAGGGGAGAAGTAGACTTGGGGACTGTGGAACTGTGGAACTTGGGAGGGGATGGGATAACCGGACAAGTTGACAAGGGGAGAAGGGGAGAAGTAGACTAGACTTGGGACGGTGGAACTGTGGAACTTGGGAGGGGACCCGATAACCGGACAAGCAGACAAGCGGACAAGCAGACAAGTAGACAAGGTGGGAACTGGAGAAGGGGAAGTGAAAGAGAAGAGGGCGGTGGAACCGGAGGAGTAGAGAGAAGAGAGAAGAAGAAGAAGAAGAGGAGGAAGAGGGAGAAGGAGAAGGAGAAGGAGAAGGGCTGCACTGCTGCTGCACTGCCACTCACTATGCAGCCTCTCAAGCAGAAGGGCTGACACTGTCGGCACTCTGGATGTGTCAGGGTCGCGTCCACAGTCGAGGCGATCCGGGCGTAGCGTCCGGTACTGAGGACCTCACGGGGGATGGATCGGGCGTGCGTACTGGCAGCCCCGATGCGGGACAGCGATCCCTGGCCACTTAGACTGAAGTGGGAATGTTGAGTTATTATTAAAAGGAGAACTATGCTACTTACCTGAAGTGGGAATGTTGAGAAGAAGGTTACTTCTTCGGTTCCCACCCCAGGTGTGTTTATATACATGCGGCTTGGGTCACATGAGGTCCGCCACGTCACCCCGCATACAGCCGCAGTCACCCGGGTGTCCCCGTGGGGGATCCCGAGGGTGTATGCTGCACGCGCGTGCACTAGGTTGCACCCTAGAGCCGTCCGGGGTCGTCCGGGGCTAGGCACGTTGTGTGTGCGTCGCGGGCGGGTCAATAATACATGGATATAAGGGAAAGGTCGTCCGTGTGAAGTAGAAATAGAAATAGAAATAGAAATGGAAATAGAAGGGGAAGTGGGAGAGGGATAGAGGGGGAAGGGGTATGAAGGAGGGGTGCAGGGTGGGAGAAGGGGAACCGGGTGAGGTGGGCCCGGGTGGAGGCGGGTCAGGCGGGTGTGCCCTGACAGGATGCTGGCTCTGACTGCCTGCCACTGCACTGCCACTCAATATGCAGCCTCTCAAGGAGAAGTGCTGACAGTGTCAGCACTCTGAACACTAGGATTGCTAGGGTTGGGTAGGGTTGCACTGCCACCTACTATGAAGAACCTCAAGCAGAAGTGCCGACACTGTTGGCACTCTGGATGCTGGCTCTGGCTGTACTGCCACTGTACTGCCACCTACTACAGAGGCTCTCAACAAGAAGTGCTGACACTGTCGGCACTTTGGATGCTAGGTCTGACCTCACTGCCACTGCACTGCCACTCAATATGCAGCCTCTCAAGCAGAAGTGCCGACACTGTCAGCACTTTGGATGCTAGGATTGCTAGGGTTGGGTAGGGTTTGTCAGGGCACACCCGCCTGACCCGGGCCCACCCGGCCACACCACACCTGCTCCCCGCTGTCTATCCCCCTCCCCCCTCCTTCCTCCCTCTCCTCCCCTTTCTTTTCCCTCTTCTTTCCCCTTTCTTTATTTCATTCTTCTCATCTTCCTCTTCCTGTTCATTTCTTTCTATCTACACGGACCACCTTCCTTTGTATCGATGTACTATTGACCCGTCCGGCCCACACACCCCGGACGGCTTCCCGCTGTGCCCAGCACGCACGCATGTAGCGGACGCTCTCGGGATCCCCCACGGGGACACCCGGATGCCTGCGGCTGCCTCCGAGGATGACGTGGCACCTGTCATGTGACTCAAGCCACATGTACATAAATGTACCTGAAGTGGGAACCGAAGAAGTAACCTTCTTCTCACATTCTCCACTTCAGGTAAGTAGTATAGTTTTCCCCTTTAATAATAATAACACATTCTCCACTTCAGTCTGAGTGGCCAGGGATCGCTGTCCCGGATCGGGCCCGCCAGTACGCACGCCCGCTCCACACCCCGCGACGGCCTCAGTGCCGGATATTACCCCCGGGCCCTCTCGACCCCGGACGCGTCCCTGACAGGGTTGCACTGCACTGCCACCTACTATGGAGGCTCTCAAGTAGAAGTGCTGTCAGAGACCAGATTCGAGACGAGGGGATGTCTCCGTAACGGAGGGCTTCGGCCTCAGCGACTTCTGCCAAGAGCGCTGTGCCTAGTGACACGTCCATGCCCTAACTTACTGACTGGCAATTAGAACCTAGGGGGGGTAACTCTAGTTGATTTTTCTACTGGGGCGTAACCTATGTACAAGTGGGATATATATATGGTTACAGCGGAGACGGTTCCGCAATTGGCGGAGCCGAACGGAGCGGAGCTAACGGGGTTTAAACATTAGCCGACTGAATATTACCGACGAGTCGGTTCACGGGGTTAGCGGAAAGGCAGGCGGTAACCCAGAAACGGAAAGGAGGGATAGGCCCGAAGGTGGGCTCTGCAGGGCAGGCGAGTGTATTGCCCAGTGGAGGTGGGGGTGCGCTAGCGGACGTCGGAGCTGTCCGGAAGTCTTCGGGGCTCCGTACTTAGGGAGGCATAGGTAATAAATTGAAATGAGGGGGTGGTGACCATCGAGGGGCGCCGAGAGGATTGCGGAATACGGGGGCTCCGAGGTTAGTGAGGGAGGAGCAGAGTTGGAACGGAGGGATCGGAGGGACCGGAAGTTGATGGCTGGGGATGGATATGACAGTATCCCCTTCTTAGGCCTGAACCCTTGAAGGCCCAGAATTAGTAAGACAAGGGGAGCTGCACTTACAGGAAGAAAAGCAAATGAGAAATAAAAATGAAAACGGAAGTGAGGAGCGGAGGGGAAAGGAGAAATGGGAGAGGAGTCGGGGTTCCTAAGGGGCTCCGGGTCCAGGCTTCACTGGATACCGAGAGTGGAACGCTTCGACGAGGTCAGAGGCGTGATCGAGTTCGCTGGCAAGGAGCCATTGTGTCTCCTCGTCGGTCCCTTCATAGCCTAGCCATTTGACCAAGTAGAGCAGCTTGTTGCGTCTACGTCGGTCGATCTTGGAGTCGAGTATTTCCTCGATCTCGAACTCCATTTTGCCTTCGATCTCTACGGGAGGCGGAGGTGGCTGGTGGCGGTTCGGAATGGTGTTCGGGACGGATGGTTCGATCTGCGAGACATGGAATACCGGGTGAATGGCTCGCATGTTTTCCGGCAGGCGGAGAGTGAGGGAGTGGGTTCCAACGCGGGCGATGATCTCGAATGGGCCAAGGTTTTTCTCGGAGAGCTTTTTGGAAGGTCGAGTGGAACGGAAGTACTTGGCCTTTACGTTGTAGGAGAAATAACGGCCACACTATGGAAACCCATTATGAAAATATGCCAGATAAATCACAAAACCTCATACGACAAGTAGATATGAGAACATAGAAGGACCTGAATTTTAACGAATTTTACGAATTTTTACGAATTATTACGACTATACACGATAAATCGAAAGAAAGAAAAATAACAAAAATACTTCAAGCTTACCATCAACGAGACGGAATTCTCGGGGGAATTTATAGCAAATATTAAACCAAGAATTAGGACAATCGACCAAGATTTGACTATAAAAATAATCAGAGAACCTCCACGGAAACTACTTTCCCACGTCCGCACACATAGCAAGGATGGAAGTACCACGGAACAAAGATTCCTCAGGAACTAATGCAAAAGTCAAAGTCGTGTTTATAATAGGAAATGTAGATGTCACCCAAACGGAACCAATGAGAGTAATTATAGGGGAAACTACCCATAAACGACGGAGATATGACTAAAACTCCTGCAAAACGAGGACAATGTCTAAAAAGCAAGCGCGAAGATTAACTAGTAACGACCGAGACAAGCTTGATAGCCCATTAGAAAGGAAAGGATCTACTCTTAATCCTCCCAAATTTCCATAATAAAAGGATCATGCGTTAATGAGAAATCCAATAACGGGAATAGCGACATCAAAAGTCCGAGCTCAGGGACAAGATGATGATTGCGTAGGATCCATAATTAAAACATACAACGAAATTTACACGGAAAATATGAAAAATAGGAAACTATAGTTATGCAAATTCTCAGCCCAAACGGTCCAGCCGTTGTGAAGTTATACCCATGGCGGGAATATAGGAATCCGCATCATGTGTAATGACATGTGAGGGTGGCGATGCGCAGGGAACCGGCCGTCGGAACCGAGATCCGCACTTCGGCAGATCGCGAAGACCAATTTCCGTCCAAATAAGGAAGAGCCCGGTCAAAACAAAGCACGAAAGGTGCAAAACAACCTTAGATCATGAGGGAAAAATCTGAAATAAATCACAGAAGCCCATATGAAAGAAATAAACACCTGCGCATATCATAAATCCCGAACAACTAAACGAAAACGGCTCCCGCATACGAACAACTATGGGAACGACGCACGTGATTACCGAATGTGCGCGCGAAACTTTGCTAACTCAACGAATACAGGGAAATAGGACACAACCTTAGTACCATTGGAAAGGTGGGAATAAATGGAAATTTATGATACCAAGAACGTGAGAAAACATCCAGAAATGAATGAGATACAAGGACATGAAGTTAGAAACCTGAAAACACGCGGGAAGACAGCTTCAAGAGGTCTAGAGCCCTAAATAAAATACATAAAAATATGATATCTTCAAGGACGACCTACTATAACAACGAACAATACATATGGAGGATTAGGATGTGATAATACAAAAGGGAATCAGGGAATATGAACGAAATTCACGAAAACTACTAAACTACGACGGACCATGGCGGGAATTTTAGGGAACGATGTTCTAATGAAGTAGAGAGCTATAACACATTCGTTTGAGTAATTCTTGATTACTAGCAACTTTTTCTTTCAGTTTTAAACCTGAATAATTCACTCATTTATCATTTCAGTCTCATTTTAACTAAAATGTCACTAAATAAAATTGGAATAAATCAGCTGAAGGTCTCAGCACAGTCGCACGCATAGTAATGCGAGGTTTGAATTCAGTATGACCGAGTCATAGCGAACTTAATGGGAAATATGGGGAATTTGAAATAGGGAACTGCGGCAAATGCGGCGCAGACAAATTCTAATTAACCATTAAAATAGCTTAGGCGAGGAAGGACAATAAGGATTCCAGGCGCAGTCTGACCGCAGTAGACCGCAGTTCAGCGCAGCAAAGCGCAGCAAAGCGCAGCGGAACTATAGCGTGAAAATTTCACTTTTTATTCAGTTTGAGAAAAATACACTGTAAATAAATCCTGTAAATAGAAGGTAGAGCGTGAAAAAGGAAGGCGACCCAAGGAGTATAAAAGGGAGACCCTTTCTGCGACCTTTCGCCCCCCTCAGAGAAGTAAGAAAATAGAGTATTATTTTTCTCAAGCATTTCTGGTTGTCACTCCAGTGCGAAAAAGTGATATACAGTTAAGATTGCCACTGTAGTAAAAGGCAGCAATTAAGGAGAGAAATATTAAGTAGATATTTCAACAGGAGAGCTGGTTAACACTCCAGATTTCAAAGTGTAAACACAAAACAGTTATTTTGCTACTGTTAAAACAAGCAATAAAATAAAGACAAAAATAAAACGAACTCAAGGGACACTCCAGACACCATCCAAATTCATTAACTGAATAGAATCTTTGAAACTTCACCAAGTAGAAGATTAAATTCAAGTTTAAATCCAAATTAAACAACGCTACACAAAATTACACCTAGACAAATTAATAAATTTCAATAAAGAAACAGCTCCGCAGGGCTCGGTTTATCTGTAAGTCAATTCCCAGGAACTTTAAAACTAACCCATAAAAATAGAATTAGCCAAAACACTCGGATTGGTACTATATTTACAATAAACAACACTAGTACACTTCCCCATCCTAACTAAAGAACCAGGGAACAGCTTGGTGGTGGTCTCGTTTGAACCTCCCAACTGACCTTCCTTCGTTCTCTCCTTCAACGTAGACCGAGGTTCCTACTTCGAAAGCTGGGGCAGGGCTCCGACGAGAGTCTGCCGGGCCCTGATAACGGATCTGAGCGAGATGCATTTCCTCGCGAAGGAAGTGGTGGAGGGAGTCGAGATCGACGGAGTACTCTTGGGCGCGTACCGATGTCAGGTCTCGCTCCGGGTGAACAGTGATGTTTGGATGGTAGCCTTTGTTGGCGAAGAACGGGGAGACGCCCGTGGTGGCATTCGGAGCGTTGTTGTATGTGAACTCTGCGAGAGGCAGGAGTTCGGACCAATTGTCCTGCTGGTAGTTACTGTAAATGCGCAGGTACTGCTCGAGCGTCTGGTTCATCCGTTCGGTCTGACCGTCTCCTTCCGGGTGATAACCGGAGGTGAAGTGGAGGCGGATGTCGAGGGCCTTACCAAGTGAATGGAAGAAATGAGAGACAAACTCCGGACCCCTGTCGGAGGTGACGTGGGATGGAACTCCGTGCTTGGAGAACACATGGAGGAGGAAAAGCTTGGCCAGTTCCGGAGAGGTGATGGTATCGTGGGTAGGGATAAAAATGCACTGTTTGGACAGGCGGTCCACGACGACCAAGATGGAAGTGAATCCAGAAGAGGAGGGTAGCTGTTCGATGAAATGCATGGAGATGGAGTTCCAAGGACGTTCAGGGATGGGGAGTTGTTTGAGTAAGCCGTAAGGCTTATGACGGGGGACCTTGGCGCGGGCACACGAAGTGCAGGAGGATACGTAACTCTTGACGAAGTTACGGATGCCCGGCCAGGTATACTCACGATGCACTAGATCCAGAGTCCGGTTTTGCCCGAAGTGTCCGGAAAGTTGGTGGTCGTGTTTGTCTTGCAAAACGCGAAGACGGAGATTGTTAGAATCTGGCACGTAAATGCGATTGTCCAGCCTTAAGAGGCCTTCAGCATCAACGGACCAGCGGGAGTTGGGGAGGTTGGGGGAAGCGAGATGAGAAGAGATTGAGGTGTCGGAGGAGAGGGAGGTTAGGATGTCTCGATGAAGAGCCTCTGTGTCGACGAGTACGGCTGCTCGGATTACTGTGGCAGCTAGGAATGTAGCTCATAAGGACGCAGTGAGCTGCTCCGAAGTGAAGACCGGTCGGAAGTTCTGTGGATTGACGCGAGCATAGTCCATATCCCCTTCTTTGGGATAGACGTCCCAGCGTCTTGTCAACACATCTGGTTTAACTCCGAGTCTTCCGGGACAGAATCGGACTGTCATGTGGAATTGGGAGAGGAACTCTGACCAGCGGGCTTGCCGCCGGGTCAAGAGTTTGGTGGTGGAGAAATACTCGAGGTTCTTGTGGTCGGTGACGACGTCGATTGGAGTTCCTGAACCTTCGAGGTAATGACGCCATGATCAGAACGCGTCATGAATGGCGAGGAGTTCCTTGTCATGGGTGTCATAATTGAGCTCCGGCACCGAGAGTGTTCTTGAGCGGAAAGCAACCGGGCAAATTTCTCCGTCATCACAGCGAATGGAAAGGATTCCGGAGATCGCGTAATCGGAAGCATCGGTTTCTACAATGAGGGGGGCGTCGGGTAGCCAATGTGTGAGGATAGGAGCGGAAGTGAAGGCCTCTTTCAAGGTGTTGAAAGCAGCGTGACAATCGTCGGAGAATAGCCAGGGGGCTCCTTTACGCGTGAGGCGCATCAAGGGGACCACAATGTCGGAGTATTGGTGAATGAAACGCCGATAGAAGTTAGCGAAGCCAAGGAAGGATTGGACATCCTTGACTTTACGGGGCTCGGGCCAATCTTGGATGGCTTTGACTTTCTCGATGGACATGGTGAGTCCGGAAGGAGAGAGGCAGTAACCGAGATATTCCGTAGTGTCCGTATGGAACTCGCATTTCTTCGGATTGGCGTATAGGCCGTGTTTGCGGAGTCTCCTAAGGACTTCTTGGACATGCTCCTGATGCGAAGCCATGTCTTCTGAGTAGGTAAGGATGTCGTCTAGGTAGACTACCACAGAAACGTCCAGGAGGTCGGCAAAGATCGTGTTGACGAATCGCTGGAAAGCCGCAGTGCATTCGTGAGACCGAATGGCATGACAAGCCACTCATAGGAACCATAGCGCGTGCAGAAGGAAGTCTTCCATTCGTCGCCTGCTGCAATGCGAACCAGGTGGTAAGCATGCCGGAGGTCGAGTCTGGTATAGACCGTGGCACGGCTAGGTGCGTCAAGGAGGTCGGAGATGCGGGGAAGTGGGTAGCAATCCTTTTTGGTGATCTTGTTCAGCCCTCGGAAGTCGACGCAAAGATGGAGGGATCCGTCCTTCTTGCGGACGAAGAGGACCGGTGCCGCGTGAGCGGAAGTAGCGGGACGAATGAAACCGGAGGCCAGGTGTTCGTCTAAGAACGCCCGGAGGGCCTCGAGTTCCGAAGGAGAGAGAGAGTACATAGTACCCAAGGGTGGGGAGGTGCCTTCCTCAAGGTCGATCTTTAGGTCGTGCTCACGGTGCGGTGCCAGCGTCGAGGCTTTGCTCTTACTGAACACATCCGCGAACTCGTGATACTCCTTCGGAACGGCCGAGAGGTCGACGGAGTCGGTGTGGGATGAGGCAGCCCTCAAGCGGCTTTCCTCGGAAGGGATGGTTAGGCTGAAGGATACTGATCCTTCAAGTCGGCAAGCCTTCGCGAATGCGGAGCGGCTGACGAACTTGATAGATGGTAATGGAGGAGTAACAGCCTGTGACTGAGGTGCTGGCGAAACATCAGATGGTTGGATGTCAGACGACGGCAGTGTTGCCGGAGACGACGGGGGAGAGCTCAGAGTGACTGTCTTGGTAGGTTCGGAAGTTTGGAACGTAATACTGCTTGAGACCCAGTCAATCAACGGATTGTAGTGGGTAAGCCAGTTGTGTCCTAGGACTAGGGAACATGATCCATCCAGCGATTTGACAAAGAAAGTCGTGGGGGTGATGTTTCCGGAAGCGAAGCGGAGGGGAATATCAACGGCACGGGTTATGATTGAGTTGGTGCTACCGTCGAATAGGCGTAGTTGTAGGGGTTTGATCTGGTATGTCTTCAAGGCCAGCTTTTTTACGAAGGTGTCGTCGATGAAGCAGTCCGAAGAACCAGAATCTACGAGTGCGGGTACGTTCTCATAGGAGCGGAAAAGTTTATTTTGTGTCCTACTATTGGACGGAGGAGAAACAGGAGGAGAAGAAGAAGAAGAGAAGCGGAGAGAGGTGGATCGATCTACGGAAGTAGTCGGAGGGGGTGGAGGAGAGAGTGGTACATCAGCAACACTATCTACAACGGGTAGAACATTGCCCGAAGGGTCAACATTGAAAGGAGAAAATAGACCGTTTGAAAGAGAAAAGGAAATGGGAATGTGGAGGGAGGATAAGTCGGAAATGGAAGACGCGTTTAGACGCACTTCTTTGAGCGCACGGAAGGAAGGATCGCAACCCCCGGTCCGTGCGGAGTCCACGGGGGTGCGGACTAATTTTTTGCTTCTGCGGAAGCGGATCCTTGCTCCTCGGTCTGGGCCGAACGGGCCTTAGAGGCGCGAGAAGAAGACTTGGGACAATCCTTGACCATATGGCCAGACTGACCGCAGAACATACAAAGTTTCTCATCGAGACGATGCTTACGCTCTTGTGGCGTGAGCTTGCCGTTGTCTCCGAGTTTAGAAGAGAGGTCCAGTTTAACGGAGCTGGCCTCGGACTTCTTGTTGTCCTTCGGAGGCCTACTACCGGAAGCAGAGTTAAAAGAGGAGGAGGAAGGGACGGGGTCGGAACGAGAAGCGGCGGTGGACTTGTCGAAAACGTTAGAGGAAGAAGGTTTCGTGTGACGTGTAACTTCCAATTTACGCTCCCAATAGCGCGCATCGAGAGTTTGGGAAAGGGTGCGAAGCTCAGAGAGAGTAGAGGGTTTACCTACTCTGGCAATATCATCCTTGATACGTTCCGGCAATCCGTTGTAGAAGAAACGACGAAGCACGGCTTCTCCGTAACCGTGAAGTTGAGAGGTGTGTCGATTGAACTCGACGACGTATTTATTGATGTGGTGCCCGTCCTTCATGTCCAGTGTCATCAGTTGAACCTCGGCGTCGCCCACAGGATCGTGAGGGCCGAAGTTAGTTTGAAGTTCATTAACGAACTCTTGATAGTCGTTCATCCATTGCGGACGAAGCGTGGAATTCTGGTCGAATAACAGGTCCGGTTCGAACCAATCGAGGGCCATTCCCTTGAGGTAGGACTGCGCAAATATGACTTTAGCGCGGTCGCTAGCAAAAGCGAGGGGACGGTCCTGGAAATTGAGCTCGCATTGGACCAAGAATACTCGGAGTTCTCGGGGATCCTTTCTGTCGAACTGTTCGGGTTCACGGACCTTGGTCCGGAGAGCAGAAGATCGTCATTGTCGTCATCGTCCGGTGTGACGAGCCAGACTGGCAATGGCTTGGGCCAATTGTGTAATGGCCACGTTGGAGGTGGGTTCGGGATCGTCGGTGGTTGGGACAGTGGGGATGGGAGGATCAGCAGGAGGAGGGTCGACGAAGTCGGGGACCTCGGAACCGAGTCCAAAGAAGTGGGCGGGATCTATGGGTTGTTCCGTGGTGTCTCCGAAGTCGGAGTCTGCGACTGGTGATCGATTCCTAACGGGGCGCATGATCGGAGTCGATGGGAGAGGGGTTTCAAGGTTAGAGAAGCTTCGAAACTCAACTGGGTTTCTCGCCAATCGACTAGGACCAGGCTGAGAGGGTTCTGGGGAAGGTGAAGTGGAGTTGGGGACTAATGTGCGTAGTTGCGAACGAGTGCGAAGGACTTTTGGTGCCATACAAGACGTGTACTAGTCAGGGAGTAGAAAAATACTGTCAGAGACCAGATTCGAGACGAGGGGATGTCTCCGTAACGGAGGGCTTTGGCCTCAGCGACTTCTGCCAAGAGCGCTGTGCCTAGTGACACGTCCATGCCCTAACTTACTGACTGGCAATTAGAACCTAGGGGGGGTAACTCTAGTTGATTTTTCTACTGGGGCGTAACCTATGTACAAGTGGGATATATATATGGTTACAGCGGAGACGGTTCTGCAATTGGCGGAGCCGAATGGAGCGGAGCTAACGGGGTTTAAACATTAGCCGACTGAATATTACCGACGAGTCGGTTCACGGGGTTAGCGGAAAGGCAGGCGGTAACCCAGAAACGGAAAGGAGGGATAGGCCCGAAGGTGGGCTCTGCAGGGCAGGCGAGTGTATTGCCCAGCGGAGGCGGGGGTGCGCTAGCGGACGTCGGAGCTGTCCGGAAGTCTTCGGGGCTCCGTACTTAGGGAGGCGTAGGTAATAAATTGAAATGAGGGGGTGGTGACCATCGAGGGGCGCCGAGAGGATTGCGGAATACGGGGGCTCCGAGGTTAGTGAGGGAGGAGCGGAGTTGGAATGGAGGGATCGGAGGGACCAGAAGTCGATGGCCGGGGATGGATATGACAAGTGCCGACAGTGTGTCAGGGCACACCCGCCTGACCCGGGTCCACCCGGACCCACCCGGCCACACCACACCCGCTCCCCACTGTCCAACCCTCTCCCTCCTCCTTCCTCTGTCTCTCCTCCCCTTTTCCTTTTCTCTCTTTCTTCCCCTTTTCTTTATCTCATTCCTCTCATCTTCCTTTTCTTGTTTATTTCCTTCTATCTACACGGACCACCTTCCTTTGTATCAATGTACTATTGACCCGTCCGGCCCACACGCCCCGGACGGCTCCCCACTGTGCCCAACACGCGCGCATGCAGCGGACGCTCTCGGGATCCCCCACGGGGATACCCGGATGCCTGTGGCTGCCTCCGAGGGTGACGTGGCACTCGTCATGTGACTCAAGCCGCATGTACATAAATGTACCTGAAGTGGGAACCGAAGAAGTAACCTTCTTCTCACATTCTCCACTTCAGGTAAGTAGTATAGTTTTCCCTTTTAATAACAATAACACATTCTCCACTTCAGTCTAAGTGGCCAGGGACTGCTGTCCCTCCCCGGACCCGCCAGCACGCGCGCCCGGTTTGCACCCCGTGAGGGCCCTTCTGCCAGGCGATACATCCGGACCCCCTCTACCCCGGACGCGTCCCTGACACAGTGTCGGCACTCTGAACACTAGGACTGCTGGGGTTGGGTAGGGTTGCACTGCCACCTACTATTACTATTATAGGTTAAAAACACCCACTGGTTCAGGTTGGGGGGGACCCTCGGGGCCCTCTCAAAATTGTCAGGGCACATACCCTGACTTAGCCCGGACCCGGACCCGCGTCCGGACCCGCGTCCGGACCCGCTCCACTTCCCGCGCACTTCCTGCGCCACACGCTCCGCACGCTGCATGATCCCACCTCATGTGACTTCCGGGTATCCCCGGAAGTTTTCGCCATATTGGGGCCACTGTGGGAAAGTGAGAAGTTAACCTTCTTCTCACTTTCTTACCCACAGTAGGCAAGTGTAGCCTACTCTTCATTTATCTATTGTCAGGGCACACCCGCCTGACCCGGCCCCACCCGGCCCCACTTCACCCGGTACCCCGCCACCCAGTCCTCCCCTACCTCCTTCCCCCCTTCTTCTTTCTTTCTTCCTCCATTCCACTCTCTCTTTACTTGTCTCACCTTCTCTTTATTTTCTCTTTATTCTACACGGATGACCTTTCCTTGTATCAATGTACCATTGACCCACCTGCAGCGCGCTCATGACACGCCCAGCCCGGGTGCCTCGGGCGACCCCCGCTATGTCCAGCTCGCGTGCCCACAGCGGACGCCCTCAGGATCTCCCACGGGGACACCTGGGTGACTACGGCTGTATGCGAGGATGACGTGGCACCCGTCATGTGACCTAAGCCGCATGTATATAAACATACCTGAAGTGGGAACCGAAGAAGTAGCCTTCTTCTCACCCTTTTCCACTTCAGGTAAGTAACATAGTATCCCCTTTTAATAATAATAACACCCTTTTCCACTTCAGTCTAAGTGGCCAGGGACTGCCTCCTGAGCCGGGCCCGCCAGTACGCACGCCCGCTCCACACCCCGCGAGGCTTCTAGTGTCGGGCGTCTCACCCGGGCCTCCTCTACCCCGGACGCGTCCCTGACATCTATACACTTTCTTACCCACAGTAGCTATGCCCTGAGATGGGCTGTGTTTACAGGCCAGACTGTGGACTGTAGAGAGGGGTCATGGGGACCCGGGGTCCGTCCCCTGACAAAAATCCCCCCTATTGTACACAACTTTGAAAACTATTGAAACGACAGAAGCCAAACCAAACAACATGTATCATTGGATTTCACCATGTTTGATTTGCAATCATTTGAGTGACATGGTATCTCAATCACACATCAAAAGACAACATGATAATAATTGCATGCAAGATTTGATCATGGGTCAATGTACAATGAGTTATATGTAATGGTGTTGATATACTTGAGGGTTGTTGTATTATTGAGCATGCATGAAAAGACGACATGATAATTTTCTGCCAAATTTGATGATGGGTCAATATACAATTGTTATATAATGGTGTTGGTATGTTTGAGGGATGTTGTATTCCCAAGCGTGTGTGAAAAGACGACATGATAATTTTCTGCAAGATTTGATGACACACTTCCTTCACCTGCAACGTTGGTTCACAGGTCTTCGTCTCACCAGATGGTGGAGACAACGAACGAGCCCTCACTGCCTCCATCGCCATCAAGGAAGAAAGCTGTGAATCAATGTGGTAGACCTAAGAAGTCCAGGAAAAAAAAGGCTTCAAGGAGTAGTGATGTTCTTCAGGCCAAGAGAGCCCATTCTGTCACTTCATTCCCAGGAGATACACAACCCCATTCGAGTGCTGCTGGTCCTCGTGATAGCAGCATTGTCCAATCTCTGCCTGACCTGACTTCCATCTCTGACCCGACCCCCATGTCCAACCTTGACCCCATAGCTGACCATATTGATGATGGGTCAATATACATTGTTATATACTGGTGTTGGTATATTTGAGGGGATGTTGTATTCCCAAGCACGCGTGAAAAGACAACATGATAATAAATAAGATTTGATGATGGGTCAATATACAATGTTATATCATGGTGTTGGTATATTTCAGGGATGTTGTATTCCCAAGCGCGCATGAAAAGACGATATTATTTCCTACAGAACCCAGCCATCCGGTGCATGCATGCATGCTGGGCACAGTGGGAAGTCGCCCGAGGTGCCCAGGCCGGGTACATGGTGGGCGCGCAGCAGATGGGTCAATGGTACATTGATACAAAGAAGGTCATCCATGTAGAATAAAGAGAGAAAAAAGAAGAAGTAAGATAGAAAGAAAGTGAGGAAGGGAGAATGAGGAGAGTAGAAGGGGAAGGGGGGGGAGGTGAGGAAGGGTGGACGGCGGGGTACCGGGTCAGGTTGGGCTGGGTGGAGCTGGGTCAGGTGGGTGTGCCCTGACACAAGTGTATCACTCTCCACCTGATTCAACCATGACTGGTTTATTGAGGCTTCAAGGCGACTTTTCCCACCATTGAGCCTCTGCATGAATGTCGGATAGGACACTCCACAATTGGAAGCATGTTCCTGAGCACTGGCCACTTTTTCACCCTTCTGCTTTGCGCATAGAATCTCAGTTCTGTATGAAGTCAGGGTTTTCTGCATGTGCAGCTCTGTTGCCTCAGCTGCAAGATGCCTATGGTGCTCTAAGGAGTCCGCATGCCGGGCCATTTGACAAATCAAGCAAGCAAGGCAATATCGGCTCCAGGAGAGGCAGGATTGGTGATTAACTTTTTGATTGTTTGGGTAACACGGATGAAAATTATGCTTCCAACTTAGGTTCTGTGTCTCATCAAAACAAACAAACCCTAACACAAATAACACTGGCCTTTCGCCCACTGCCTACATGGATGGCTGTTGGTGAGATGAAGACTGCAACATGAGGCCAGGGTGGTTAAGTTGCAAACATGGTGACTCTTCGCATTCAAGTTTCTCATGTTTCACCGATTTTTTCCTTTATTTCATGCCCGCTTGACACTAAATTTGGTACATGAGTAGTCCAAGCAACCACCTATATCCATGCCGAATCTCACCACATATGATAAAGAACTGAACAAGTTAGGTGATTGTTTCTCATTTGGGGGTGTGTGTTATGGAAATGGAGAATCTTATGGTCCGTGACAGGCAATCAGACCTTGAGGCCCTTCGCTAGGGAAATGGGCCTAGACTCCTATAGACCAGGCACACAGGTAAGATATTTCTTACTTCTTCTCACTTCATTCTCTGCCAAACCCCATGCCAAGCTTTCCCACTGGGTTTTGGTGCTGGCTGGGGGATTTGTTGATTTCCAAAGGACTTCCTTTGGCCATTATAACAGTTGTATTAGATAGATACAAGTCATATGATATGTATGGCAATTGCCGAGATGTTTTCTCACTATCGAATACATAACCCAAAAACCTTGTACCGCAATTGTAACGTCTTCACCATTGTGCCACCACTGTAAACTCAACCTGTAACCTTGGAACCATGTCCACCTCCCTATTCCTCCTTTCCATGACAAAACCGCAACGAGGAGGGCATTCCCACGCCCAACCTCCTGCTGCCCACTCCCACCAGTCCACCGGGTGGTTGAGTGGTTACTCCCATCCAACCAGAAGTTCCCTATCAGGAACTGTAGCCTATCCCACCTCCTCAGGAGAAGGATATGGTCCAGGCAGCTCCAGGATGCCTGGCCACGCACCCGCAGGTCCCACTTCCCACGGTCACCCTCTACCGTGCACTGGTCCACCAGCCCGCTTTCCCAAACAACTCCCGCTACCGGTACGCTCCAATGAGTGCCAAGTCACCGATAGCCACCAACTGGGTGACTCCCTTTGGGAGTCCCAGTATCCCTCACTACCGGTACGCTCCATCGAGCGCCAAGTTACCGCTAGCCAAACACTCCCAGCATACCCGCTACCGGCACGCTCCCAGGAGCGCCAAGTCCCCGTTAGCAGACAGCCAGGTGGCTCCCTCAAGGAGCCCACACCATACTCGCTACCGGTACGCTCCCAGGAGCGCCAAGTTACCGTTGGCCAACACACAGGTGGTACTTCCGTACACTCATCCTATTCCGCTCTCCCTCCGATGGCTACGCAGCCACCTCCATTAGTGAGCTGAACGGCTCAGGTTGGGTTCCCCAGAACCCATTCCTGTAACAGTGTGTCTCATTTGGGGGTGAATAACTGTAAGTCATGTACTGTAGTTGATGGCACTTCAGTGAAAAACTGATGACTAGATCCCCCCAGAGTTCGCACCCCCTCGTTCTGAAGTTAAGGACCCAACACTAGCGTTACCAAACGTAGGCACAGCACTCCTCTCCAAGTCGCTGAGGCCACAGTCCTTCTGCTCATCCTCTACCTCCAGCCTCCTTTCCAGGGAAAGGTCCAGACATGCTTGTTCCCTCCTTGCTGTGTTCTGACAGATACTGGAAACCCCAGTTAGAAAATCAATAAAGTTTCCCCCTTTCCAGAAGACTCCCCAGTCTGTAAATTAGGGCACTGATGTGTTACTGGACACAGCACTCCTGGCTGAATTGCTGAGGCCACAGCCCTCTGAAACACTGAGTCATTCTCGCTCATTCCAAATCTAGTGTTTGACAGATTATAGTGATATTTATATTCAATTGTTATGTTGCATTGCTATAATTCCCATTATAGTGATGCTGTTATTTCTTTATTTGTTTGTGCTAAGATATGTAATCTACATATATATACCTCGGAGTAGTTGTAAAGGCCTGGCAGCCTTTTACCTCTACCCTGTTGAATATACAGCCAATCAAAGCTTAGATTCAGATGGACTAACTACGGCCAGAGGTGGGGGAACTATCCCTGTCTGTTCCAATCTCCACCTTCAGATCTGACCTCACCTCCTGTTTCCTCCTGACTCTCCCCCCACCAATCTCCACTATGACCTTGGACACCAATTGTACCTCCACTCTGAGATCCCATCTTGGTCCCTGACCTCGGACCTAGACCCTACGGTGTGGAAATGAGCAGGGATTGTCAAACTGAATAAAGGACAAGAGCCCAGAAGATGGAAGCAAGGAATGGATAAGCAACAATGAGTGATGAGGGTTATTGATGGGAAGAACAATAGGGTCAATAACCTAGTGTCAATATAAGTGGATTGTCAGGGGACAAACCCCAGGTCCCCATGACCCCTCTCTACAGTCCACACTCTAACCTGTAACAGCACAATCCCAGGGCACAGAACTACTGTGGGTACGAAAGTGAGAAGAAGGTTAACTTCTCACTTTCCCACAGTGGCCCCAATATGGCGAAAACTTCCGGAGATATCTGGAAGTCACATGAGAGGTGGGAACTGGGGCCTGGAGCATGTGGTGTGTGGAGTGTGCATGGCTGTCAGGGCATACCCTGGCTGACCCCATGCCGCACCCTGTGCTGCCCTGCCCTACTCCGCTTCCCCCGCCATTGCTCCCTGCTCCTCCTATCCCTTCTCTCTTCTTTCTTCTATCTCCTTTCTCTCTATTTCTGTTCTATGGTTGATTTCCCCTTTCTCTATGTACCACTGGCACACCCACATACCCGGGAATGCCACACACCCCTCCTGTACCACCACACCCTAATGCCACCACCTCTGTTGCCACACCTGCCATGCACATTCCTGCCCACACAGTGGCCACCCCCAGGATCTCCCACAGAGACACCCGGAGAGGTGCAGCTGTGTGCAGAAATGATGTGGCCCCTTCCACATGACCCTAGCTGCATGTATATAACAGCACCTGGGGTGGGAACAGAAGAAGCAGCCTTCTTCTCACTTTTGTCATATCCATACATACCCAATCCCAATTCGACTTCCAGACCCCCTCTCCACCACCTCCAGAGTCCTACCCTATCCCCATCTGCTCCAATATCCATGACATCACCTCCCCCTCCTCACTCCTCTCCACCCTCCTCTCCTTCCATCCCTCTTCTGCCAACCTCCACCAAGTTACAACCTTCTGCCACTGTCCCATACCCTGTACTTGGACACCACTCATACCTTTGCTCTGAGATTCCATCATGGTCCCAACCTTGGACTTTGACTCCACCTTGGCTTAAGTCCATTGCATTGGTGACCTCATTCCATGTAAACACCATTGCCAATATGTCAGGGTTCAGCACCATGCCCTAGGGTGCCCCAGACTCCCCAACCACTCCCTTCCTTCCATTCCTTCATTGTTGCCTTGTTGTTGCCTTTCTGTGTTGTGTATCCATGTGCACGGGATAGCATGGGAACTTTCTGAGCGAGCAGCTCACCCATAAACCCGCACAGCCACAACCATGGTAACATTCTGGGTGAGCAACTCACCCAGAATCTTCCCACACTCTGGGCACTGCCACTTGGATGTTCCCTCAGGTCACATTACACAACTCTAGGAGCTGTATAGTTGTAGGCATGTGATCCATTCCTTTATATAGCAACCATATGGGGAGATGAGACCTTTACCCTTCTTCTCATCTTATCTTTCTGTTTACTATACATCTCATGCCCTGCATAGTGTGAGGACAGGTCAGATAGGGGTTGAGGTCAGGGAGCCTCCGAGTCCAAGGCCAGGCCCTGACACAATATTCCTTGGACTTCCAACCCCATCTCTGTAAGCTCCACTACCCCTGAGCTTCATGGACCGTTCTCGGCCTCTCGCCACTTGTACTGTATCTTTCACACTTCTCCCTCATCCTTATTTGGACTACTGCTTCCTTACATTTAGCCAGTTAGTCATCCACCCCACTTCACCTCATCCTCCTGCCCCTCTGGGCTTCGCCCTTCCTACCTCCTTTTGGATGTGCCATAGAGTCTAACCCATGACCCTCATACTGCTCCACTTCCATAACTCCCTTTGTCTCCATTTGGACACCTTGGTTCCATTTTGGACCACCTTTGTTTCCTTGTGCTTTCATATCTCCATTATATGTAGGCACTTGTATATACTTTATTAGACCCTCAGTCTAAAATCGACTAGAAATGCCCCCTAGAGACCTCCTCCTCACTATGTCTGAAATTAAGGACCAAACAGACAAACAGCAATGGCACAGGGTGTCACGACCCGGCAATTCCCATGGTCAGGTGATCACCCCCCACACCTCCTCCCTCCCCCGCTTCGACCCCGTCAACCCCGCTGCCCGCCTGATGCCGCCTGAACAAGCCCGTCACCCTTCCCCATCACCACTACCTGTTTCCATGGCCCATCATGGGCCTACAAGTCTTTCCTTATCACGCTTGTTTTTCTTGATGGCCATGCACGGCCATCCTTCTACCACACTCTTTGTTTGTTTTTGTCCCTTCTTAACCCCGCCCGCAATCTCCATGAGATCTGGCGACTTATTTCTATTCATTCCGTTATACTTAAATACCGGTTGTACACTACCTCGTACTTTAGTTCGAAAATCAACTAGGGTTACCCCCTGCACTCTCTGTCTGACCCAGTCGCACCTCTTGCCTCCTGAAATATCGGGGCCACGTCAAGTACGAGGCGCAACGCTCATGAACGAGTCGTTGAAGCCGAAACCCCTTTCCGCCGCGATTGTCATCCCCGCCCTTGACGGGCTGTTACGCCGAAGTAGCGGACCTTAATGGTCACCGACAGCGAGTCACGGTAACGCTTTTCTCATGCCCTGACAGTATTTTTGAACTCCCCTCGCTCTTGACGTTAAACAATGTCTCGCAAACCCAGAACCCGTTCTCAGACCCGCCAACAAGTGGCTGGTACTTCTGCATCACCATACACACAGTACACCTCGCACGTTGAAGGAGCGGAGCTGGATCACCTTATGTAACCAGTTTCCTACGTCCAATAACGATATTAGAGTTTGTGCTGATTTGCATACTGACTGTGTTTTGGTTGCCAAATATTTAATTGTTCACTGTCTAAACAACAATAAACACCCCCCAACGATCTCACCTGACGTATAGATCGTCTATGGATAAAATTTTATATTGACTTCACTATGATTTCTAGTCAATATTACACCTAGATATACCACTTTTCAGTAGGACATGATTTTCCTGATAATTTACTGAAGGGAAACTACTAATAAAATAATTCCGCAATAAATGTTACTCAATACAGGAGTGACCAAACTGCTCTTTCTATCGCTTAGAGTGCGTGCTAGTTATCTAGCAGGTTCAGGATTGCTCGCTTTTCTCCTGTGGTGTGATAACCAAATATTGCTGAGAGATTATTCAATTAAGAAGTCCCTCCACCAAATTCTCACTAATTCTCACTATGACACTTTTGTTCAGCTGTGTCTAACTGACCCTAACTCACGCTTAGAGTGATGTGTTAGTTTTATATTAGCTAACAACTAATATTTGCTTTTATCTTTTGGAGCAAATGAACCAACCACTGGTGAGGAGAATTAAACTTTTATTTCTACCTGAGGTTTGAGAGGGGGCAAAAGCGGCGGCCTTTTATGCTTTTCAGAGGCCTCTCTACTCCCACGCCTCGCACTAGTTACATGTGCTACATTTGTATTATAGATAGTTCTAGAATGATATAGGGGCTTGGGCTGTGTAAGCTTAATAATGGACTTAGGACATGACTCAGCAATAAGTAATTCATTTCTTTGTCTTTTGGGCCGATCTTAGCGGGATCTTGTAGCGCTGAAGCTATGCTCTACACCGCCTTAATTACGAACGGTTATCTTTAGAAATGACTCGGCTATAAAGGAACTTTCTAGACTGTTCTCTAATTGACCCCTTTTTGTGAAGCCGCATCATTACTAATGTTCTAGAGCCTTCCCAATTAATTAACCGATCCGCGGACTTTTGAATCACTTCATGCTTATAATCCGAGATCCAGATCATCAATCATTCTTTTGTTCCGATTTATTTGAGCTTAAAATCAAAAAGTTTTGATGAATCATGGGAAAATATACAAGATCCGGTTTTTTAGCATTTTCTCCTCTTCTGATGCGATCAAAAACTGTCCGCCCGCGCCGGGGAATACTCTATCATATGGTATTCGGTCCGCCAGACTTCCGGGCGCCAATATATTTCCCTTGAGTCACATTACTTTTTGTAAGAATTAGCAAATAAATATATATGAATTATAAGGTGTTTTGCCGTTTGAGCGATATCTCCGTCAGTTTTGAAGCTTTTAGAATGAAACAAAACCGTGGATAAAGTTAAGAAACAGTCCTTTCAGATGGTGAAAAGATTACAGTCAAAAGTTTACTGGTTCCCGAGATATTCACATTTCTTTCCCAATGTTCCTTCTTATTCTGCCGTCTATGTGCTCTTTTCTTGTTGTAGGGTTATATTCTTTGAATATTACACCTATGCCAGGTTCTAGGCATGCTTGTAGTAGATTAAATCTCATGCTACATGGGTGTAGATAATTTATAATGATCTTCTAATGTCTGTCCAGTCTCATAAAGATCATGAGATCTGTTAAACATCTGAACTTGTCACCTGTTCGTTGACTATTCTGATAGATCATTGTTTTATTCTTTGAATATTATTTCTCCTATAACGCACAAGATGGTATGCATGCCGCAGATCGAGCTTGGTGTAAATTTTGGCTTGGCTTGGGGTGTCCAGTAGGTCTGCTATGCGTGGCAGCGGGTATCTATCCTTCTTGGTTATCCGGTTGAGGCCCCTAAAGTCTATGCAAAGGCGGAGTGAACCGTCCTTTTTGCGGACAAAGAGCACCAGCGTGGCGTGCGCCGACGAAGACAGCCTAATAAAACCGGTAGCTAGGTGCTCGAAGGGCCTCAAGCTCGGTCAGGGATAGGGAATACAAGGTTCCCAACGGGGGGTGTGTACCTTCCTCTAGCTCGATCCTCAGGTCGAATTCACGATGTGGTGCCAGAGTGTTAGCCTTGCTTTTGCTAAACACATCGGCATATTTGTGATAGGCCTTTGGTACAGCGTCGAGGTCGGCAGGCTCGGAGGTCGCGGTTGTGTGCAGCTCGCTTGCTCGAGACAGGATGCTCAGGCTGAAAGTTACGGAGCCATCGAGTTTTGCGGCCCGGGCAAACGCCGCTGGGCTAACAAACTCGATGGAAGGGGCCTGGCAGTCAGGGTTACACGGCATGTTGGCAGCGGGGACCGGTGTGTCCGCTGGAGGGACTACACTCGGCAGGGTTACAGGAGAGCTCTGGGGGGTCGGCCTGGGTTGTTCAGACGTCTGGAAAGATATACTGCTCTTTGCCCAATCAATCAATGGATTGTAGCAGGCAAGCCAGTTGTGTCCCAGGACGATAGCACAAGAGTGTCAGAAACTGTGTTCGAGGGGATCGCGGGAAGCGGGGCGGAGTACGGCGGCGTAAGTGGACACTTAGCTAATGAGCTACTCCGTTGCAAGGCGTCGAGGGGGTTGGGACTTCGGCTTCAACGACTTTGCCAGAGCGTTGCGCCACGCGTTCTAGGCTGTCCCGTATTTCACGTTAGCGGGAAAGACCTTGCGGCGACGTTGACTTTAAGCGGGATGAAGTTGAGGGGCGAACTTAAGATGAAAGTACTTGGGGGGAATTCTAGTCGATATTCGAACTGAGGTACATCGACAGTAAACTACAAGTATAAATAGGAAAGGAGAACAGAGAAGGGACCGGTCGGTCCGGCGCGGGACGGGAACGAGATGATAAGTACGACAGAACTAAAGAGCGATGAGGACCAGGGTAATGGAACAGAAGAGATGAATGGAACAGAGAACGGCGGAGTTGGGAGGCAGAAAGGATAAGCCGACAATCTAGGCGCGCGGGTCAGAATGTCAATATACGTATAAATCAAATATCAATAAAGGAATAATCAATTGTCAATAAGGAATGTCCATAAGGAGCGGATCAGCGGCGACCATAACAACCGCTAGTTAGTTAAGCGAGTGAATAGAATAAAACGATACCGGCCGAATGGTTGAGGAACCCAAGTGGTGGCGGGAAAACGAAGGAGGCGCTGCTACGGGGCCGTAGAACGGGAACCACTATCGGCGCCGCTAAGTGATGGGCAATGGCGAGATTAACGGGCGCGAGTAACGGCGTAAGAATGGGGGTGCAGAAAGTGGTAGAGGGGCGGGGACTTTGCGGGGCCGTGACAAAGAGCCATCCAATGGGGTGACATAGAATGTTGTCGGGGTAACATCGCTGGTAGCAAAGTGGATGGGGAGATCGATGGCACGCTTTATCATGTGATTCGTCGTGCCGTCGAACAAGCGGAGCTGCATCGTGGGTACAGAGTAGGTCTGTAAATTGTGTTTATTAACAAGCTTAGTATCAATAAAACAATTGGAAGAACCTGAATCAATTAGAGCGGGAAAAACAAAAGAGGGATCACAGTTGGTAAGAGAAAATGAGGGTGGTCCATTAGTGGAAAACATTTTTGAACCGGGGACGGAGGCCCCGGAATTGGAAGACAAAGGAGAGCCGGGGGCATTCCCCCTTGAAGTGGGAAATCGACCATCACAGGAACCGAAAGAAACAGAGAAAGAAAGAGAATTGGGGTCCGATAGGGCGGATGCGTTCAAGTGTACCTCCCTCTTTGCACGAAGGGGTTGAGTACAACCCTCCGATCGTGTGGCATCCGGAGGGTTGCTGGTTAGTTTTTTGCGTCAGACGATGAGTCTGACTCCGGCTCTGGTGTCGTGGCCGGTTCTGGTGTGGCGACTTTGGCCGCTCTGGCCTTGGCCGCACTTGACCCGGCCTTGTAGCACTCTTTAGCTACGTGTCCCGGCTTACCGCAGAACATGCACAAGTTGTTGTCAAAGCGCTGTTGACACTCTTCCTTGGTCACCCTGCCATCTTTCCCGAGTTTTGCGGCGAGGTCAGATTTAGGCTTACTGTTGGGGTGCTTGTCCTTTGGTTTATTGGTGGTGGATGTGGATGGTGTGGTGGGGGAAGGTGCGGCGGATCGGTGGGATTTGGCAGGGGGTGGTTTCTGGGAGCCTTTATCATAGGTGTCGGAGGCAGGTTTATGACGCCGATTGGTCTGGGTCTTTCGTTCCCAGTAGCACGTATCGATTTCATCGGCGAGGTCCCGTAGGTCGTATAACGACGTTGGCTTACCAAACCGAGTGATTTCATCTTTGATATGATCGGGCAGACCGCGGTAGAACAGGGCGCGGAGGGCTCCTTCACCCCAGTTGTCCAACTTACCTGCGTAGCGGTTGAACTCGGTGACGTACTTCCCAATGGTCTGTCCATCCCTCATTGTTAGGTTGAACAAACGCTCTTCAGCTTCGCCAACAGGGTCACGCGGGCCGAAGTTACGTTCAAGTTCTCCCACAAACCTTGTCCAGTCGTTCATCCACTGTGGTTCTTGACCGGGCTGGTGGCCGTGAAGGATATCGGGCTCAAACCAGTCCAGTGCCGCCCCCTTCAAGTATGAGGTGGCGAATAGGACTTTGTCAGGCTCGGTTGGGAAGGCTCGGGTGTGGGTCATAAAGTTTACTTCACATTGGACAAAGAACGTACGGAGTTTGTTACGGTCAGAGCCGTCGAATGGTTCGGGTTCACGGACCTTCTTATGGGCCGGTTCAGGTCGAGGCGGCGGTGGAGGAGCTGGGGGTGGTGCCAGCGGCGGGATCATCTGGCAGATGTCGCGAGTGGTTCGAGCAAGGTCGCTGATTGCCTTGGCGGGCTCTGGTTCGGGTTCTGGCACCGGCTCGATTGGTATCTGGGCCATTGACTCAGCCTCATTACCAAGTGAATCGCTGTCAACTTCGCTTGGCATTCGTTGCCAGCGGCATTCGTTGCCAGCGGTATCGACAGCGTTTCACCGGTGTTGAGGACCGTAAGTCTGCCCGGTCTGCTGTGAAGCTCTCGAATAATGGTTCATCTGACTCTTCCATATCAAATAATACGTTGTAGGAGAAATAATATTCAAAGAATAAAACAATGATCTATCAGAATAGTCAACGAACAGGTGACAAGTTCAGACGTTTAACAGATCTCATGATCTTTATGAGACTGGACAGACATTAGATCATTATAAATTATCTACACCCATGTAGTATGAGATTTAATCTACTACAATCATGCCTAGAACTTGGCATAGGTGTAATATTCAAAGAATATATCCCTACAACAAGAAAATAGCACATAGACGGCAGAATAAGAAGGAACATTGGGAAAGAAATGTAAATATCTCGGGAACCAGTAAACTTTTGACTGTAATCTTTTCACCATCTGAAAGGACTGTTTCTTAACTTTATCCACGGTTTTGTTTCATTCTAAAAGCTTCAAAACTGACGGAGATATCGCTCAAACGGCAAAACACCTTATAATTCATATATATTTATTTGCTAATTCTTACAAAAAGTAATGTGACTCAAGGGAAATATATTGGCGCCCGGAAGTCTGGCGGACCGAATACCATATGATAGAGTATTTCCCGGCGCGGGCGGACAGTTTTTGATCGCATCAGAAGAGGAGAAAATGCTAAAAAACCGGATCTTGTATATTTTCCCATGATTCATCAAAACTTTTTGATTTTAAGCTCAGATAAATCGGAACAAAAGAATGATTGATGATCTGGATCTCGGATCATAAGCATGAAGTGATTCCGAAGTCCGCGGATCGGTTAATTAATTGGGAAGGCTCTAGAACATTAGTAATGATGTGGCTTCACAAAAAGGGGTCAATTAGAGAACAGTCTAGAAAGTTCCTTTATAGCCGAGTCATTTCTAAAGATAACCGTTCGTAATTAAGGCGGTGTAGAGCATAGCTTCAGTGCTACAAGATCTCGCTAAGATCGGCCCAAAAGACAAAGAAATGAATTACTTATTGCTGAGTCATGTCCTAAGTCCATTATTAAGCTTACACAGCCCAAGCCCCTATATCATTCTAGAACTACAAATGTAGCACATGTAACTAGTGCGAGGCGTGGGAGTAGAGAGGCCTCTGAAAAGCATAAAAGGCCGCCGCTTCTGCCCCCTCTCAAACCTCAGGTAGAAATAAAAGTTTAATTCTCCTCACCAGTGGTTGGTTCATTTGCTCCAAAAGATAAAAGCAAATATTAGTTGTTAGCTAATATAAAACTAACACATCACTCTAAGCGTGAGTTAGGGTCAGTTAGACACAGCTGAACAAAAGTGTCATAGTGAGAATTAGTGAGAATTTGGTGGAGGGACTTCTTAATTGAATAATCTCTCAGCAATATTTGGTTATCACACCACAGGAGAAAAGCGAGCAATCCTGAACCTGCTAGATAACTAGCACGCACTCTAAGCGATAGAAAGAGCAGTTTGGTCACTCCTGTATTGAGTAACATTTATTGCGGAATTATTTTATTAGTAGTTTTCCTTCAGTAAATTATCAGGAAAATCACATCCTACTGAAAAGTGGTATATCTAGGTGTAATATTGACTAGAAATCATGGTAAAGTCAATATAAAATTTTATCCATAGACGATCTATACGTCAGGTGAGATCGTTGGGGGGTGTTTATTGTTGTTTAGACAGTGAACAATTAAATATTTGGCAACCAAAACACAGTCAGTACACAAATCAGCACAAACTCTAATATCGTTATTGGACGTAGGAAACTGGTTACATAAGGTGATCCAGCTCCGCTCCTTCAGCGTATCGCCGCAGGTGATGAATGGAAGACCTCCTTCCACACCTGCTACGGCTCCTACGAATGGCTAGTCATGCCATTCGGTCTCACCAACGCGCCTGCAGCGTTCCAGCGGTTTGTCAATTCCATCTTTGCCAACCTCCTCGACGTCTATGTTGTCATCTACCTAGATGATATTCTCGTATACTCAGAAGACGAGGCCTCCCACGAGGAGTGTCAGAGACCAGATTTTAAGACGAAGGAATGTCTCCGTAACGGAGGGCTTTGGCCTCAGCGACTTCTGCCAGGAGCGCTGTGCCTAGTGACACGTCCGTGCCCTAACTTACTGACTGGCACTTAGAACCTAGTGGGGGTAACTCTAGTTGATTTATTTGCTGGGGCGTAACCTATGTACAAGTAGTGTATATATATGGTTACAGCGGAGGCGGTTCCGCAATTGGCGGAGCCGGACGGAGCGGAGCTAACGGGGTTAAGACATTAGCCGACTGAATATTACCGACGAGTCGGTTCGCGGGGTTAGCGGAAAGGCAGGCGTTAACCCAGAAACGGAAAGGAGGGATAAGCCCGAAGGTGGACTCTGCAGGGCAGGCGAGTGTATTGCCCAGCGGAGGCGGGAGTGCGCTAGCGGACGTCGGAGCTGTCCGGAAGTCTTCGGGGCTCCATACTTAGGGAGGCGTAGGTAATAAATTGAAATGAGGGGGTGGTGGTCATCGAGGGGCACCGGGAGGTTTGCGGAATACGGGGGCTCCGAGGTTGGTGAGGGGGGAGCGGAGTGAGGACGGAGGGGTCGGAGAGCCCGGGAGTCGATGGCCGGGGATGGATATGACAAGGAGCACGTCCGAGAAGTCCTCCGCTGGTTACAACAACATGGTCTCTTTGCAAACCCGAAGAAGTGCGAATTCCACACAGACACCACGGAGTACCTTGGGTACGTCCTTTCTCCCAACGGGCTAACCATGTCCGCGGAAAAGGTTAAGGCCATCCAAGATTGGCCCGAACCCCGTAAGGTAAAGGACGTTCAGTCCTTCCTAGGATTCGCTAATTTCTATTGGCGTTTTATCCACGAATATTCCGATATTGTGGTACCGCTGACCCAACTCACCCGCAAGGGAGTCCCCTGGGTGTTCTCTGACGACTGCCGCATGGCGTTTCAACGCCTTAAGCGGCCTTTACCTCTGCCCCCATCCTAACCCATTGGGTCCCCGACGCGCCGATTATTATTGAGACAGATGCCTCCGATTATGCAATATCGGGCATCATCTCCATCTGCTGCCCGGATGATGAGATACGCCCTGTTGCCTTTCGGTCAAGGACGCTGACGGCGCCGGAACTCAATTATGACACCCACGATAAGGAGCTTCTAGCCATCTATGAAGCCTTTCGAGGATGGCGGCACTACTTAGAGGGCTCGGGAACACCCATCGATGTGGTCACCGACCACAAAAACCTGGAATATTTTTGCACCACTAAACTCTTGACCCGCTGTCAGGCACAGTGGTCAGAGTTCTTATCCCAATTCAACATGGTGGTCCATTTCCGCCTGGGAAAATTGGGCACGAAACCGGATGCGTTGACTAGACGTGGGATGTCTACCCCAAAGAGGGGGATAGGGACTACGCTCACATTAACCCTCAAAACTTCAGACCAGTGTTCACGCAGGAGCAGCTCACATCCTCCCTAAGAGCTACATACCTCACCGAACCCGTCCTCCGTGCAAGTTCCCTCGTTGACGTCAACGCTATCCATAAGGACATCATCACCGCCCTCCCCCATGACCCCACCGTTGCGGACTATCTCACCGCCGCGATACCAGAGGATTCCCGCTGGTCTAGGGACGCAGATGGCTAGACAACCGGATCTACGTCCCAGACACCAACAACCTCAGGCTCCGCATGCTGAGATACAAGCATGACCACCCACTCTCTGGGCACTTTGGACGCAACTGTACCTTGGATCTTGTCTGCCGGGAGTATACTTGGCCGGGTGTGCGCACCTTCGTTAAAGACTACGTGTCTTCTTGCACCGCTTGTGCCCGCGCCAAAACTCCCTGCCACAAGCCATACGGCCTGCTCAAACAGCTCCCAATCCCCGAATGCCCGTGGCACTCCATCTCCATGGACTTCATAGAACACCTCCCCGCCTCTTCTGGTTACACCGCCATATTGGTCATTGTTGACCGGTTGTCCAAACAGTGCGTCTTCGTACCGTCTACGGACACCGTCACGGCGCCGGATTTGGCAAAGCTGTTCTTACTCCATGTCTTCTCCAAGCACGGCGTTCCCTCCCACATCACCTCGGATAGGGGATCCGAGTTCATCTCCCACTTCTTCCACTCCCTGGGCAAGGCCCTCGATATACGGCTACACTTCACCTCGGGATACCACCCTGAAGGTGACGGTCAAACCGAGCGGATGAACCAAACCCTGGAGCAGTACCTCCGCATTTATTGTAACTACCAGCAGGACAACTGGTCCGAACTCTTGCCCCTCGCCGAGTTCACCTACAATAATGCCCCAAATGCTACCACGGGGGTTTCACCGTTCTTCGCCAACAAGGGGTATCACCCCAACCTTGCCGTCCACCCCAAGCGAGATCTGACCTCAGCGCAAGCACAAGATTACTTGGTCGATCTCGACTCTCTCCACCAGTTCCTCCGTGAAGAGATGACCCATGCCCAGCAGCGCTACCAAGGCCCTGCAGATGCTCGACGGCTCCCCACACCGCCGTTCGACATTGGCAGCTCAGCGTTTGTCAAGGCCAAGTATTTCCGCACTACTAGGCCGTCGGTGAAACTCGCTGAGAAGAACCTTGGGCCGTTTGAGATCATTGTGCAGCCGGGTTCTCATTCATGCACACTCCGCCTCCCCAACACCATGAAGGCTGTGCACCCAGTCTTTCATGTCTCCCAACTTGAGCCACAATACCCAATTCCATCCTCAACCGGGAACAGCCTCCGCCGCCGCCAGTTGAGATCAACGGCAAACTCGAGTACGAGATTGCCGAGATCCTAGATTCCAAGACTGACCGACGGCACAACTGCAAGCTGCTGTACCTGGTACGTTGGCTTGGGTATGAGGGCACTGACGAGGAAACCGAGTGGCTCCCTGCCATGGAGCTGGAACACACCTCGGATCTCATTGCCGATTTCCACGCAGGATATCCGGCGAAACCGGGACCACAACACATTTGACAACAGAGGATGAGATTGTTAGTCGGTAAAGGCAGAGTCTAACAACAGAGTAGAATAAGAGTCAGAGGTACTAGTCTCAGCCTGCCCCACTCTCTCTCCACCCAACCTTGCACCTGCTCCTCAGCCTCCGCGTGTTCCCTCCTCGACTGCATGTCCATTAGGCATCGTTCCTCAGCATCGGTGACGTATTCGAGTAGGTGGCCCGCTATAGCGGTCAGGCCCATCAGAGTCTTGTTCACGGCCAGGATTGCCTCGTGGATTCGCGCAAGGTGATCCTCAGTGGAACGCTCTCCCTCGTCGTCCGATTCGTCATCGTCCACGTCCAAAACCTCCGCATCCTCCTTAGGCCCCTTCACTCGTGGGTGCTTCGCCACGGGTGACGTCCAGTCCCTGCATCGACACTTCTGCTTCAGCCTCTGGCACTCGGCGCAAACACTGCGATTGCCCATACCCAAGACGCAGGCAACCTTATGCTGGACACAACGATCGCAAGGTGGGGGATCATCTCCCACTGTAGATGGTTGATTACTGGCCGCAGGACGCTGTGATCGAGACGATCAGGATGATCAGTAGCACCCGCGCCCCTGATCAGTTGACCAGGACTACTCACCTTCCCTGTCACCAACTCAGCCGTTTTCCTTTTCTTCTTCTCCTCTTCTTCAGCGGCGAGACGAGCTGCCGCTAGTCGCTCTGCCTTGCGGTGAGCCTCTTCTGCACGATGCAATTCCTCCACGTGATCAGCCTCAACTCGGCACCGTCTGTGGTGTTCCTGGCGTTTCTGGAGCATGAGCTCCTGCTCGTTGCCAGAGTCGTACTGGAGGTCTTCAATTTTCCAGGACAAGAGGTCCATTGCGTGGACCTTAGGGGGCATCTTGGGTTGCGATAGCAAAGTTAAGTCCTTTTGTTCAGATCGCCATCAGAATCAAACCCGGCATAGGCCGCAGGTTTCTCACGTGCGCATGGGACTTCAAGGGTTCAGTCCCAAGGGGGGGATACTGTCACGACCCAGCAATTCCCACGGTCAGGTGATCACTCCCCACACCTTCTCCCTCCCCCACTTCGACCCCGTCAACTCCGCTGCCTGCCCGACGCCGCCTGAACAAGCCCGTCACCCTTCCCCGTCACCGCTACCTGTTTCCATGGCCCGTCATGGGCCTACGAGTCTTCCCTTATCACGCTTGTTTTTCTTGATGGCCGTGCACGGCCGTCCTTCTCCCACACTCTTTGTTTGTTTTCGTCCCTTCTTAACCCCGCCCGCAATCTCCATGAGATCTGGCGACTTATTTCTATTCATTCCGTTATACTTAAATACTGGTTGTACACTACCTCGTACTTTAGTTCGAAAATCAACTAGGGTTACCCCCTGCACTCTCTGTCTGACCCAGTCGCACCTCTTGCCTCCTGAAATATCAGGGCCACGTCAAGTACGAGGCGCAACGCTCACGAACGAGTCGTTGAAGCCGAAACCCCTTTCCACCGCGATTGTCATCCCCACCCTTGACGGGCTGTTACGCCGAAGTAGCGGACCTTAACGGTCGCCAACAGCGAGTCACGGTAACGCTTTTCTCACGCCCTGACACAGGGCTCCCTTGAGTCACTGAGGCCAAGGTCCCTCCTTGCTAAGTCTCCGGTTCCACTCTGGAATCATCTGCTCTCGCCCCGTTCTAACACCTGGACCCCTTTCCACTACCTCCAGAGTCCTGCCCTATTCCCATCTGCTCCAATCCCCACCTTCAGATCTGACCCCACCTTCCACTCCTCCTGACTAATCTCTGCCAAAGTACGACCTCCCATCCCCATCCCATATCCCGAACTTGGACACCGATCATACCTCCACTCCAAGATCCTGTCCTGGTCCTGACCTCGGACTTTGACACCACCCCAGCTTAAGTCCATTGCATTGGTGACCTCATTTCAGGTAAACACCATTGCCAATATTCCTCAGACTTTCAATCCCACCTCTGTAAGCTCCACTACCTCCAAGCTTCATGGACCTACCCCAGCTCCTTCGCCACTTTATTGTATACTTCGCATTTCTGCCTCACCCTTATTTGGACTACTGCTTCTTTCTATTTGGCCAGTTAGTGTCAGGGCACACCCTGCCTGACCCCACTCTGCTGCCCCCTGTCAAGAACACAGAAGAGGGAACGAGCATGTCCTGGACCTTTCCCTGGAAGGGAGGCCAGAGGTAGAGGACAAGTGGAGGGACTGTGGCCTCAGCGACTCAGAGGGGAGCACTGTGCCAATGTTCGATTATGCTTGCTGTTGGGTCCTTAACTTCAGAATGGGGGGGCACAAACTCTGGGGGGATCTAGTCATTGATTTTGCACTGAAGTGCCATCAACTACGGTACATGACCTATATACATAATTGTCATGACTGACAAATCCCGGGGCTCTGTCAGCGGCGAATCAATGCCGACAGGCGATTCCTCTGACCCGAACCCATCCGTACCAGCCCCAACCCGATGTCTGTTCTATCGACCATGCACCGCTTCTGCACCTTCCGCAACCTCTGTCCATTTCTGGTTGTCCTTGACACCTCTGGTCAGGTAACAAGACTTGCGGGCGGAGTGGACCTGTAGGAGGAGCGCGGACTCTGCAGCATGGACTCAGAGGGGGGAAGCCCCCTTTGCAGAAGGAGAGACTCAGACCAGACAGGGGGGGTACTCTAGTTGATTTCAGACTGAGGTCCCCAACAGTATTTACAAGGTATATAAATAGGCAAGAGGGAATATAGAAAGGCCAGTCAGTCCGGCATGGTCCGCACGGAGATAAGCGGGGATTGTCAAACTAAATAAGGACAAGAGCCCGGGAACTGGAAACGAGGAACAGATCAATAAACAATAAGTGGCAAGGGTTATTGATGAATAACTGAATGAGATCAATAACCTAGTGCCAATAAAGAGGGGATCAAATGCCGATATTGGCAGGGAAGCAAACAATAAATGGCACTCAGCAAGGAATGAATGATAAGCTGCCAAGTGACAAATGGCCAGAGGAAAAGTGGAGGTCAGCACACGGCACCGATACAAGTCTGCAAAGGGATGCGGGAATCAGCATGGTGCTGATGAGTCCACAACAGAGGGTGGTCTGTCAGTGCTGTCATAAAAGGACAGCATGATGGCCAGCAAGATATGGAGGGGAGCGTCGGCTCCTCAGTGGAGCATACCGTGTGCGCAGTCATGACTCATAAGATGAGTGAAGATCCCGTATTGTTGCTATTGGTTACTTGGTGTTCGCAGTGCAAACGTACTGGTAGTGGGTTGTTAACATGAGTGTACAGCAAGGAATGACTAGTGGGGCCTTTGGTGACTTGGCATTCCCTTTGGGAATGTACCATTGGCAAGGAGGTATGATGACTGAGGAAGGACCAGACGATGGATGGGTGGCTACTTGGCGCTCATGTAGCGAGCATACCAGCATCACAGGAGTATGAGCCTCAGAGTATTCACGATCCCTAAGTGTCAGGGACAGCTCCGAAAGCGGCGAAGTCCTGGCATGAGGGACCCAATGGGACAGATGTCGGCTGTGCGTAGCGGTGATCCTGTCGCAGGGGAGCATCCCCAACCACTCAGTCTGAAGTGGGAAGTTGAGAAGAAGGCTGCTTCTTCTGTTCCCACCCCAGGTGCTATTATATACATACAGTCAGGGTCACGTGGTGTCAGGGCACAGCCCCTGACCCCACACACCCTCAGGTACCCTTCCCCCATTTTCTCCTATTTTTCCCTTCATTGTTCCACAATCCCGCATGCATGCAGACCCGTGGGAACTTTCTGGGCAAGTTACTTGCCCAGAAACCATCACAGCCATGACCATGGGAACTTTCTGGGCGAGCAGCTTGCCCAGAATCTTCCCATGGGGGGGTGCCAATTATGGAAAGTCGGCAAAGAGCCGAAAACTGTATAGTTCCTGACTCCCATTTGTAGCGGCTTCACAGGAGGTTGAGAAGGTTACCCTTCTTCTCAACTCATTTCCTGTGAAGGCTGGGGCTAGCCCCCTCAGTGAGTTTGAAGATCTTGGACTGGGACTAGATACCCCAGCGACTAGGAGGATCCCCCTGGGCCTGTTGTGGAACAAGGGCCGGGCCCTGACATGTGGGGGGAGCCATGTCATCTCTGCACACAGCCGGACCTCTCTGGGTGTCTCCATGGGAGATCCTGAAGGTGTGCCGCTCTGTAGGCAGGAATGTACACGGTGGGTGTGACGATCAGGGGAGCAGTATTAGGTGTGTGATGATACATAGAGAAAAGGGAAGTCGACCATGGAATAGAAATAAAGACAAAGAAGAAAAAGGGAGAGGAGGAACAAAGAGTGGTAGCAGGGGGAGCGGAGTGGGGCAGTGCAGTGCTGGTGCAGCGCTGGTCAGGTGGGGTGTGCCCTGACACTAAGATCATAGTATGGTGTCATCTGTCAGGCGCTGGAGGGAGAGCTGAGTGATGATGTTCTGTAGGATACAGGTTCCATGGGATGAAACACAAGTCGAGAGTCTTCAACTCACGACTTTGAGTTCTCACAGTGGGAACTGTCAGAAGACTCGATGTAACCAGGCATATAGGACATGTTGAGGGTTGTACAAGCACAAAGGTTCAGCTGAGTCACAAAAGAGGGGTTGTTACAAGGGACAGTGCACAAGACAGTTATAGAGTGTAGTAGTTCACAGGAACCACCTTTGGCAGTTTCCGTACATGACGCATGACTATCTACAAATGGAAAGGTCGTGGGAAATCCCGCGAAATACAAACAACCTTGGCCAGCACCAAAACCCCAATGGGAAAAGCTTTGCACGAGGGGGGGGGATGGAGTAGAACAGGTTAGGGTAGTAGGGTATCGGGATAGAGAGCGAAAGAGAGAGAGAGTGATGGAAAGGGGAGGTCTTTGACTATGCAACGGATATGGTCATTGGAGACTCTGTATCCATAACACCAAATGTTGAAGTGGCATTCCGATTCCCTTATGGTTATTGTTCCCTTTTATGGGAAGTTTCATTGTCCTAACGCTTTAGCCTTTGTTCATTTGCGCCACAGAAATGTATATAAGTATGATGTGTAGAGCTGAGTGCGATATCTAATGACATTGTGATATCGCACTCAGAATGTCCGGCTGCAATGCCACGATTATAACACCAAATCCCAATGAAATATGGACTCAAGAAGCACAAAATGGGTTAACCCCGATACTTTATTTTGAAAATGATGGACCCAGGTTCCAAAATGCCCTATAAATACATTCTAATTGATCATGTCACGGAGGTGGGAGCGCTCCGAGGCGTGGCAACACATCCAATGGGTTCCCACTTCCTTTAGCTTCTCTCTCAATGCCTTCAACTTGTGCCTCATGGTGTCTTCGGGCTTCCAGAGATACCCATGACTAGACTATTTTGTATTTGCAATGTGGTGGAGATCCAGTCACCTATTGTCAAGCGATGGACAACGGATCAACGGTATCTGCGCAACCATCTAAAGTGGAGGGCCTCTTTTCAGAGTTCAAAACCGGAGTCGATGCGTATAATAAGAGGGTGTGATCCAGGTGGGGTGTTATCAATTAATAAATTCATTGAAACATATACTTTATCATATCAATATCATGGTCAGGCTTAATAAGCTCGCCATCAACTGCTCCTGTAGGTCGCTTGATATCAACATTATTCACATTCATTGGATATCGCACTTCCTCAATTTTACCTGCCCAGTCAAAGTCGACTAGTAGAATTCCAGGCTTACCGTCTTTCCGCACCATGACGTTGGTGGTTCGGATATCACCATGCACAAATGCTTGTTGGCGGAGCGCCTGCACCTTCTCTTCGATTTCATCTTTGAACAAGACTTTCATCTCTGAATGCCGCAATTCATGATAATCATCCTCGATTAAAGCCATGACAACCATATACCATCCACCCGCAATGGGCTGACACCTCTTCAAAGCAGGTGCACAACCAAGCGAGAAGCATGCGAGAAGTGCATCCTCAGAGCATCGGTGGGTGAACTTGATGAATATTTTCTCATCACCGACAGTGCCGGAAAATAGGAGTCTGTTCTCGTCAAGCTGCGATGAGTATTCAAATGGGTACTTTGTGGTACTGCACGGGGAATCGAAGTCAGTAGGATACGGAAACGTAATGATTGGGTTAGAGGTTATATGTGGAAGTTCGGATTCGTAGTAGCTATTCAATGCGAGAATCGCATTTTTTGTTGCACCAAAAAAATGGGCAGCTTGCATGCGCATATCAACGTTGGATGCATGATAGAAGAGCGGCAACATGGGGGCTAGGACCTCAAGATGAGGGTGAATGGTCAAGACGGCACCGGCAAAGCCAATGTGGGCACCTAGGGCATGAATTTAGGGTGTATCCAGGAGAAGAAATGTGGAAGCTCACCAGCAAGGTAGAGGAGAGGATAAAGCAAGGGAGACGCGAACAGGTTTCGTCAAAGTGGTTCCTTATGAAGGCACTATAATACCAGGCAGCCTCGAAAAGAGGCTCAGCACCGCTGGTGGAAAGCTCTGCCTTGGCCTCGATGAGTGCAAAGCAAAAGCCCTTGTAGCAAAGATCTCCATCAGTACAATACTTGCCAATTCCAGTGGGCAAAAAGTCGAGACCATAGCTTGCGAAATCTTTTCGAGCTTGGTCAGCCCTGTCCCCTTCGTTGGCGTAAATATTTGACATAGAATGGGAGAACTTTAAAGCGAAATCATGGTCTTTCTTGGTGGGTGTATAAGTTTTACAGTCATCTTGGAACTGGCTGAATATGGGATGATAGTGAGATGGGTATCGTGGCAGCGGCGGTTGGGGGGCGATTAACGCAAACGCAGGTTTTTCCTTTTTCTGAATGGCAACAAACTTTTTAGGTAGGCCTCCTGAGGAAGGGGCCTCTTGTGAAACAGATGAACCCCATGCCTTGTGGGCTTCGGCGACTCAGTCACCTTTATATAATAGGGGACGTTGACTAGTGGATGATATAGGCTTGCCAGGCGGAAGCTTGATAATAATGTGTAGATGAAGTTGGGGCAGTGGATCGGGGAAAATGGAGAACAATCAATGGACAGGTGATAGCATTTCCTCATTCTTAAGATCGATCCCTTTTGCATTCTCGAAATTATAATCGACTGGAATGCAAACCCTCCAGAGTGTGAGGGAGTCTGCGTCAACGTGTTCGAGATTAACCTTCTTCTCCTCCTTGATGGCTTTCTTGAAGGTACCGACAGACTCTGTACTCGCAATTTTGACCGGAAAGATATTGTTGGCGTCACCGCCACAAATGAGACAGTACAGTTCGAGAATAGGAAGATCTAATTGTGGCACTAAAGACGAGCTTGAATGAGAAAATACGTCACAGACAGAGATAGCTCCATGACTATCACTCACCATCATGCGGGAATTGAACAACGATGTGTAGGTCTTGATCGTCAGGTTCGGGAAAAGGTGGGACAATCTCTTCACAGGCAATAGTTCGTTTTGAAGTTTAACTTTCTCCTCGAAGCCATCGTCGACTGGGATGGAAACCTTCCAGAGTGTGAGGGCATCTGCGTCAATGTGTTGGAGAGCGACCTTCTTCTTGTCTTTGATTGCTTCCTTGAGGGCAATGACAGACTCTGTACTTGCAATTTTGACCGAGAACACTTGGCCAGTCCCATCGCCAAGTACCCAGCAGTTGAGATTGACAGACATGGGTTATTGGCAAGTCCAAACACTACATGAATCTGCGGGCATTCGGCTAAATCCGAGGCTTGCATCTTCACATCGTTCAACCTATCCGGTAGGCACAAAATCTGTCGCTCACGTTTGTGAAATCGCATCTGATGTTTCCTTTCCACAAGACCTTCACACACAAGCTCATTCGTCCATGCCGGTTATGGTTGCGATTCCAGCAGTCCTCTAGCCGTTAAGGGTGCTCTCATCAAACACTGCATGCATTGCTCACATCTCTCAACATACCTTGTTGCCCTACAGATGTCCCTGAAGGGCCTCTCCTCGCAGCTAACTGAAGACGCTTAGTGTGTCGCTGGTGTGTCGTGGTTAGAGCACTCTCTTTAGCCAATCAAGCCACCGGAATCATCGTCTGTGTGGAGACGCCCCATGCTAGCGCCATTTCGTAGAGGTACCCAACTCAAGAGGGCCGGAGGCTGCGCCCTTGCACCGCTGCGTCTCGTGGTCGTTTTCTTCGTCCAGGCAACGCGCTGCAAAGGCCGGTCTCCCACCCTGACCCTCACAAGCATAACCATTACGAGCCGCCTCGTCACCACTGTTAACGGTGCATTACACAACGCACATATTACCACCTGCCCACTCACACTCTGAGACTCAGATCTTGCTGTAAATCCCCAGAACAGTAATCCAAGCTCTGTGTCGTCTCCTGCCATTGAACGGGCCCGACAGGCAGAACGCGAGCAAAAAGTCGATCATGTCAACCGCCTTGCATTTCTGGGCACTCTCCAAGTCGACACGGATGGGCTCTTCCATTTCTTCCGCCCTGATGTCGTGTTATCACCAGAGAGGCAAAACAAAAGAGGGATGTCACACCGATAGGATTTCAAAGTTCCAGTCAGCAAACGAGATTAACTGGCCGAACTCGAGCTGGGCCTTGATCCACCACGAATGGGAGCTTTCTGAATCTCTTTGGCGGTATTGGTGGTGCTCCCCTCATTCTGTTCTTCTTGAGGTACACTCATTGAGTGGGGGATATCTCGCTCAGTATGTTGCAGAGATGTTCTGAACACCGCCGGAGTCAGGATCGATGGAGCATTTGTTCACTCATTAAGCTAAGGAGAAAATATCGCTTCGAATGGGACATGTCAGCGAACGATCATCGCGACGTTGCGTTAATTGTTGCGATGCCTCGGTCCAAATACATCATTCCCGGGTTGAAAACTGCTGAATAGTCAGGTTGAAACTTATCTACATGTAAGGGTGCGTTATTAATAAGACACAAAAAGAGCGGGTCCATTGAACAAGGGAAGGGGCCCTCATAACTACAAAGGAGGGCCTGGATGTAAATTGCGTTTCAACCAATGCGGACCTGGATGATCTTTAGAGGAGCACTGGAGGATAAGTCTCCTAGTGCCCAGGTAAGGCGGAATCTTCATCTAGTATAGCTGCCACCATGCCGGTTCGCCTTCTACCTTTCGGGCAGGATTACATCATCTTTTGGGATTGTGGAACGCGTTACGTGAGGGAACTTGCCGACTGGAGACTCGTTTTTGGAAGTGCGGGTCAAGGTCACAGGGTAAGCCGGCATATATGGAAGTGGCGAATCGGACCCTCAAGGTCAGTGGAGCGGGCAGACATGCAGGAGACACCGGTGGCAGCTAACATCGAGGGCCACTAAAACCATCCAATTGTGCGCTGCTACTGTACGAGGGAAAGTAAAATATATATATAGGCATGGACTGATGCCTCTGGGTGATTGCTACGAACAGTTTGGGAGGGAAGACATGGAACTTGTATGTAAGTTGTACTGTAATCGCTTGAAATGCATGTCCTATTGAAGGATAAATTGAAAGACGATTTATTTGCTCCCTTGCTTCAAGTCGTGGTGGTGGTATTTCATTTTTAACTCCGCGTGCGTGCCGTAGGCATATGACGGAGCGACCAGTGGAATACAACACTAGTACCAATTGGAACAGAGTACACTTCCGCTCCTTCCTGTGGCAAGACATCTAGGGTGGCACAGATTGGATAAAGGGATCAGTGGACATAACCCTGCCACTGACTTATTGTGTATGAATTTCCAGGGGTTCAGCGGAGAAGCGGAGGAACAAAATTCCGAATTTTGACATGAAATTCCCGGTGACTCTCAAACAACACAAATACCACATGCCCCCTGCTCTGGTTAGGGCCCTCAATGACCATTTTTCATGTGCAGAACCGCTGTCACAATGGGCAAGGGAGAACCCTGGGAAAAGCTGCACGATTCTCTGTCTGACTTGCCTATAAAAAGAGGATTCCCTTGTCCTGGATGCAGCAGGCTGCCCCCTTGACTCCCCCTCATGATTCAGAGGATTAGCACTGTAGCAGCCCTCCAGCCATGTCAATCTGACATGGCTATGGCAAGAGCTTGCTTCGAGTGTTAAACCGCTCCGCATCAGAGGTGGGAGGGGATTGGATGCTTTTGGAGCCACTATAAATCCACCTTGTCAGCCGGGTCATGCCCACAGCCGGCAGCTTCACTTTAGACCCTCCTGGCGGATTGGAGGAAATTGACCCCAGATACAGTGGGGGTCAAGTTTTTCCACGACCTTTCAAGGCAGTCCATCGGCTGTCGCATCACTAATAAGTGCCGTACTCAATTGGCAACGACGACTCACATCCGAGTTTGGAGTTATGTCAGCGAAGTTCGAGGTGGACCCACTGGGGGACATTTGGTGGGCCTTGGAAGAGGGCTCTGAGCTGCGTACTTTCACTGCGGCTTGGAATATTTTAAAAACAAAATTTACTGATTTTCTTTTACATCTGGAACGCACACAGAAGGCACTCGCTGCGCCGCTGGGCCATTCCCCCCACCCGATCCGAACCCAAATGACCCAGCCCAGCCCAGTACACCCTCCCAGCCCGGCTCTCCTCCCTCCAGCGTTGCGTCGACACCAGGAAATGACGCGTCAGCCCCCTGCGACGCAATCTGTTCCTGGATTGACACGAACGGTTTTTGCCCAACCGACCCCACCTCCCACCACTCCACTGCGTCGTCCCCAAGAAACAACGCGCCCGCTTTTGCAGGCGCAGTCTGTTCTTGAATTGACGCGTTCGCCAGTGCCAACGCCGCCCCCAACGTCGACGCGTCTGGCCATCCCACCACCGATTCCATGGCATTCGCACCCGGTAGCCTGACCCCCCTCTCCCACCACCTCTCTGCGTCGTCCAACGACCCCACCACGACCGTGTCCGGCCGTCCCACCGTCGATTCCATGGCACTTGCGCCCGATCCAACAGCGCCCAGCCATTCCACCCCCAATCCGATGGAATTCGCGCCAGATTACGTGCCGTCCACCCCCCCCCCAACCGCGTCTGGCCCCCTCCCCACCTCTCCCTTCGACTTCAGCGCGCCCTGAAACCGCGCTGTTGTCGTCGTCGTCGTCGTCACCCTCACCCTCCCCACACCCTCCCACGCCAAATCTGGCGCGTCTATCGACTCCACTGTGTCCAGTACCACGACAGACGCATCCCGGCCCCCCCTCGGTCACGTCCACCATCGAAATGGGTGAGTCTGGCGCCCATCCAGCCACGCACGGACCCATTCCCGCTTCCCCTCCCAATCTCCGTGGCCTGCTGCATCCACCGGGTGAGCCACCACCCCGAGTCCACTGTCAGGGCCTTGTGGGCTGGACTGTGGGGGGCTGCTGTGCGGCCCATTGGAGTCTGGGGGCTGGGGCCCTCTTTTTTATATTTTTTATATTTTCTTAAAAATTTTCATAAATCCTCCGTCGTCATTTCGGGGCGTTGCTTCGGACCATTTATGGGGTTCTGGTGATCCAACATCCTAGCCTTGGCACCCTTAACTTAGCATCTGTCTGACTCAGACGGGTTTGGGGGAGGTCGACTCTGAGCACATCCCATTGCTACCAAACTTGTCACATATATTTACATGAACCCTAAAGGGAGAGAAGGAGAGCTGACTGTTTGTACATGCATAATCAATCACTCTCAAATGGTGTTGTGCAGGATAAGATGTCCTGGACAAGGGTTTGGGTCAAAACCAATGAAACCCATACCGATGGGATCGTGAAACAAACAGTTGGATGCTCGTTAGTATCGCAGCGACATCGTGGGTAGGTGACCAGCAATTCTGAAGCAAGCTCTCCGTTCGCATAAACCTTCGGGTGGAGCATATTTGGCAACGGTGGCGGGTTTGTTGGGATAGGACTCGTCGAACCTAAGCAGCTTGAATGTTCCATCGGCTACTTGGTAGCCTAAGTCCATTGTGCAGCACCCCAATAGTACTTAGCGGCTGCTGTAGCCTGTTAGAGTGAAGAAGGTCACCACCTGGGACCTGTCAGACTGCTCACGATTTGACCTATCGATTTGCTCAGCTGTATGGAATTGTCACAGAGTTGGCCGAGTTTATTGTGTGTGGTTCACTGTCATGGAAGTCTGGTGCCTCCTCGTTGATCACAAAAACAGGCCTACTGGCCAGTCATTCAAGGTCGAAGTATCTTCCGACGCTGATGTCGATGACTTGGCGAAGATGGTCAAGGCCAAGGCACCTCGTGTCCTTGGTGACATTGATGCATATGAGCTTGAAGTGTGGAGATTTACAAACTCACCAGCTAATTTCGTCGATAATGGTCATGAAGTGCTTGAGGAGCTAGTCAGCAAGGCATTCTCTAATATGGGGGTTAAAGAACTCCTTCCGAGGCAGGAAATAGCAGGCTTGAACATCTCAGCTGGAGAGGCACTGCTTGTCAAGTTGCCCGGTGCATCAACACTCATCCCGATAAGTAGACACCTGACTTTGTGTCAATTCCTATATTCCACTTCAAAAGTGAACTGAGCTTCCGAAGCTGTGCAACTTCTCTCGCTCAACTGTGTCGTTCTCCGAGTTGATGGGGAGCCGAATCCATTCTTCACGGTCAAGATTCTGAAGACCAAAAACGTCAGCACCCTCAAATGCTTGATCAAGGAGGAACAGTCCCCTCGCCTCAATTGCCTCAGAGCTTATCCTCAGCCAGGTCTGCCGACGTGTAGATGAGGACTCCCACGGAAGTCTCAAAGACATCGATCTCACACCATTGAAGTCGCTCCTACCGCTCTCGCAAGTGTTCCCTCATGTGGAAGGGGATCACCTGCACATCGTTGTTCAAGCACCAGCTAATGGCAAGTCTATTTCGGTCTTTCTCCACGTCACAGACAATCTCACCGTTGTTCAGAGAGCCTGGGTACTAATGATGCACGAGGAGAGACCAGATCCCTGCGTTGCGTGAAAGTGTGGCTTTTTTGTCATCCTTGATAAATAGCATTCAACAGGGTTTCAAAATGTCTTCTCGCACATCTTGACTGCATTGGCTCCCGCTGATTCAGCAAAGTCGTCAAATTACACGAAGTCCCAGATCATGTACTCCATCTATGACGGCCGCTACAAGGCAGACAAGCCCAGGACGAGCGTTGCACCTCTGGTTCAATTATTTCACCCTGCTTTTGGACATTTCTTGGACGATATGGAGAAGAGAGATGCTCCTCTCGACGACATTATTATTCCTGAAACAGTAGAATACATGAAAGCCGCAACGGCGATTTATAAAAATGAAAAGAAATGCCGAGAAGTGTTGGGACCACTTCTTTGCAACATCGTTCAAGTCAACATGCAAACGATTCAGAATTACGACAAAACGACTCCTGACGGCATCGTGGAATTGGAGACACATGGGTCACCCTTCATAATTCTCCTTCAGGAAGATAAAAATGAATTCAGAGATGGTGGTTCAAACCCATCGACCCAAGCAGGCTTGTCTGTGTGCCGTTGTTGGGCTCAGCCCAGGGTGTGCCCAATCCATTTCATTGCACTCAGATTGTTCATTTGTTTTTCCTTAGTATGCAATGCTTTGAAACGCTACCGCCTGTCCCACATTCCTCGTGGCCACCACAGGACTGTGGGTCACGATCCTCGGTGCTGTCATCACCGACGGTGTGATTGTCCAATGACTGACCGACTACACCTGGGTTGGATCAGACTCCGTTCTCAATGAACCGCACACCACCCACGTTGCATGAGCCTTCAATGCTCTACGGGCGAGTCTGAAGAAACTTGGGCCATATCATGAGGGTCCAGACATGGGCAATCTTCCCGATGATTTGCACTACTTTCCTTCAATTGCTGCTTACCCTGTTGGCAGTGGACGCGCTAACTTCAAATATGTTGGCTTCTTGGAAAACGGCCCCAACTGCATCACTCTTTGCACACGGATTGAGGCAATGCCACCTCAGGATATTGTTGTCAAATTTGCTGACCGCTATGGGGAGAGTGCACACCAAACACTTGCAGATCATAATTATGCACCGAAACTTCTCTATTGCGGATCACCACATCTCCATGAGCATGAACCATCCTATCAATCTATCATCATGATTGTCATGGAATATGTCGATGGCAAAGCAAAAAAATATGTCTGAAGGATTGGTGAAAAACGTACGATCAACTGTTGGGGAGGCCCTCAAAGTGTTGCATGAGAAGATTCTGGTGTTTGGAGATCTCCGTCTGCCAAATGTCATGATTGCAAAAAAAATCCTGTATGCAAAAATCGAAGTAGGAAATGCCTCATCCCCTCCGTTTACTTCCTCCATCGTCGTTTCGGGGCGTTGCTTCGGACCATCTATGGGGTTCTGGTGATCCAACATCCTAGCCTTGGCACCATCATCAACTCTCAACTTAGCATCTGTCTGACTCAGCTTGATGCGGGCTCGGGGGAGGTCGACTCTGAGCACATCGCATTGCTACCAAACTTGTCACATATATTTACATGAGCCCTAAGAGGAGAGGTGACTGTTTGTACATGCGAAAATATGTAATCAATCGCTCTCAAATGGTGTTGTACCAGGATAAGATGACCTGGACGAGGGTTTGGGTCAAAACTAATGAAAGATGGGATCGTGAAACTAACATCTGGATGCTTGTTAGTATCGCAGCGACATCGTGGGTAGGTGACCAGCGATTCTGAAGCAAAGCTCTCCGTTCGCATGGACATTCGGATGGAGCATATTTGACAATGGTGGCCGGGTTTGTTGGGATAGGCCTTGTCGAATTGAATGTTCCATCGGCTACTTGGTCCAAATATCACCGCATTCCATAACATGAGGTTGTCATTGCAAGGCCTGAGGTGTGACTGCCATGCACCATTGACGGCCCAAGTTCAAATACTGTACTCACATGACCAACTACCGCTTTGTCAAAATTAGCGTGACACAATTTTGCCGGATGATGAACCGCAAATGCATTTTAGTGCGTGACACCTGACCACATGACTAACCGACTGCGGCCGGAGTTCACCGAGATCAATGATACTTAATGAAACAATATCATAATAATAATAATGATTATTTTTCACTGCTAGTCATGCTTGGCAAGCATCAAAATTTAAAACATGTTTTCCACCTTGGGAAAAAGTCCCTCATCTACATATTGTCAGGGCACACCCACCTGACCCGGCTCCACCTGGCCCAACCTGACCCGGTACCCCGCTGCCCACCCTTCCTTGCCTCCTCCCCCTTTCCCTTCCTCCCTCCTCATCCTCCCCTCCTCACTTCCTCCTTATCTGTCAGGGTCGCATCCACGGTCGAGGCGGTCCGGGCGTAGCGTCCGGTGCTGAGGACCTCACGGGGGATGGATTGGGCATGCGTACTGGCAGCCCCGATGCGGGACGGCGATCCCTGGCCACTTAGACTGAAGTGGGAATGTTGAGTTATTATTAAAAGGGGAACTTGTCAGAGATCTGGAATTATTGTCAGAGGCTGGGATATTGTCGGTGTCGGAGATTGTGGCAGAGGTCTGTTGGAGCGTGCACGCGCGGATATGCGGGCGGAAATATGCGGCGCATCCGGAAGCGCTGTTCAAGGTTAGCAGAGTGGGATCGCGGCCTCAGCGACTCAGGTGGAGCGCTGTGCCCTGAGCTTGACGTTTGGGGGAGATCCCGTATTTACAAACTGACACTTACAGCGGACTTCAAACCAGACTTGTGGGCGGAGCGGACCTGTAGGAGGAGCGCGGACTCCGCGAGCACGGACTCAGAGGGGGGAAGCCCCCTTTGCAGAAGGAGAGACTCAGACCAGACAGGGGGGGTACTCTAGTTGATTTCAGACTGAGGTCCCCAAAAGTATTTACAAGGTATATAAATAGGCAAGAGGGAATATAGAAAGGCCGGTCAGTCCGGCGCGGTCCGGTGCGGAGATAAGTGGGGATTGTCAAACTAAATAAGGACAAGAGCCCGGGAACTGGAAAGGAGGAACAGATCACTAAACAATAAGTGGCAAGGGTTATTGATGAATAACTGAATGAGATCAATAACCTAGTGCCAATAAAGAGGGGATCAAATGCCGATATTGGCAGGGAAGCAAACAATAAATGGCACTCGGCAAGGAATGAATGATAAGCTGCCAAGTGACAAATGGCCAGAGGAAAAGCGGAGGTCAGCGCGCGGTGCCGATACAAGTCCGCAAATAAGCGGGGTCGGTGCGGTGCCGACACAAGTCCGCGAACAGAAGTTGATCTGCCAGCACTGTCACACAAGGACAGCATGAAGGCCAACAGAGGTACAGAGGGGAGTGGGAGTGTTGACCTGACCAGAGGTGTCAAGGGCAACCAGAAGTGGCCAGAAGGTGCAGAGATGGGCAGAGGGTGCGGAGTGGGCAGAGGGTGTGGAATGCACGGAAGCGGGGCATGGCTGTGACCACATAGCGGGAAGTGATGAGTGTGGTTCGGATGGAGACAAGGCAGGCATGACTGAATGCCGGGAGCACCAAGGGCTCAGGAACTGGAGGTAAGGTCGGAATACCGGCAGGGTCTAGGTTCTGATTACTGGCCAAGTCTCACGCAGTAAGGCAGGGGGCCAGACATGGGGTTGGGGGCTGGTTAGGATGGGTTTCGGGTCGGCGGATTCACCTATCGGCATTGGTTCGCCGCTGACGGAGCCCCGGGATTTGTCGGTCGTGACAGAACTAAGCTACTTACCTGAAGTGGGAATGTTGAGAAGAAGGTTACTTCTTCGGTTCCCACCCCAGGTGTGTTTATATACATGCGGCTTGGGTCACATGAGGTCCGCCACGTCACCCCGCATACAGCCGCAGTCACCCAGGTGTCCCCGTGGGGGATCCCGAGGGTGTATGCTGCACGCGCGCGCACTAGGTTGCACCCTAGAGCCATCCGGGGTCGTCCGGGGCTAGGCACGTCGTGTGTGTGTCGCGGGCGGGTCAATAATACATGGATATAAGGGAAAGGTCGTCCGTGTGAAGTAGAAATAGAAATAGAAATAGAAATGGAAATAGAAGGGGAAGTGGGAGAGGGATAGAGGGGGAAGGGGTATGAAGGAGGGGTGCAGGGTGGGAGAAGGGGAACCGGGTGAGGTGGGCCCAGGTGGAGGCGGGTCAGGCGGGTGTGCCCTGACATTATCCTACTTCTTCTTTATTTCTCTCTTTATTCTACATGGACAACTTTCTTTGTATCAATGTACCATTGACCCATCTGCAGCGCACCCACCATGCACCCGGACCAGGCACCTCGGACGACTTCCTGCTGTGCCCAGTACATGCACCTGCACCGGATGCCCTTGGGATCTCCCACGGAGATACCTGGGTGGTTACGGCTGCATGCAAGGGTGACGTGGCATCCATCATGTGATCTAAGCCGCATGTATATAAACATACCTGAAGTGGGAACTGAAGAAGTAGCCTTCTTCTCAACTTTCCACTTCAGGTAAGCAGTACAATATTTCTCCTTTAATGATAATAACAACTTTCCACTTCAGTCTAAGTGGCCAGGGACCACTGTCCCGCATCAGGCCTGTCAGTACGCATGCCTGATCCGCCCCCCGCCAGGCTCTCAGCCCCGGACGCTACACCCGGGCCCCCTCGACCCCGGACGAGTCCCTGACAGCAGAAGAAGGCTTCAACCTCATCTCCCCCACCTCCCCTGCCTCCCCTGCCATGGTGACAGAAGAACAGTACGATGACCTCCTAGCCCGGTTCCAGGAACTGCAGGCTATTGTGGAGAACCAAGTCCTTAACCATCCCCCACTCGCTCCTGCGTCTGCACCCGTGCCCACCCCTGCACCCACCCCTGCACCTGCTCCCAGACCCAAGCCACCTAAGGTCGCCGCCCCCCCCCACGCCCTTCTCGGGAGCCAGCGAGGATCTGGACCGTGTCATATCCATCCCTGGCCATCGACTTCCGGTCCCTCCGATCCCTCCGTTCCAACTCCGCTCCTCCCTCACTAACCTCGGAGCCCCCGTATTCCGCAATCCTCTCGGCGCCCCTCAATGGTCACCACCCCCTCATTTCAATTTATTACCTACGCCTCCCTAAGTACGGAGCCCCAAAGACTTCCGGACAGCTCCGACATCCGCTAGCGCACCCCCACCTCCGCTGGGCAATACACTCGCCTGCCCTGCAGAGCCCACCTTCGGGCCTATCCCTCCTTTCCGTTTCTGGGTTACCGCCTGCCTTTCCGCTAACCCCGTGAACCGACTCGTCGGTAATATTCAGTCGGCTAATGTTTAAACCCCGTTAGCTCCGCTCCGTTCGGCTCCACCAATTGCGGAACCGTCTCCGCTGTAACCATATATATATCCCACTTGTACATAGGTTACGCCCCAGTAGAAAAATCAACTAGAGTTACCCCCCCTAGGTTCTAATTGCCAGTCAGTAAGTTAGGGCACGGACGTGTCACTAGGCACAGCGCTCTTGGCAGAAGTCGCTGAGGCTGAAGCCCTCCGTTACGGAGACATCCCCTCGTCTCGAATCTGGTCTCTGACAGACCGTTTCAAAGCTGAATGTGGAATCTACTTCCACGTCCGCACGTCCGAGTTCCCCACCGCCCTCTCCCAGATTCTCTTTGTGTTGTCCTACATGAAGGGAGGACTGGCAGGAGCATGGGCAATGCAACGCACGATCTCACTGCTGACGGCAGGGTCCCCAGCACTCACCATGGATGAGTTCAACATGGAACTCGACAACATGTTCCAGGACCCAAATTGGGAAGCCACCACCCGGCAGAAGCTGGTGGCCATCCGACAGGGAAGTGACTCCATGGACAAGGTCATCCAGGAGTTCGAAATATTAGGGCCTGCCTCAAGACTGGGTGATGTAGGGCTGGTCGGCCACTTCAAGCAAGTGATCAATGCCCGGCTCCGCAAGAGCATTTACCATCTCCGCCCTATGCCCACCACCTGGGCTGAATGGAAACGCGAGGCTACCCTCCTCGACAACCAGTGGTGACGTTTCCAAGCCACCCAGCCACGAGCACCCCCACTTAGACTCCCACTCCCACCAACCAGGCCACCTCCAGCCACCACCCCCCCCTACACGTGGCCTACACCCACCACCTCGCGACCTACACCCGCACCCGCACCCCCAACCCCTGCAACCCATCCCACATCAGGAACAGGTCCACAACCAATGGACCTCGACCGATCAAGGACTGACCAAAGATGGAAGGGGTTGTGCTACAATTGCAACACCCCAGGCCATGTTGCACGAGAATGCCTGCACCCCAAGGTCCACCGAGTCCGATGCCTGCACCCGGAGGACCTATGAGCTTTAATGGAAGGGCTGAAGAGGCAGTTGGGTGAGGGACCAGAGGCAGAAGAGGGAGAGATGGGGCCAGACCCCCAGGAAGAGGATTTTCAGGAAGGCGACTAGTGAGGGATGCGTCCCGGCCGCCTGTAAAAGATAACCTGTGTAAATACCGCAACGTGCACGAGTCAACGCCACTGCAGAAATTTCATCGAGTTATCACAAAGAAAAAGAGGAAAAGCGCATCCTCCACCCACAGAAGTGAGAGACGCCCAGAGCTAACACCCGAAGTAGCTGTGTCTCCACCTTGTCATATCCGTGCATACCCGACCCCGACCCGACTTCCGGACCTCCACCCTCTTCACCTCCGGAGTCATAACCTACCGCTGCCTTTCCGATACTCACCTTCGGTCTCGGCAACACACCCCTCCTCTTACCTCTCCGACCCCTTCTCCGTCCGTTCCGATACTCATCTCGGACCGAACATCGCCCTACTCGCCACCCTTCCTACTACTCCGCTCCCCCCTCACCACACCTCCACCCTCCCGTCATCCCCTACGCTATCTCCGTCCGTTCCGATATCCACCTTCGGACCTGACTACTCTTCCTTACCTTCCCCTCTCTCATTCCTCCGCCACCCTTCCGCCAAGTTACGACCATCCACTGCTGTTCCGTACTTCACACTCGGACACCGTTCGTACCTTACTCCGAGCCTCCGTCATAGTCCATACCTCGGACTTTGACTCCACCTCGGTCTTAGTCCATTGCATTGGTGACCTCATACTACGTGAACACCATTGCCAATATTCCTCGGACTTCCAACCCCGCCTCCGTAACCTCCGTAAGCTCCGCAACCCCCGAGCTTCGCGGACCGCCTCCGGCACTCTCGCCGTTTGTAATGTATTTCTCGCAATTCCCCCTCATCCCTATTTGGACTACTGCTTCTTTCTATTCTAGCCAGTTAGTCATCACCCCCACTTCCCCTCATCCTCCTGCCCCTCTGGGCCTCGCCCACTCTACCTCCTTTCGGATGTATCACAGGTCTTGCCCTATGACCTTCGGTACCGCTCCGCTCCCTCTAACCCTTTGTTCCCGTTCAGACGTCTTCGTTCCGATTCGGTCACCCTTGTTTCTCCTTGTGCTTTTGCCCCTTCCTTATATATCGGCGCTTGTACATACTCGTCTGTTTTCAGTCCGAAATCGACTGGAATTCCCCCCCAAGAGACTTTCCCTCTGCTAGATCCGAAATTAGGGACCCCCAGGACAACCAGCAATGGCACAGCGCTCCACCTGAGTCGCTGAGGCCGAGGTCCTTCCATGCTAAGTCTCCGATTCCATTCCGGAGTCGTCCGAGTCCGCACGTTCTAACACACCTGCCATTTACGTCCTTTCCAAACAATCCCCCAGATCACTCAACCTCATGGTGACATTGACCGCCCTGACCTCCCTCGCCCCCGTATCAGTGTCAGCCCTCCTGGATTCAGGGGCCACCGGGAACTTCGTGAGCCCTGAGTTCGTCCGGAAGCACAGGCTCAAGACCACCCCGCTCCCACAGCCCATACCCGTCCGCAACGTCGATGGCACCCTGAACGAGAATGGGGCCATAACCGAAGAACTGGAGGCCCTCCTGACGTTCGGACGACATACAGAGCGGGCCCACTTTGCAGTTGCAAACCTGGGACGCCAATCCCTCATCATAGGGCACTCGTGGTTGCTGCATCACAACCCAGAGGTGGACTGGGCACGACAGAAGGTCGTCATGTCCTGCTGCCCATCCTCTTGCAGGGGGCCACGAGTGGGAGATGGCCAAGACCTCACGGTAGAGCCCGGAGACGGGATCTATGCTGCGATCATCCCCCTGGGGTGGGGACATGACCTGAGAGTGACCACGATGCCATCTCAGCGGATGGCCCAGGAGGCCCACGACCCGGGGGCAGAGCCTGTGCCGTTCGAGACGTTGGTACCAGAACACTACCAGGACTTCCGGGACGTGTTCTCTAAGGAAGCCTTTGACCAGCTACCCCCCTGAAAGCCCTGGGACCACACCATAGACCTGGTACCAGATGCGAAGCTACCCAGAGGAAAGACCTTCCCTCTCTTGCGACCCGAGCAGAAAGAACTGGACGAGTTCTTATGGGAGAACCTGCAGAACGGGCGTATACGCCTGTCCAAATCCCTGATGGGGGCGCCAGTCTTCTTTGTCAAAAAGAAGGACAGGTCATTGCGCTTAGTCCAAGACTATCAAAAACTGAATGAGATCACGGTCAAGAACTCGTACCCGCTCCCCCTCATCTCAGATGTTCTCACCTGCCTTCGCAACGCCAAGTACTTTTCGGCCCTGGACCTACGTTGGGGGTTCAACAACGTCCGGATCAAAGATGGGGACGAGTGGAAGGCAGCGTTCGCGACCAACCGGGGGTTATTTGAACCCATGGTGATGTTTTTCGGCCTGTGCAACTCCCCCGCATGTCAGGGCACACCCGCCTGACCCGGCCCCACCTAACCCGGTGCCCCACCATCTGCTCCTCCCGACCTCCCCCCTCTTCCCCTTTTACTCTTCCCTTTCTTCCTCCCCTTCTTTTCTCTTCTCTTTCCTCTTTATTCCTTTCTTATCACATGGATGACTTCCTTTGTATCAATGTACCATTGACCCAGCTGCAGTGTAACGCGCCCGGACCCAGACACACTGGATGACCCCCCGCATACCGGACACTCCTAGGACCTCTTATGGAGGTACCCGGATGGAGGTGGCTGTGTGCTTAGATGACGTGGCGCTTCCCACGTGGCCTTCAACCACATGTATATAAACACAGCCTAAGTGGGAACTGAGAAGCAACCTTCTTCTCACATTTCCCACTTTAGGCAAGTAGCTTACACTTCCTTGATAATAACAATAACACATTTCCCACTTTAGCCTGAGTGGCCAGGGACCCTTGTCTGCTTTGGGCCCATTGTTACACGCACCCGCATCATACCTACCGGACCCTCAGCCCCGGGCGATATACCCGGGCGCTCTCGACCCCGGGTTGGTCCCTGACAAGTAGGGCTCCGGAATCAGTTTCGGAGTTCCAGGAGCCCGGAGCGGAGGTCAGGATTGTATGGATATGACATTAGTCCATATTCCAACATCACCTCTGCCACCTTTGCTGCATCCCCCCTTCCCTTGGACAAGATTAGCATTGGAAAACAAGCCATGCTGCTGGCCTGACAGCAAGGCACTGTGCTATCATGCAACCTCCCACTGACCTGACACCACTTCCCAATGTGTCTGTACACCCATCAATCTACAGCATAGCTTGATGTAGTTAAAAGTCCATCAGTTGGACAAAAATAATCTTTGTCCTTGTCTTATATATCAACAGTTGGTCATCAATCATGTAAAGTACATCAGCAAAGTCTGGTCACAGATCTCCGAAATGTGAATCAGATCTAATTCAATTTTAATTCAGTTTAGGGTACCCTGTTATAGAGTGTGTAATTATCTGGAAGTGGAGAAGGGACTCAGGAAGGAGGGACCTTGGCCTCAGCAACTCAAGTGGAGTGCTGTGCCACTGCTTTGTTGTCTAAGGTGGTCCTAAATTTCAGGTTAGCAGGGGGAGTCTCTTGGGGGGACAATCCAGTCGATTCTGGTTCTCTAGTCATCGACTCTAGATGTCGATTTCAGACTAGGGGTACAGGAAACTATGTACAGAGTGTATATATATAATGAGTGGAGTCGGAGGACAAAGGGAACTGGAAGGAGACAAAGGGGGACTGGATGAGGGAACAACCCCAAGGTCAAGGGTTGGAACTCTATGGTGCTTCCCAAAAGGGCAAGGCCAAGAGGAGAAGGAGTGGAGTGGATTGTGGGGAATGACAGCTGACTAATGTGGAAAGGAAGCAGCCATCTAAATAAGGAAGAGGCAACAAGAGGATTAAATGACACCATACAGTAGAGACTGCAGGGTCCGGAGTTGGAAGTCTAAGTCCGGAATATTGGCAAGACATAATAAATGAAATGCAATAAGGAATACAAGGAGATAAGTCCAGAGTGGAGATGTGACTGAAGTTCTGGAGGTGGAGGTGTGATGGGGTTCCAGTACAGGAGTCCAGAGCCGGAGGTGTGAAGCATCACAAGCTCTGGTCTGGAAGGTATGAGGTTGGGATCAGACATGGAGTAAACCGGAGTTGGACCATCGTAGTGTTGGACATTAGGGACGTTCACAGCACTCACAACTCGGGCAAAACTAAGTCACAAGAATGCCAAAACTCACCACTCTTGTGCAACAGTTTTCAAAGACTTTTGAGTAAGTTTTGAGTGTAGCAAAAGGGCGTTCACAGCAACAGGTTCAAAACACTGTCATAACAGACCCAGAGAATCAACCTGTAAGTCCGTTGGCCTTGGAGCACATGAATGTATTATGTAACAACTATGCAGTCCGATGCCAGCAGTCCGCGAACGCGAGCGCTTGATCCAGGCTGCACTGAACCATGCTTCTCACCTCCAGACCAGATACCACCACCACCAGCGTCGCCTTTTGTTACAGACAGAGACATCTAGCCAGCTTGACCTCTTATCTCTTAGCAACTCTGAGTCTGACAACAGCTCCGACACCTCATCTGATAGCAGCAGCTCATCATCTGATTCCACTTCCAGTTCCTCCAGCGCTTCCAGTTCCAGCCAAGCTTCCGGCACTCAGGCTACTTCTTCACATCACTCCTTAGCCGACTCTGACTCTGAGTCCAACCAAGCTGAGGTCCGGGCCATCATGCAAAGAAATCACACACGGTCAATGCGCCACGTTTGGTACTTTCTATCTAGGTTGGCCACTACACGTGTTTTATTTCCACATGAAGTTATCAAGTGTAGCCAGCTAGCGCTTGTGCTGGACTGTTACAAAGCCGATGATCCACGAAGATTTCGGCACAACCTGCGCGTCTCACCCCACACGTTCGATTTAATGCTTCGCTTAATTGAAGACCATCCTACCTTCCTGAACAATTCTACAGCAGAACAAGTGCCTGTCTCCTACCAGCTGGCAATTGCATTATACCGCTTTGGTAGGTTTGGTAATGGTGGGTCTGTTGAGGCAGTTTCCCAGTGGGCAGGTTGTAGTGTGGGGACTGTTGTCAAAGCCACGCAGCATGTCATAGCAGCGGTCTTGCCACTTCATGGTCAGGCTATCCATTGGCCAACCACGGAAGAGAAGCAAGAAGCCTCACAATGGGTTGAGCGAGTCTCTTGTCGAGCATGGCAGCCTGGATACTGTATGGTAGATGGTACACTTATCCCCCTTCATGCCAAGCCTGGCCATTATGGGGAACAGTTTTTTGACCGCAAGTCAAATTATTCCCTCAGCCTTGTGGTATGTTCTGCATTTGTAGGTACTGGTCAAGACTGACTTCTAGACTAGTTAATCACGCTGCCCAACCTCCGCATAATCGACTATGTCCTTGGCCCTCCTGGAAGTGTCCATGACTCAACTGCCTTTAAGGAGTCGTGTGCATGGAAAGAATCAAATCATCTGTTCCATAGTGGAGAGTGGCTCTGGGCCGACTCTGCCTTTGGCCTGACCCCTTGGTGTATAGTCCCATATAAGAAACCTCAGTCCCTCATACCTGCTAATCGTCAATTTAACTACCATTTGTCATCGGTAAGTTGACAAGTGGCTACAGAATTTTTGTTATTTATGATGTGGGAACTTTAGGTCCGCATTCGCTCTGAACATGCAATTGGCTTCTTAAAAGGCCGATTCCAATCACTCCGAGGCCTTCGGCAACAAATCAACAGTGAACGTGACTACTGATTGGCATTGGCATGGGTACGTACTTGCCTTATCATCCATTCACTTGTGTCCCAGGTTGAGGATTTTGAGTTGGAGGAAGAATTTGCACACTGGGTTGCCGAGGGTTTACATGGCCATGATGAACAGCAGGATGAAGGGGAAGTGGAAGGTTTTACTTGGATGTCAGCTGAACCTCCGCCCCCTGGTGAATTGGAAGCTCAGTGTAAGCGCCGTCATATTCAGGAGGCGCTGTTCCATGAACTTTATATGTAGAAACTATGTTTACTAATCCATGAACTAGAATGGGTGTGTGGTTTGGGAGGATCCTGAGCCTAGCCCATCATTGGTGAAGTTGGCTTGCAGCGTGCCAGAGGGTGGCAGCTGAGCAAGATAGGGGGGCACAAGTGGAGCCAACCCCATCTGTTGTGCTTGGATGCTGTACTTCAGCATCTTCCGCTCATGTTTCTGATCTTCATGTCGTTGGAGGGCATCAATGCGGGCCATGCGTTGTAAGTGAAACTGGTCCGCCTCTCGGCGGGTCTGCTCTTGGTCACGGAGATTTGCTTCACTGAAATCAGCAAGAACATCACGTCGTCCCTTTCCATTACGGCTAATTCCTCCAGCATTGTGAGTCAAACCAACTAGTGTAGGGGTCGGAGTTGGAGAATTGGATGTAGGTGTCATTGGAGTTGGCAAACCATGGCTCCCTAGCTGAGCTGTGCTTAGGACATTTGGTTTGACCTCGAGTTTGAATTCTGGTGGGACAAGTTCCAGTTTGGGTTCTGATGACAGTTCATTAGTGAGAAAAATAGGGGAATCCAGACCGCGAGCAGCAGTGGGGGTGGGTCCTAGTAGCCAAATTAGTAGTGCCGGCATAGAACAAGGAATACTAGTCTTGCTAACCTTGATGATTGACCTTGTGTTGGTGTCCACAGTGGCCACACCCAATACCTCAGGAGATTCTTGTGCACCGACTGCATGTGTCAGTCTCGGAGCCGCTTGCTCAAACTCAGCGACCAATGCAGCCATACCAACAGCAGAGTTTGATATCATTCCAATTGAGTGCTTTGGTAAATTATGCCACATGCCATCAAGATCATCAAACCAAGGGAATTTTGCTCGGATATCCTCTAATACCAATCAAAGACCAGCATGGCATCAGTGATAGATGAATACATTACCTCGCAAATTGGCATGGATTTCTTCACACTCCTCTTCAGACTTCACACCCTGACCAGTTTCACTGAGGAGTTTGATATATTTCTTGTACTGACTTTCCAGCCTACCCAGTGGATCATCAGCATATCAGCAGCATGCCAATTGACCATCACTCACCAACTTATTCTACCCTGTATAGCTGTAGTGTATTGGTTCAGAGCTGCAACATAGAATTCACGCTCTGCCTCTTCCTCGTGGTCCCAGATTGTCAGGGCACACCCGCCTGACCCGGCCCCACCCGGCCCACTTCACCCGGTACCCCGCCACCCAGTCTTCCCCTACCTCCTTCCCCCTTCCTCTTTCTTTCTTCCTCCATTCCACTCTCTCTTTACTTATCTCACCTTCTTTTCTCTTTATTCTACACGGACGACCTTTCCTTGTATCAATGTACCATTGACCCACCTGCAGCGCGCTCACAACATGACCAGCCCGGGCGCCTCGGGCGACCCCCACCATGTCCAGCTTGCGCGTTCACAGCGGACGCCCTCAGGATCCCCCACGGGGACACCCGGGTGACTATGGCTGTATGCGAGGATGATGTGGCACCCGTCATGTGACCTAAGCCGCATGTATATAAACATACCTGAAGTGGGAACCGAAGAAGTAGCCTTCTTCTCACCCTTTTCCACTTCAGGTAAGTAACATAGTATTCCCTTCTAATAATAATAACACCCTTTTCCACTTCAGTCTAAGTGGCCAGGGACTGCCTCCTGAGCCGGGCCCGCCAGTACGCACGCCCACTCCACACCCCGCGAGGCTTCTAGTGTCGGGCGTCTCACCCGGGCCTCCTCTACCCCGGATGCGTCCCTGACACAGATGTCCTTTGCAATAGCTGCCCAATAGTCTTTCTTCTTCTCACCATTAGAAATCTGGGGTAGAATAAGATGTTTGGAAGGTATGAGCAAGCAGAGTCACCTTCAGTCGGCCCTTGGCCTTCGCAGTTTGGATAGAATCACCACTCAGTTTCAACCTCACATTTGGATTCTCAAGCAGGTATGATACGAGACAGTCAGTCCAGTGGGGGTTCTCAAGCCACTGAACGCGATGGGTTGCAGGAGGCTTAGTGGGGGGTTCAGCCTGGTTGCCAGTGTTCAGCTTTGATAAACGGCTGGAACGCTTCGAAACTGGCGCAAGTTCTGGGTCCAGAGCAGCAGGCTGCTTTGGTCCCATAGTTGGTCGGAGGAAATGAGTGTGGAGTGCCGTAGTAACGAGTGTGGCAGGTGGGGATGTTGTGCAGTGTGATTCTGGTGGCAGGAACTGTACAGTTACATCAGAAACAAACAGATGAATACAGGACGGGATTAAGACTCTTTAAAACCGAGTTGTGAAAACAGGCAGTTGTGGTTTTCACAGTCTTGCGGCCTCGGAGCCGCAACTCAAAAACACCCTCTTGTGGCACACTTTTCAAAACACACCCGACTTTTGAGCCACTTGTGAGTTCGAGTTTTGGCATAGTTTTGGCAGAGTTTTCCAGCTGTGAACGTCCCTATTGTGTTGGAGCCAGAGGTAGGGTGGGCTCTCAATGTCAGAGACCAGGTTTGAGACAAAGGGAAGTCTCCGTGGCAGAGGGCTTCGGCCTCAGCGACTTATGCCAAGAGCGCTGTGCCTAGTAACATGTCCATGCCCTAACTTACTAACTGGCAACCAGAACCGAAAGGGGGTAACTCTAGTCGATTTTATTACTGAAGTGTAACCTATGTACAAGTTGGATATATATATGGTTACAGCGAAGACGGGTCCACAAATGGTGGAGCCAAACGGAGCGGAGCTAACGGGGTTAAACATTAGCTGACTGAATATTACCGACGAGTCGGGTTGTGGGGTTAACGGAAAGGCAGGCGATAACCCAGAAACGGAAAGGAGGGGTAGGCCCAAAGGTGGGCTCTGCAGGGCAGGTGAGTGTATTGCCCAGCGGAGGTGGGAGTGTGCTAGCGGACGTCGGAGCTGTCCGGAACTCTTTGGGGCTCCGTACTTAGGGAGGCGTAATTGAAAGGAGGGGGTGGTGACCATCGAGGGGTACCAAGGGGATTGCGGAATACAGGAGCTCCAAGGTTAGTGAAGAAGGAGTGGAGGTAGACCAGAGGGATCGGAGGTACCGGAAGTCGTTGGCCGGGGATGGATATGACAAATACCACATAAGTCTTATTTAATCTCATACCTCCATCTAATCAGGGCTAACAAATGCTGGTAGTGGGCAACGGCCACAAAGGGCCCATGTGAAATTAGCCACATGTGCACGACACGTGACCTGCATTCTCGTACATACAAAGGGAAAGCATGAAAGTTACTAGTACAATGAAGAAAAAGAGTAACAGACGATGTAAAAAAGTTCGAAAAGAAGAGATGGCAAAGGAGGAGTATCAGAGAGGAGGGAGACAAGAAAAAAAGCTAGGAGCTGGAGCAGATGGGAATGTAGTTGAGAATCGCAGTATTGGCAGCAGCAAATTGGGAATAGAGTAATATGCAGGTGGCAGCAGCGGCAGCGGGTCAAAAGCATGAGCCCGGAAAAGCAAGCAGCAAATTGGATCTCACTCACCAGGGGAGCACGAGATACCAGGCAATAGGGAGAGGGGAAAGGGGAGCCGTCAGGGCCCCTTTATAGGCATGACTTAGGTAGTATGAAACCTCTCCTCAACAGTGAAAGTTCAGTATGTACCTCCACTGAATGGTCCACTTCGTGCATCTGTGCCGAAAACATTCAGCATACGACTGAGGGTTCAGGCTAAGTTGCATGATAAATCACGAGAAAACCGCGATCGGTGAGGGAAGGCATGTGAATGCAAAAGCAGTCGCGACTGGGTGCAGCCGGGCAGACTGCTAACCTGTGATTATGCCACCATCAAGAGACACAGCCACAGCCACACACAATGTCATGTACAGTTCCTCACACTAGCTCAGTGCCACCTGACAGCAAAGAGTCATTCCAGGGTAAAAATGAACAAGCTTTGGGAAAGGTATGCAACTGATATGCGCTTTCAGGTTGGGTATGGTGGAAGGTTGCCAGTGAGGGCAGTGAAAAGGAAAGCGAGTATTTCCATGGTGATTTGTGCGTCCACTCTCCCTGGTATACTGGAGGTTGTAGTTGAGCATTCCTTAGTGTCTACTGGATGGACAACTCCAAGTTAGGTGAGGACCTGGACTTTGCCAACACCCTGGTGCAGAAAGCGGGGAAGGGAAAAATAACCCATATTGGGCCCAAACTACCACCTGTAAGTAATTAGAGTTAATCCTGCAGTGCTCAGAGTTGACATTGTGTCTCGTCCAGTTCAATGAGGAGGTAAGAACTATGACATGTCTCATTGGTTCTCACCTGCTCATGCTATCAACAGAAAGTGACCCTGGAGGTCTACTGGGATGCTACTATCCCAGCCATTGCTAATGGGATTTCGGAGGAACTCCACCAACACCTCCTGTAAGTCTCAAGCACATTGCTGAGGTCTAGCGTCTGCAGTGCTGGCCCTTTTATTAAAATTTCCCTTCTTCCTTGCAGTTCATCTTTGAAAGTCTACCCTCACGAGCTGATCCGGCTCAAAGGGATCACTGTTGTTAGGCCTTCTGTGGACATAAAGCATATGTTCTTGTTTTCTGCATCGCATAGGATGAAGCCCTTAAATAGATTCATGTCCTGTGATAAATTCTGTTTTTGACGAAGCTGCCTTCTCTGCAGCTGCAGCCGGGGATGTTGTTCCCGATTTTTATGAGGGTTGGTTTTGCCTGTAAGTAACCCCAAGCCTACTGGAGTAATGAAGGGATTTTATGTGATTTTCATAGCCGTTTCTTCCAAGAAGGGCTCGATGGGTTCTATGTAAGCGTGCATCCATGTTATCCCAACATCTTACCAATCTATCACTTAGTCCCTTCAGAACCTGTGTGAAATTTTCCCACCATGTAGCAAACCCTGGGATGCTAACTCCCAGCCTCTCAAATTTTGCTGCAAAGAGGTTATTCCACACTGGTTTACATTGATGGGTAGCGATCATTGCCAGCTACCCTCCCAATCGTACACCCTCACTGATGTCCTTCAGTCCATCCTGCGTGAGGGATGTGCTGAAGCCTACAAGGACCTGGATTTTGGGGAGCATCCCAACATTCACCAGATCGCAAGGGTTGCTTGCAGCGACCTCAAACTCTTTGGTGCACCCAATGGACAGGATTGGGACTTGAAAAAAGAGTTGCAAGTGTTCCACCTGAAGAAAAGGTGTATTTTGTTGGCAGTGGATGAATTGGAGAAGCTGGCGAATCTGGGGGAAAATTTGGAGAATGCAGCAAGTGCCTTTCTAGGAGGGACTTATGATGCATTCGTTCAACCGTTGGAACCTGGGGAATCTGGGGTCTACATCAAACACCAGTGTCCTTCACCTGGTTGTGGCAGGCTATTTTGATGGGTGTGTGTGTAATTCATATTCCTTTTCCATTCTTGCTAAAAAAAACCTATTTATTGTTGGACCCTTATATTATACGTTGGCTTCTGAAGCCCACTTGCTCAAACTCACCTCCCAATTTCCATACTTTTCACCTCCCCTCCAGCCATTAATTCCCGCTCTCCATAGCAGGTCCTACGTTTTTTTCTCCCCCTCTCACCATTTCACTGCTTATCATGTTCCACATGCAGCGCTTCCACTCATCTTATTCCTTTATTAGTTTTGTCTCATCATATTATTAGTCTGGCTACTTATACTGCTGTTGTCATATCCCGGAATCCCGACCCTGCGCACTCCCACCACATCACACCTTCCTAACAACTTCACCATCCCCTACACCATGCCTCCCCACTCTCCAAGTCACCTTCCCTCCTGACTGTCTCAGCTCCGGTCTGGTTGTGGCACACCGAACCTTGGCTACTCCCATCCCGGAACCCCGGTCCCGAGTCGGGACATTCGGAGACCCCAGATTTGCTCCAATATCCTGACGGACCTCCGACATCCCGTGACATGCCCTTAAACCATTCCTCCACCCACTTCATTTATTGGAGTCACCCAACATCCTTCGGATACGCAACTCCGCTTTCGGAGCTACCCGCATCCTTTGGTGATCTCCCTCACGTTACCACTTATTAGTCATCTTCCATTCTTAGCACGACTACCTTCTTACTACCATTCAGTCGGCTAACCCCCCCTTACCCATTTGTCCTCCCCATTCATTTTCCAGCCTTCAACTCCGCCCTCCTTGGCCCGACACCTCGGTTCCCCGTTTTCGATATCATCCGGAACCTTTCGGTACCTCTCGGTATCATTCGGTACCTTTCGGTGTTTTCCCCATTTTGTCATTTCGGGCTTTGACTAAAAGTCCTCCCCATCCTCCTTTATAAATATACGTAGGTTAGAACCTGTAGTTCCTTAGTTCTAATCTCGACTAAAATGCCACCCAAAGTCCCTCTGAGTGATTCCTGTCCCTGTTCTACAAGACACCTCAGACATAAGAAATACAAGGACTAACTGAGACGTAACGGAGGCACAGCGCTCCCTCCGAGTCGCTGAGGCCGCGTCCTTCTTAGAGCCTCTTGTACCATCCAGCAGAACTGGGCTCCCTGAGAAGCTTCGGTCACTACCAGAGCCCTCGGACCCTCCTCTAGTTGAGCCCCGCCTGCATTCGGACTCACACATTTACCCCCTCTCCCATAACCAACGGGTTTTTAACAGGTGGCAACTTGAGGACATAGTTTGACATCTCTGGAAATGTTTCCAGAATTTCATAAGGCCCTATATACAGGGGCTTTAGTTTGCCTGCCCTCCCTTTGGGTAGGTTCAGCTTATCCATCGATAAGGATGCAAGCTTGCCTTTTCTCAAAGGCAGGTCTGGGCATCTGTTCTTATTCACCTGGATTGTTTGTTTACTCTTGGGTAGTCCAAGGGTGGTGCTGTTAGGCACATCTTTGGCATGTGGCCATAGATTAATTCGACCAGGGCAAATCCTGTCAATGTGTTTGAGCTCGCATTGATCGCGAATTCTGCCATCAACAGCTTCGCTGCCCAGTTGCGTTGATCTGGTCTGACCATCACACATAGTATCTGTACTACTTTTTGTATCATTCTTTCTGCTTGGCCATTGCTTTGCAGGTGGAATGCAGTTGTGAATTTCAACTGCACACCGAGTATTTGGTGTAGTTCGTGCCAAAATTTTGACATGAATTTCGAGTCTTGATCTGATATAATTGAGTGTGGTAGACTGTGAAGTCTTACACCTTCGTGAAGGAATACAAATGCTAGTTCTAATGCATTCATTGTTGTTTCTAGTGGACGTTGGATGTCAACCTGCAGATGATTACCCAGAGGTAATCATATCCCAAGCTTGTTGGGAATGGACCTCTGAAGTCCATGGCTATTGATGACCATGGTGTTTCTGGGGTCAGGAGTGGGTGGAGCAGTCTGGGATTTCTCCTGGTGCTTTTCTTTGTTGTTTGACAAGTTCCACAGAACCTGCAGAACTTGTGGATGTCCTTCCTCATCGACTTCCACCAGAAGTATCGACAGAGGGTTTCCACTGTGTTCTTGGATCCTAAGTGTCCAAGTGTTTCATGGATGTTTTTGAGGATTATTCCTCGAATGGACTTCCTTTTGTAGTTCCCTTTCGGGACTACTATTTGGGTTGTTCCTACTTCTCCAAGTCAGGTTATCAGTCCATCTTTTATGGAGAAGTTTTTGAAATTCCCCGGGTTCTCTAGGATTTCCTGGTGGATCTGGCTTTGCGAATATCCAGATTATATTGCCTCAATGAGGTCTTTTCCTTTGAATTGTTTTCGAAGGTTCTCTTCTGGAATTATGATTTCTTCCAGGTTTTGGGTGCTCCCCCCTAGAGCGTATTTCTCACATGTATTGCTGCAAGTCTCTTTCTCTCTGAGTTTTTACTCAGGGTACTGCTTAGCAGCAGTTCTTCATATTCCTCGATTCTGTCAAGGATAATATCTTCTGCATTTTTATCCAGATGGATATCCGCCAACACATAGTTGTCGAAATGCAGATCCTTGTCAGTTGACGAGTCATAGTACCGTGAAAGTGCATCTGCCACTTTGTTCTTATGGCCTTCCACGTATTTTATTTCGCAATTAAAGCTTGCAAAGAAGGCTTGCCATCTCAGGTGTCTACCTGAGTTGTGGTTTTTTTCTTTGAAATATTCCAAAGCTTTGTGGTCTGTGATTACTGTGAATTCATGGCCTCCCAGTGCCTCGAGCTCGTAGGTGAATGTCAGGGCACACCCGCCTGACCCTGCGCCGCACCCCGCGCCGTACTGCCCCACTCCGCTCTCCCCACTATCACCCCCTGCCCCTCCTTCCTCACTTTCCCCTTTTCTCTCTATTTCTATTCTACGGTTGATTTCCCTTTTCTCCATGTACCACTATGTACCTAACCCTGCTCCCCTGATCGCTGCACGCACCACGCACACTCCTGCCTGCTGAGCGGCCACCTCCGGGATCTCCCGCGGAGACACCCGGGGAGGTGCGGCTGTGTGCGGAGATGACGTGGCTTCTCCCACATGACCCTAACCGCATGTATATAATAGCACCTGGGGTGGGAACAGAAGAAGCAGCCTTCTTCTCAATTTCCCACTTCAGGTAAGTACCATAGCTTTTCCCTTTTAATGATAACTCAATTTCCCACTTCAGCCTAAGTGGTCGGGGACGCTCACCCCACGATGGGACTGCCGCTACGCATGGCCAACACCTGTCCCATCGAGTGCCTCAAGCTGGGACCTCGCCGCATTCGGAGCTGTCCCTGACAGTGAAGTACCTACATTGTGTGTTGGTGAACTTTTTGGACATGAATGTGGCTGGGTGGCAAGTCTGCCACTTTTCACCTTGTCCAATTAGTGTGCCCATGCATGCTGGGCATGCATCTGTTATGACCCAGATGTGGAATTTGCTCCTCTCTTCTTCTGAGAGACTTTCTGGTGGATTCCCCTGGACGGGCTTCAGGATCAGAGCCCTGCATGCAAGACGTTTGATCTCGTCAAAACATTTCTGGTGGAGTATGTCCACTTGAATGTCTGCTTGTTTGAGCAGATTGTTTGCAGTGGCCCTGTGTAGCCACTGACGTTCAGCATGAATATCAATAGGTATTCTACCATTCCCAGGAATCTTAGGACTCCTGTGTGGTCTACTGGCTCTCGCCAGTTGCGGATTTTTTCCATTTTATCTGCTTGAGTGTGGATGCCTTGTTTGTCCACGCAGCTTCCTAGAACATCTAGGATCAGAGCAAATGGCTGGAACTTTTTCTGGCTTATGTAGAACTTTGCCCCCTTGAGGCAAGTGAACAACCACAATAATGCTTTATTGTGGTTCTCCACCGAGCTTGTGCTGGTGAATATATCGTCAAACCAGACGTGTAGGTGTCTGCCTACTTCTCCTTGCAGTTCCCAGGTCAATGCATGCTGGAAAGTACAGGGAGTGTTGCAGTCTCCTTGCTGCATCGTGTTTGAGTTGTACATCCCATGGGGCATAGAGAATGTCATCCTATGGATGTCGTCTGAATCCATGTGTATTTGTTCATATGCATCCAACATATCGATCTTAGATTGGTATGTTGCTCTGGCGACTGATTCTTGGATCAGTCACATGTCTGGCATTGGTGTGACATTGAGGATTGTGTTTGAGTTATGATTCCTCATGTCTATCACCATGCGCAAAGATCCATCTGCTTTGCGGATACACAGTCACAGGCATATCGTTTGCTGTTTGTGGGATACCACCATCCTGCTTTTACATAGCGATCTATTTTGGTTGCTAGTGCTTCCTGCAGTGCTGCAGGACATCTTGGGGTGTTTTCCCAAAATTTCTTGTTCGGATCCTTTAACGGGATTCAATGGTTCACCTCCCTCAAGGGAGGCATTTCTAATGGCACTGGTGCCATTACAGTTTCGAATTTCTCTCTCCACCACTCCCTGAGTATTTTGAACTCGGGGTTGTTCATGGAGAGACCTTCCAGATGTGGTATGTCTGGAAGTTCCAGTCCTTCTGGACTAGGATTGGGCCAGCCTTCAGGGTACTTTCTTTCAATTACCCTGAGGTGTGTTTTAATCCTGCCTCCCTGTCAGGGGGGCTTCTTTTTTGGTTGTTCTTGAGCTTTTGCTCGAGTTTTCCATCCATGTGATCTCGTCGCACAGTCTTCACTGACTCCAAGGGTATCTATGTTGCCCTTGTTCACTGTTCTCACTTTGTGGGACCGGAAGTCTAAACTTACCTGGTTTTCGTTTAACCAGGGGGCACCAAATATGGCATCATATCTATCGATGTTAATCACATAGAAGTAGTGTTTTTCTACATGGCCATTGATCTCAATGTCCACATTTGTTCCAAACAGGATCTGTGGTCTTGTTCCTTTTGTCCCCATTTGAAGGACGACTGGGTCCTCCAGTTGGAGGATGCGTGGATGAAGTCCAGCGATATAGCGTTGTACATGGGCACAGCCGGTACCATGCAAATGAGCCAATTATCACGATTCTACCACCCATGTCAAGTACCCCACTCCTGAAACACATCTACCACTGTCCCACATATCCCTTCCATGTTTCCCATATTTCTTTCCGATTTTTTCAAACCATTCCTGACCATGGACAACCATCAGTTTCCAAATTGGGCAACTGTCACCTGCATATTCCACCGCTTCCTCCATATCTCCATCAATTCTCCACCGATCCGGATGAATTTAATATCGTTGAAAAGCCCGGGTCAACACGAGTCGAACGATGCTACGAGCGACGGATTTGGTTCAGCGGTTGAGGCGATCGCCATGGTTCTTTATTTCCATAACAACATCAATATTTCTTTGATATTGCTGTTTTCTTAAGTGTTCCTTGTGGATCTGTTTCCGTCCTAAACCCGTCGGATCATTCGGATTTCCTCGTATTTCTTTCATATTTATAGTTACCCTCTTTCCTGTATTTACAAAACAAGGACTCCCCCAACAGAGAGAGGTGCTCCCCAACAGACATGAAGTTCTAGCAGGCGTTACCAGCGCCCTGAGCGGCGAATACGAAGCCAAAGAGGCTCAAGACATAGTGCAGGGACAGAGTTCCCATCAGTTTGATTATCAGTGAGATTTATGAGTTTATCATTTTTTATCACATCACACCCGGACCATTTCTCCTCCCCCCTCCTCATCATCCAAACCTCCCCTGAGCACTACCAACTCTGTGGCCCCCTCTCTTTCTCATTAGGGTGGTAGATCCCCTGCCCCCTTACAGCATCCATTTCGGCTCCACTGTCAAATAGCATGTAGGCTTTTATGCCTGCTATTTTTATATGAGCTGTCAGCGTTCTCTTTGTTGAGAGCAGTCTGTTTTCAGGGTATTTTCCTGCATCTTTTGAGATGTGGAATTTCGCATCAAACAGGGGGGTCTGGGTTTCGATGGACTTTTGGTCCTTCTTCCCTTTCTCCTTGGGTACTTTGGTGTATTTCCCCAAGGCATCTTTTCTTGGTGCTTCCACCAAGGCTTCAGTGACTTTCTTGTCTGCCGTGTTTTCTAACTGGCACGCTACAGCCAGTTTGATTTTATAATTTATGTCATTGTGATTGACAACTGACATTGGGCCCATCCTTATGGTCCCAACATTGACTTCCTCACCCTCTGAGTCGGGTGAGTATTGAGGTCCTTCGTATGGGTCCTCTACTTCGAAGCTTGATGCTCCAGAGTTACCAGAGTTGTTCTCTGGTTTTTTGTCTGATGAGTCTTCCGACTCTTCTTCTGATGCATTCGCAATCTCCATGGCAGCTATGCACCTTGGTTTTTCATCGCTCGTTGCGTTGTGTTTCAGGCAATCTTTTGTTTGCCCTATTTTGCCGCATTTGCCACAAATTGGAACTGACTTTTGGTTAGTTTTCCTCAAGTTTTTCGAGGATGTATCCTCTTTCCATCTGGATTTCAGCTCTTCAGCCTTCTTTCCTGGTGGGAGAGCTCTACCATGGCTCGTGGTTGCCGTGGTGGTTGGTTGGGTATAATATCCCAATTTGTAGGCTGAAGACATCTTCAGCCTGTCGATTATCTCGTCTACACAATATATTGCTTTCAACATCTCCTCATTTGAGGAGAAGTCTGCTCTGATTCTGTCATGAGCGATCATTTCCCTCTTCAATTCAAGGGGAATGTTGTTTAGGAACCTGGCATTGAAAGATGCCTGGTCTGGTGGCATCTCCATCTGGGATGCTGCTTTAGACAGTTCTAAGTAGAACTGTTTTAGGCCTTTTTCCGCTTCATACTTAACGTTGCGGTATTTCTTTGTCACATTCAACGCAGCAGAGGCTTTAATGAATGCTCTCATCAAGATGTTGAGAACTTCGAGGAACATACCCTTGTCTCCTCTGAGGAGAGTTTCATCTCGGAGTCTTATTCCAAGGTCGAATATGGGTCCCCCTAATCTGCAAATCAAGCAGTCCAGATGGACTTCGTCCAATTGGGGACCTTTGCATCCTCGTGAGGTGAGGAATCCCAGTAGTTCTGTGAACCACTGCCGGAACGATTCCATGTCGTTCTCCCCTGACCATTTCTTGTCAAGAAAAGCCAGCCCATTTTTTAGAACTTCAGGCTTCACCCCCTCTGGGTAGGGAGTGAGTATTCTCACTTCGGCCATTCTTATGGCCTTTTTGTACCATTTCTCCAGGTACTCCTCTTGCTCCCCTGCCTTCACGGGGTTGCTATCCAATGGAGATCTCTCCTTTGGGGGGGTTTTTGCTGGGGGGAATCTTCCTTGCAGCGTTTCTTTGGTTTCAGGCGAATTCACCTGAAGTTGTATTTGGATTCTCTCATTGTTTTGAGAGAGTGTAGTTGTGTTACCTCTCTGTTCGAGAGGTTCATTGAAGGTGGATGTTTGGCTGAACCTTTGGTACATGCCGATTCTCCTCCTAATTTCTGAATGGTGCCTTCTTTTGGCATCATCTTCTCCTATCCTTGGGAGAAGGATCTCTTTAGCATCTCTGTCGAGTTGCTGATGATACTCCAGTGTACTTTCACTGGTGGTTCTTTTTGTGAATTTTTCACGAGTTCTGGTTTTGTCCTGGTCCGTGGCCCAGGGGTATTTTTTTGTTTCCTCACTATTTTGTGAGAAGTTTATCTCCTTTAGCAAGTCCGTCTGCTTGCTGATTTTGTCAGTCAATGCGTCGATTGCGTTGGCCATTCTTTCTAGAGTTATCTCTAGACGAGCCATGCTATTGTGGTTCGTTTCCTTGATCTTTTTTTGGATTGAGTTTATCATGTTTATTATGTGCGATTCCTGGTTTTCCAGGAGGAAGTTTGGTTGGGCAAGCAGTGACTCTCCCCAGTTGACATTGCCACTTCTGGGGGTTCCAGAAGGGGTTCTTGGAGTGAAAGCTGCATGCTCGCTTTGTTTGGGCAAGGCCGTTGCGGAGGGTGCTTCCCTTTCATAGAGGGGTCTGTTTGCTGGTTTTTCCTTACTTTTCCCTAAGGCTTCCTCAGCGAACTCCCTCATTTCAGTTCGCCTCCTCTTCATTATCTTGGAGGAGGTCTCCTTTTGGAGCTTCCGTGCTCTGGGAGATCCTGCTCTCAGGGCGGTTTTTCGCACCTTCTCGGGCTTCCAGCCTGAGAAAAAGTTGTTCTTCATTTTCCATCCTCCATTCGGATGGGACCTGGAACAAGTCCAGTAGTTTTTCAGATAGCCAACATGGAGGCTCTTCCCTCTGTTTCCCTTTGTCTGCCTTTGGGGCTTGACCTGGGGACATGGGGGAGGACTCCAGGGGATAGTGGGGCCCTGGAGTTTCCTGCAACTCTATCCAATCAGCTTTTCGGGCTGATCGTTCAGTGCTTACATGTTTATCATGCAAGTCAATCACCTCCTGAGGAGGTGAGGGATCTTCCCCAGCTTGGGTTAGATCGGTATGATGTGGAGATCTAGGGGTATTGGGCCCCACACTTACTCCACATAAGTTTCTAAAACCTTCAGGGCCAGCCCTGAGGTGGTTGCTGTTGTTGGATTGTGTTGATCCTCGTCATCGTCTGATGATGGCTGTTGATTTGAATCTCCCATTATGGGAGATTGCGGTTTCTTGATGAACTGCTTGTTTCTTTTTATTGTCACTGCAGATGCGACCTTGCCCTTGTGGGCGTGTTTAGGTGCCATTGGCACTACTGAGTCAAGATGTTAAGATTGATAAGTTTTTTTGTGGGTTGTGTTGTAAAACACACCTCATACACTCAAAACAGTGTGAGGTCTCAGTGGGTAGCTCAGCACACAGAGCTGTAAGTGATACAATGGTGTGTATATTACGGTGGTGTGTAAGCAGTTAACCAGAGGTTATGTCAGGGGACAGACCCCAGGTCCCTATGACCCCTCTCTCCATAGCCCACAGCCCTGTGTGTAAACAGCCTATCCTAAGGCACAACCTACTGTGGGTAAGAAAGTGAGAAGAAGGTTAACTTCTCACGTTCCCACAGTGGCCCAATATGGCAAAAACTTCCGGGGATACCCGGAAGTCACATGAGAAGTGGGAACCAGGCCTGGAGCATGCAGTGTGCAGAGCATGCAGGGCGGAGCACACATGCGGGTCCGGGTCCGGGCTAGTCAGGGTGTGTGCCCTGACAGGTTACCACTTACCCATGTGACTATATGTATCTTTGATTACATATGGCTCGGGGTTCAGGGCTATTGCCCTGACATAAAGTCACATGGGTAAGTGGGAACTTCTGAAAACCGCTTACACACACCATAGAATGCATACCATCTTACAAAAACACAACCCACACAACTTTATTGCAATGTTTCAACAATCTCACTTGGTAGCACCAATGGCACCAAAACACGCCTGCAAGGGCAAGGTTGCTTCTGCAGCGATGATAAAGAAGAATGAGCAGTTTATAAAGAAACCACAATCTCCCATTATGGGAGATTCAAAACAACAGCTGTCATCAGATGATGACAAGGATCAACATGATCCAGAAAAAACAACCACTTCAGGGCTGGTCCCTGAGGGTTTTAAAAACTTATGTGGAGTAAGTGTGGGGCCCAATACCCCTAGAATTCCACATCATGTTGATCTCACCCAAGTTGGGGAGGATCTCTCACCTCCAGAGGAGGTGATTGGAGGTGATCAACTTGCACAATAAATGTGTAAGCACCAAACAATCAGCCCAAAGAGCTGATTGGATACAGTCACAGGGAACTCCGGGGCCCCACTATCCCCTGGAGTCTTCCCCTGTTTCCCCAAGTCAGGCCCCAAAGGCAGACAAAGGGAAACAGAGGGAAGAACCTCTGCATCAGCTATCCAACAAATTACTGGACTTGTTCCAGGTTCTGTCTGAATGGAGGATGGGAAATGAACAACTTCTTCTCAGGCTAAATGTCATATCCATACATACCCGATCCCAAACCGATTCCCAGCCCCCCTCCTCGTCACCTCTGGAGTCCTACCCTATCTCCGTCCATTCCGATACTCACCTTGGACCAAACATCACTCCTCTCACCACCCTCCTCCTCTTACTCCTCCTCTTTGTTAGAATGGGCAGATTCGGACGACTCCGGAGTGGAATCAGAGACTTAGCGTGGAAGGACCTCGGCCTCAGCAACTCAGCCAGAGCACTGTGCCATTGCTGGTTGTCCTGGGGGTCCCTAATTTCGGATCTAGCAGAGGGAAAGTCTCTTGGGGGGAATTCAGGTCGATTTCGGACTGAGGTTACAAGTTACTATGTACATTGTATATAAGGAGGGGTCCGGAATCAAAAGGAGTGAGGGTACTCCGAAAGGAGACAAAGGGAGCTGGAAAGAGGAACAACACCAAGGGTCAAGGGTTTGACTCAATGGTGTTTCCCAAAGGAGGAGTGAAGGGCCAAGGCCCAAGGAGGAAGGAAGGAGGTTGGGAGTGGGGAATGGCTAGCTGACTGAATAGAAAGGAAGCAGCAGCCCAAATAGGAATGAGGGAGTATAGCGGAATTGAATGGAGCAATGCAATAGTTGCAAGGTCCGACATAAGTCCGGAAAGTCCGAACTTGGAAGTTAAACTCCGGAATATTGGCAAACATAATTAAATGGAATGAGCTAACCAATACAATGGGTATAAGCGGAGGTGGGGTCAAAGTCCGAGGTCAAACTAAGACCGGAGGTTCCAGAGACAGAGATGTGAACAGGATTCCGGAGTGGAGGTCCGGAGCCGGGAGCATAGGTATTGCATGCTCGTCTGGAAGGTGTTGAGGGTGAGGTCGGACCCGGAATGTTCCAGAGTTGGACCAAAGGTGGTGTTTGGAGCCGGAGGTGGGGTAACCTCTTGCAAGTCAGCAAGGAGGAGGTGATGGAAGGGGTGATGTTCGGTCCAAGATGAGTATCGGAGCGGACAGAGATAGGGTAGGAGAAGGATGGGAGGGTGGAGGTGGCATGAGGGGTGAGGGGTGGTGTGGTGTCAGGTCCGAAGGTGAATATCGGAATGGACAGTGGTAGGGCTCTGGAAGTCAGGTTCGGAGTTCTGGGAGCCTGGAGCGGGGGTCGGGATTGTATGGATATGACACTCTTACTCCTCACGACACCTCCACCCTTCCATCACACTCCTACCCTACTTCCATCTGCTCCGATACTCACCTTCAGACCTGACACCATTCCTCTTCCCCACACCTCTCTTCTCTCTCATCCCTCCAACCCTCTTCTGCCAAACCTCTGCCAAGTTACGACCTTCCACCGCTGTCCTGTATCCTGTACCCAGACACTGCTCGTGCCTTCACTCCGAGATTCCGTCATAGTTCTGACCTCAGACTTTGACTCCACCTCAGCTTTAGTCCATTGCATTGGTGACCTCATACTACATAAACACCATTGCCAACATTCTTCAGACTTTCAACCCTGCCTCCATAACCTCCATAACCTCCACAACCTCTGAGCTCCATGGATCATACTCAGTACTTTCACCAATTGTAATGTAGCTTTTGTGCTTTTCCCTCACCCTTATTTGGACTGCTGCTTCTCCATTCTAGCCAGTTAGTCATCATCCCCACTTCACCTCATCTTCCTGCCCCTCTGGGCTCTGCCCTCCCTATCTCCTTTCGGATGTACCACAGGTTCTGACCTATGACCTTTTGGTGCCACTCCGCTTCTGTCATCCCTTTGTTCCCATTCGGATGCCTTTGTTCCATTTCGGACTTTGATTTCCTTGTGCTATCATCTCCCTATTATATACAGGCACTTGTACATACTTGTTTTGGACCTTCAGTCTAAAATCGACCTGAAATGCCCCCTAGAGACTTCCTGCTCGCTGCCTCTGAAAAAGGACCAAATGGACAAACAGCAATGGCACAGCACTCCACATGAGTCGCTGAGGCCAAGGTCCCTCCTTGCTAAGTCTCCAGTTCCCCTCCAGAATCGACCACCCTCGCCCAGTTCTAACACTAAAGGCCCAAGAAGGCACAAAGGAACGCCCTGAGAGCAGGATCTCTCAGAGTGCAGAAGCTCAAAAAGAACTTCTGCTGCCTGCACAACCCCATGTCATGCCAGACAAGGCAAGGTCGCCAACCTTGGAGGAGGTCTCTGAGATTATGAAGAGAAGGCGAACCGAAATGAGAGAGTTCGCTGAGGAAGCCTTATGGAAAAGTAAGGAACAATCAGCACCCTCTGCAACTGCCTTGCCTAAACAAAGCAAGCATGGAGTTTATACTCCAAGAACCCCTTCTGGAACTCCCAGAAGCAGCAATGTTAACTGGGGAGAGTCACTACCATGTGCCTCTTTGTTTGTTTTCCTTCTTCTTTCTTCCACCTGCAATCTCTGTGAGATCTGGCGACTTACTTTCAGTTCCCTAGTGCTTATATACAGCCTGTAACTATTGCTTGTACAGTAGTTCGAAATCAACTAGAATTCCCCCCCTAAGCTTACCTCTATTCTGTCATATCCCGGAATCCCGACCCCATGCACTCCCACCACACCACACCTTCCTAACAACTTCACCATCCCCTACACCATGCCTCCCCACTCCCCAGGTCACCTTCCTTCCTGACTGTCTCAGCTCTGGTCTGGTTGTGGCACACTGAACCTTGGCCACTCCCATCCCGGAAGCTCGGTCCTGAGTCGGAACATTTGGAGACTCTGGATTTGCTCCAATATCCCGACGGACCTCTGACATCCCGTGACATACCCCTAAACCATTCCTCCACCCATTTCATTTATTGGAGTCACCCAACATCCTTTGGATATGCAACTCCGCTTTGGAGCTACCCGCATCCTTCGGTGACCTCACTCACATCATCACTTATTAGACACCTTCCATTCTTAGCATGACTATCTTCTTCTTACCATTCAGTCGGCTAACCCCCCCTTACCCATTTCTCGTTCCCATTCATTTTCCGGCCTCTTACTCCACCCTCCTTGACCCGACACCTCGGTTCCCCATTAAAGATATCGTTCGGGACCTTTCGGTACCTCTCAGTATCATTCGGCACCTTTCAGTGTTCTTCTATTATCATTCGGACTTTGACTAAGTCCTTTCCATTCCCCCTTATAAATACCTGTAGATTAGAACCTGTAGTTCCTCAGTTCTAATCTCGACTAAAATGCTACCCAAAGTCCCTCTGAGTGAATCCCGTCCCCTTTCTACAAGATACCTCAGACATAAGAAATACAAGGACTAACTGAGACGTAACAGAGGCACAGCACTCCCTCCGAGTCGCTGAGGCCACATCCTCCTTAGAGCCTCTTGTACCATCCAGCAGAACCAGGCTTCCTGAGAAGCTTCGGTCCACTACCAGAGCTCTTGGATCCCCTCTAGTTGAGCCCCACCTGCATTCGGACTCACGCATTTTCCCCTACAATACAGGTTTTTGACATATTCCCTGTAAGACCTCTGCCTTCTGAAGTATCAGGACCGTGTCAAGAACGAGGTGCAACGCTCCTCCCTGAGTCGTTGAAGCTGAAATCCTGGCCTGCTCACCTAAGTAGCCTCAGCCTCGAGATCAGTGAGGTTGACCCTCACTAAAGCTTGGTCATGAGTAGGATGCCTGTATCATTAGTGGCCAACATTCAGTCGCTGACAGCTATCATCAGCGATGCTTCGCACGGTTCTGACAGGTAGCCGCTACCTTTACAGGTAAGCAGAAGAGGCCATTTTTGAGATTAGCAATGGCAATCAACTCATGTGACGAGTTGGAGATGTGGCAAGTCTTGCCAAGAAAGCGTACTTGAGCACCAGAAGATAGGAGTTTGGAACAGAGAGAAGATTATGGGCAATCCTGGGACAGTAGAGTACGTCGCAAATCGTGGTGAGTCGAGAGGAATTTCCAACTCTAAGTATAACCTCTATCTGGCCCATTCCAGGAGCCAAAATTGAGTGCTTATTTCCAAGGATGACTGTGCGAGGGGGATCAAGAGTATGATAAGAGGTAAACCAGTTCCGGTTACCACAGAGGCTAATCATAGCTCCAGAGTCAACTACCCATTCAGTGCGGTGTCTCTGGCTGGACAAACCATCATCCGCAGATGCCATAAGCATTTCAACCTTCACATCAGCAGATGTGGCTACCTTGGCAGATTCTTTTGAGGTTCCTGCAGGTGGCGTTCACTCAGCTTTTGTCCTTTTTGGTACCTTTCCTTCAGATCCTCCACCCTCTGCCCAACATCACTCAAACGTATGACCCGGTCTTCCCCATTTGGGATTAGTACACCAAACGTTAGACTTGGGAGTGTTAGGTTTTTGACCACTTGGCTTTGGTGAGTAATTCTGTTCAGGTTTTGGCATTTTAGCGACCATAGCAGCAATACTGGAAGAATGTTCCTTACGTTTTTCTTCACAGTAGATTTGGCAAAGAAGTGTGGCAGTATTTAATTGGGAAGAGTCATCGACAGTTGCAACAGTCAGGGTCTTAAAGACCTCATATGAAGTGGGAAGGGCCTCAGAGATAGTGATTGTGAAGCCAGAATCAGAGATGGGTTGACTGAGTACAGCCAGTTGGCTATGTATTTGTCACATGGCATTGATCTGGGGTTCGAGTGGTTTAGAGTTGTCAAGTTGGAAGTGATGTAGCCTGGAGGTAAGGATGCCAGCATCATGAGAACCGAGACCATTGTACTTATCAGACAAAGCTTGCCAGACTCCTCGAGCAGAAGTTTGCTCTTCAACAGACATCATAGGTTCGTCGTCAATATAGAGTTTTAGTTGAGTCATGGCTAACTTATCCTTTTTTGTCCATTCAAGAAGTATCGGGTCATCGGCATTGAGCTCCTTTGGCATAACAGTACCATTAGAAGAGGGGTCAACAACTTCCCAAACATTTCCAGCCTCGAGGATGAGTTTCATCCTTGATGCCCAAACTCGGTAATTCTTCCCTTCGTTATCAAGGGGTTGTATGGAATAATGAGAACCATCAGTAGATATGGTGGTGGAAGACATGGAGAGGGGTGAGGTGGATGGGTATGGAGTTCACTGGGCAAATAACCTGTGAGAGAACTAGCATTACAGATTAGCGCTCAGTTCATGATAGTGTAACTAGATTGTCAAAAAAAGTATTACCTAGCATCACAGATTAGCACCAGACAATGAAAGATGTTAAGTAAAGGTCTAATGAGACCAAGAAATGAGACCTCACCTCAGTTCACGATAGTGTAACTGAGGAGAGAGAAAAAACAGTCGTGATGAGTGGCTTTTAAGCCTACAATGCTGCCTATTAACAAGAAAGATGGATTGGGAATAGTGGTAAATCTCCTGCAGCTGGTGAATCCATGCGCCATAATGGTGGGATGTCGACCTTGTCTCTAATAGGGAGTATGTGGGTCATTTGTTGGGAGAAAGCAGGCAAATGTCTGGCTAGGTTCCGACATATGCTGCACCACGTTGTAATCAGGATTCTGCAGGGGAGCTGCTAGCGCTCCGGGTCCAGGAGGTGGAGGAGGGGGTGGTGCCCCAGTGTATCTAACAGGTGGAATATGCCCAGGGTATGGAGCCCCACCGGGCAGAGGGGGTGGTCCAGGTGGTGGTCCTGAGGCATGCATTGCCCAGTCACTTCATCGGAGTCGCGGCCCACTGATTCTGACACTAAGGAATCTACACTGTCTCTTGTCCTCAATGACATAAGTATAGGTTCCCCCATATCTCTGTCTCGATCTCACCACCAAACTCGCCATCTCAACTTCTTTGGCTCAAGCGCTTCAGACTCTCCACACTTGAGTCTTCCTTTCTACCATCAAATGTTTCCCTCGACTCCTGATCAGCAATTGTACAACGTCTGTGGTGGCGGGCCACTGTGTGCCGCACATTTTGAATTTGTGGGCAATTTCACAGAATCGATGACCCGTGGGGGTTGGTGATGACAGGCTGTGGTGTGCTTGGCTTTTGCGTCGATTCCACTGGGGTTTTGAGGGTTGGAACACTGATTTATGGTCGATTGGCTGATTTTCCGGTGTTCTTTTGCTGGGTATCACTCACCTGGTATCACTCACCTTTATCCCTTTTCAAACGCTCTTTGAGCTCGCACCCCTGAACCTTTCTGCCTGAGCCTCCCATACCGCCCATACCACCATCTCCATCTCGGCATGGGCCCCTCGCTCGATCGTCACTGCCTGTCTCCATCTCCATCATTTGATTTGTCTTTTAACTCAGTAGATCTTCATGCCCAGAATAATATTGTTAACTTTGGGAGTGTTAGAGATGAGGCACGGATTCAGATGACTCCAGAGTGGAATCAGAGACTTAGCGTGGAAGGACCTTGGCCTCAGCGACTCAAGCGGAGCGCTGTGCCATTGCTGTTTGTCCATTTGGTCCTTAATTTCACAGTAGGCGAGCAGGAAGTCTCTAGGGGGCATTCAGGTCGATTTCAGACTGAGCCCAAAACGAGTATGTACAAGCGCCGATATATATAATGGAGGGGGCAAAAGCACAAGGAAACAAAGGGGATCCAAATCGGAACAAAGACATCCGAACGAGAACAAAGGGAAGACAGAAGCGGAGCGGTACCGAAGGTCATAAGGCAGAACCTGTGATACGTCTGAAAGGAGGTAGGGAGGGCGAGGCCCAGAGGGGCAGGAGGATGAGGAGAAGTGGGGATGATGACTAACTGGCTAGAATGGGAAGAAGCAGCAGTCCAAATAGGGATGAGGGGAAAATGCAAGAGATACATTACAAGCAGCGAAAGTGCCGAAGATGATCCGCAAAGCTCGGAGGTTGTGGAGCTTACAGAGGTGGGGTTGAAAGTCCGAGGAATATTAGCAATGGTGTTTATGTAGTATGAGGTCACCAATGCAATGAACTAAAACTGAGGTGGAGTCAAAGTCTGAGGTAGGGACTATGACAGAGGCTCGGAGCAAGGTACGAGCGGTGCCCGAGTACGAAGTGCAGCACAGCGGTGGAAGGTCATAACTTGGCGGGAGGTCGGTGGAAGAGTACCAGAGGGGAGAGAGAGGAGAAAGGGAAGAGGGAAGGAGTGGCGGAAAGGAGAGTTGTCAGGTCCAAAGGTGAGTATCGGAGCAGATGGGAGAAGCATAGGAGGATGACGGAAGGGTGGAGGTGTTGTGAGGGAGGAGCAGAGGAGTAGGAGGAGGAGTAGTAGGAGGGTGGCGAGAGGGGCGGTGTTCAGTCTGAGGTGAGTATCGGAGCGGACGGAGATAGGGGAGGAGAGGGGAGTGTCAGGGCACACCCGCCTGACCCGGTTCCACCTGGGCCCACCTGGGCCCACCTCACCCGCTCACCTGCTCACCCGCTCCCCGCTACCCATCCTTCCTCCCTCTTCCCCTTCCCCCCTTTCCTCCCTCTTCCCTCTTTCCTCTCTCTCCCTTATTTCACTCTCCCTTTCTGTTTATTCTTTCTATTTACACAGACCACCTTCCCTTGTATCATTGTACTGTTGACCCGTCCGGCTCGGACACCCTGGACGACTTCCCACTACACCCAGCATGCGCACCTGCAGCGGACGCCCTCGGGATCCCCCGCGGGGATACCCGGATGGCTGCGGCCCTCTCCGTAGATGACGTGGCACCCGTCATGTGACCCAAGCCGCATGTACATAAATGTACCTGAAGTGGGAACTGAAGAAGTAACCTTCTTCTCACGTTTTCCACTTCAGGTAAGTAGTGTAGTTCTTCCTTTTAATAACAATTCACGTTTTCCACTTCAGTCTAAGTGGCCAGGGACTACAGTCCCAGATCGGGCCCGTCAGTACGCGCGCCCGCTTCGTCCCCCGAGAGGGTCCCTCCGCCGGGCGCTACAGCCGGGCCCCCTCTACCCCGGACGCGTCCCTGACAGGGAGGAGTGGAGGTGGCATTGGAGGTAAGAGGAGGTGTGTTGCCAGGACCAAAGGTGAGTATCGGAATGGACAGCAGTAGGGTAGGACTCCGGAGGTGGAGAAGGAGGAGGTCCGGAAGTCGGGTTGGGATTGGGTATGCACGGATATGACAGGGAGAACCACTGGTCGATTAGAAGGATTTGGACTTATAAGTAAGTATGCCCATCCCCACTTCTGACTGGCTTGCGATGAACATTGCTTACTTGCTTGGATTGTCATGCTCAGTTGACTCTGCCCAAAATTTCGATCCTGCACACAAAAATCGAAGCAGGAAATGCCTCATCCTTTCCATCTGCTTCCTCCGTCGTCATTTCAGGGCATTGCTTCAGACCATCTATGGGTTCTGGTGATCCAACATCCTAGGCTTGGCACCATTATCAACTCTTAACTTAGCATCTGTCTGACTTGGCTTGATGCGGGTTCGGGGGAGGTTGACTCTGAGCACATTGCATTGCTACCAAACTTGTCAGATATATTTACATGAACCCTAAAGGGAGCAGGAGAGCTGACTGTTTGTACATGCATAATCAATCTCTCTCAAATGGTGTTGTGGATAAGATGTCCTGGACGAGGGTTTGTGTCAAAACCAACAAAACCCATACTGATGGGATCATGAAACAAACAGTTGGATGCTTGTTAGTATTGCAGCGACATCACTAAACCTAAATCCACCCCATGGTTTGTGACGTCGGAGGTCGCCAGAGGTCATGTGCCCAAACAAAAAACAGACATAGAAAATGAAAATTCATTTCAGTTCTAGCAGAGGTATATACAGGAGCAAAATGTTCAAAGTACAAGTGTAATTGGCTGAGCTTGCGAGGCATTTGTAATTATTCATCCCAACCCAAACCCCCCATGCAGCATTTTTAAATAGACACATATACCCACACAGTAACTTGCAAAAAGTGTAATGGTGGTTCATGAACGTCATGGAAGTCATGACATTTCATGAATGGTCACCAAACTTCATGAAGCAGCATGAAGTGTCATACACAGTCATGCTGGTTCATGATTGCTCATGACTTAAGTGGTTCTTCCAGGCAGGTGTTGAGTGGTTACATGCCTGTCTATGAAGTGTCATGAACCTTCATGGGGCTTCATAAAGGATCATGGACCCTCATGGACCCTCATGGACCTTCATGGATCACTATGAGTCTTCCCAAGAATCATTGTGATTGATCATAAATTAGGATTCTTGGTACAATTGGGGGCATAATGGGTAATTACATGTTACCCTTAAGTTGAAAGTGATATGAAAGCATCACATAAGAAAGTCATGAATTCCATCTGTCAGAGTGTGCATGTGCAGAGGTATGGGTGGAAGCAAGTGGTGTGTCTGGAAGTGCTGTTCAGTGTTGGTGGAATGGGATTGCAGCCTCAGCAACTCAAGGGGAGTGCTGTGCCCTGAGCTTGACATCTGGGGGAGTTCCCTTATTTGTGGACCAGAGACTTACAGTGGAGGATGGAGCAGGCCTGTTGGAGATAGGGAAAAACTCAGTGGGGACTGTCAGGGTTCAGCACCCTGCCCTAGGGTGCCCCAGACTCCCCAACCACTCCCTTCCTCCCATTCCTTCATTGTTGCCCTGTTGTTGCTTCTGTGTGTTGTGTATCCATGCACATGGGTAGTGTGGGAACTTTCTGAGCAAGCAGCTTGCCCAGAATCTTCCCACACTCTGGGCACTGCCACCTGGATGTTCCCTCTGGGTCATATTATACAACTCTAGGAACTGTATAGTTGTGGGCATGTGACCCATCCCTTTATATAGTGACCATGTGGGGAGATGAGACCTTTACCCTTCTTCCCATCTCATGCCCCACATAGTGTGAGGAGGTCAGGGAGCCCCCGAGTCCAAGGCCAAGCCCTGACAGGGACAGACTCAGAGGGGGGGAAGCCCCCTTTTTGCAGAAGTTGAGACTCTGTCCAAACAGGGGGGGTTGCTCTAGTTGATTTCAGACTAAGGTCCCTGAAAGTATTTACAAGGTATAAATAAAGGAGAGAAATCATGGGAAGGGCCAGTTGGCCCAGTGCGAAATGAGTGGGGATTGTTAAATTGAATCAAGGACAAGAACCCAGGTAATGGAAGGTGAAAAATGAATAAGTAAACAAATCAAGTGCCAATATCGGTGAGTTAAGTGAATAGATAAATGTATTAGGTACTTACACCAGGTTCCCCCCACTACACCTGAAATACAGGATAGCCTAGAGCATGTGGCACAATGCTCCCACTGAGTCATTGGGACCAACATCCCAACCCCCTGACACCTGGCAATGGAGTAACCTATCAGCTAAGTGATCACTCACAATGCCATACTCCACTCCACTTCCCATGAATACCCTTGAACACTGTTTCTGACACCAAGCAGCAAAGGTGGCTGGAGGAAAAGTGGAGTTCAGGGCAGTGCCAACACAAGTCGATGAGTTGGAGGTTGATCAGTCAGTGCTGAAGGTCTGTCACATAAGTGCTTGTGACATCTCATGCATATTCATGCATGCTGATGACTCATCATACATGTTCATGGAGCATTAGGAATGTCCATGATGCATCATGGGACATTATAGCATTTTACATGATGGGGAAAGGTCAAAATAAACATATGACACTCCATGACACTCCATGACCTTTCATGACCTGTCATGAAAGGTCATGAAGGTTCATGAACACTCATGAATATCATGACCATTCATGAATCTCCATGAGGCATCATGTCATATTGTGTCACCAGCAGTCATGATCCTTGTCAGCACATGATGGTTCATGACGGTTCATGAAATCCAAAATTTTCAATGAAAAAAATGTCTGATTCAATTCAATTGTCATGACATGTCATGACTCCTCATGATTTCATGATGCAGGATTACACTTTTGGAGAGTACCTCCTGGTGAGAAGCATCGTCTGTCAGAGACCAGACTTGAGATGAAAGAATGTCTCCGTAACGGAGGGCTTCGGCCTCAGCGACTTCTGCCAGGAGCGCTGTGCCTAGTGACATGTCCGTGCCCTAACTTACTGACTGGCAATTAGAACCTAGGGGGGAACTCTAGTTGATTTTTCTACTGGGGCGTAACCTATGTACAAGTGGGATATATATATGGTTACAGCGGAGACGGTTCCGCAATTGGCGGAGCCGAACGGAGCGGAGCTAATGGGGTTTAACCATTAGCCAACTGAATATTACCGACGAGTCGGTTCACGGGGTTAGCGGAAAGGCAGGCGATAACCCAGAAACGGAAAGGAGGGATAAGCCCGAAGGTGGACTCTGCAGGGCAGGCGAGTGTATTGCTCAGCGGAGGCGGGGGTGCGCTAGCGGACGTCGGAGCTGTCTGGAAGTCTTTGGGGCTCTGTACTTAGGGAGGCGTAGGTAATAAATTGGAATGGGGGGGTGGTGACCATCGAGGGTTACCGAGAGGATTGCGGAATAACGGGGGCTCCGAGGTTAGTGAGGGAGGAGCGGAGTTGGAACGGAGGAATCGGAGGGACCGGAAGTCGATGGCCGGGAATGGATATGACAGTATCCCCTTCTTAGGCCTGAACCCTTGAAGGCCCAGAATTAGTAAGACGAGGGGAGCTGCACTTACAGGAAGAAAAGCGAAAATGAGGAAATAAAAGTGAAAATGGAAGTGAGGAGAGGAGGGGAAAGGAGGAATGGGAGAGGAGTCGGGGTTCCTAAGGAGCTTCGGGTCCAGGCTTCGCTGGATACTGAGAGTGGAACGCTTCGACGAGGTTGGAGGCGTGATCGAGTTCACCGGCAAGGAGCCATTGTGTCTCCTCATCGGTCCCTTCATAGCCTAGCCACTTGACCAAGTAGAGCAGCTTGTTGCGTCTACATCGGTCGATCTTGGAGTCGAGTATTTCCTCGATCTCGAACTCCATCTCGCCTTCGATTTCTACAGGAGGTGGAGGTGGCTGGTGGCGGTTCGGAATGGTGTTCAGGACGGATGGTTCGATCTGCGAGACATGGAATACTGGGTGAATGGCTCGCATGTTTTCCGGCAGGCGGAGAGTGAGGGAGTGGGTTCCAACGCGGGCGATGATCTCGAATGGGCCGAGGTTTTTCTCGGAGAGCTTTTTGGAAGGTCGAGTGGAACGGAAGTACTTGGCCTTTACGTAGACCGAGGTTCCTACTTCGAAAGCTGGGGCAGGGCTCCGACGAGAGTCTGCTGGGCCCTGATAATGGATCTGAGCGAGATGCATTTCCTCGCGAAGGAAGTGGTGGAGGGAGTCGAGATCGACGGAGTACTCTTGGGCGCGTACTGATGTCAGGTCTCGCTCCGGGTGAACGGTGATGTTCGGATGGTAGCCTTTGTTGGTGAAGAACGGGGAGACGCCCGTGGTGGCATTCGGAGCGTTGTTGTATGCGAACTCTGCGAGAGGCAAGAGTTCGGACCAATTGTCCTGCTGGTAGTTACTGTAAATACGCAGGTACTGCTCGAGCGTCTGGTTCATCCATTCGGTCTGACCGTCTCCTTCTGGGTGATAACCGGAGGTGAAGTGGAGGCGGATGTCGAGGGCCTTACCAAGTGAACGGAAGAAATGAGAGACGAACTCCGGACCCCTGTCAGAGGTAACGTGGGATGGAACCCCGTGCTTGGAGAACACGTGGAGGAGGAAAAGCTTGGCCAGTTCCGGAGAGGTATCGTGGGTAGGGATAAAGATGCACTGTTTGGACAGGCGGTCCACGACGACCAAGATGGAAGTGAATCCAGAAGAGGAGGGTAGCTGTTCGATAAAATCCATGGAGATGGAGTTCCAAGGACGTTCGGGGATGGGGAGTTGTTTGAGTAAGCCGTAAGGCTTATGACGGGGGACCTTGGCACGGGCACAAGAAGTGCAGGAGGATACGTAACTCTTGACGAAGTTACGGATGCCCGGCCAGGTATACTCACGACGCACTAGATCCAGAGTCCGGTTTTGCCCGAAGTGTCCGGAAAGTTGGTGGTCGTGTTTGTCTCGCAAAACGTGAAGACGGAGATCGTTAGAATCCGGCACGTAAATGCGATTGTCCAGCCTTAAGAGGCCTTCGGCATCAACGGACCAGCGGGAGTTGGGGAGGTTGGGGGAAGCGAGATGAGAAGAGATTGAGGTGTCAGAGGAGAGGGAGGTTAGGATGTCTCGATGAAGAGCCTCTGTGTCAACGAGTACGGCTGCTCGGATTACTGTGGCAGCTAGGGACGTGGCTCGTAAGGACGCAGTGAGCTGCTCCGAAGTGAAGACCGGTCGGAAGTTCTGCGGATTGACGCGAGCGTAGTCCATATCCCCTTCTTTGGGATAGACGTCCCAGCATCTTGTCAGCGCATCTGGTTTAACTCCGAGTCTTCCAGGACGGAATCGGACTGTCATGTGGAATTGGGAGAGGAACTCTGACCAGCGGGCTTGCCGCCGGGTCAAGAGTTTGGTGGTGGAGAAATACTTGAGGTTCTTGTGGTCGGTGACGACGTCGATTGGGGTTCCTGAACCTTCGAGGTAATGACGCCATGATCGGAACGCATCATGAATGGCGAGCAGTTCCTTGTCATGGGTATCGTAATTGAGCTCCGGCGCTGAGAGTGTTCTTGAGCGGAAAGCGACGGGGCGAATCTCTCCGTCATCACAGCGAATGGAAAGGATTCCGGAGATCGCGTAATCGGAGGCGTCGGTTTCTACGATGAGGGGGGCGTCGGGTAGCCAATGTGTGAGGATAGGAGCGGAGGTGAAGGCTTCTTTCAAGGTGTTGAAAGCAGCGCGACAATCGTCGGAGAATAGCCAGGGGGCTCCTTTACGCGTGAGGCATGTCAAGGGGACCACAATGTCGGAGTATTGGTGAATGAAACGCCGATAGAAGTTAGCGAAGCCAAGGAAGGATTGGACATCCTTGACTTTACGGGGCTTGGGCCAATCTTGGACGGCTTTGACTTTCTCGATGGACATGGTGAGTCCGGAAGGAGAGAGGCAGTAACCGAGATATTCCGTAGTGTCCGTATGGAACTCGCATTTCTTTGGATTGGCATATAGGCCGTGTTTGCGGAGTCTCCTAAGAACTTCTCGGACATGCTCCTGATGCGAAGCCATGTCTTTCGAGTAGGTAAGGATGTCGTCTAGGTAGACTACCACAGAAACGTCCAGGAGGTCGGCAAAGATCGTGTTGACGAATCGCTGGAAAGCCGCAGGTGCATTCGTGAGACCGAATGGCATGACAAGCCACTCATAGGAACCATAGCGCGTGCGGAAGGAAGTCTTCCATTCGTCGCCTGCTGCAATGCGAACCAGGTGGTAAGCATGCCAGAGGTCGAGTCTGGTATAGACCGTGGCACGGCTAGGTGCGTCAAGGAGGTCGGAGATGTGGGGAAGTGGGTAGCGATCCTTTTTGGTGATCTTGTTCAGCCCTCGGAAGTCGACGCAAAGATGGAGGGATCCGTCCTTCTTGCAGACGAAGAGGACCGGTGCCGCATGAGCGGAAGTAGCGGGGCGAATGAAACCGGAGGCCAGGTGTTCATCTAAGAACGCCCGGAGGGCCTCGAGTTCCGAAGGAGAGAGAGAGTACATGGTACCCAAGGGTGGGGAGGTGCCTTCCTCAAGGTTGATCTTTAGGTCGTGCTCACGGTGCGGTGCCAGCATCGAGGCTTTGCTCTTACTGAACACATCCGCGAACTCGTGATACTCCTTCGGAACGGCCGAGAGGTCGATGGAATCGGTGTGGGATGAGGCAGCCCTCAAGCGGCTTTCCTCAGAAGGGATGGTTAGGCTGAAGGATACCGATCCTTCAAGTCGGCAAGCCTTCGCGAATGCGGAACGGCTGACGAACTCGATAGATGGTAATGGAGGGGTAACAGCCTGCGACTGAGGTGCTGGCGAAACATCAGATGGTTGGATGTCGGACGACGGCAGTGTTGCCGGAGACGACGGGGGAGAGCTCGGAGTGACTGTCTTGGTAGGTTCGGAAGTTCGGAACGTAATACTGCTTGAGACCCAATCAATCAACGGATTGTAGCGGGTAAGCCAGTTGTGTCCTAGGACTAGGGAACATGATCCATCCAGCGATGTGACAAAGAAAGTCGTGGGGGTGATGTTTCCGGAAGCGAAGTGGAGGGGAATATCAACGGCACGGGTTATGATTGAGTTGATGCTACCGTCGAATAGGCGTAGTTGTAGGGGTTTGATCTGGTATGTCTTCAAGGCCAGCTTTTTTACGAAGGTGTCGTCGATGAAGCAGTCCGAAGACCCAGAATCTACGAGTGCGGGTATGTTCTCATAGGAGCGGAAAAGTTTATTTTGTGTCCTACTATTGGACGGAGGAGAAACAGGAAGAGAAGAAGAGAAGCGGAGAGAGGTGGATCGATCTACGGAAGTAGTCGGAGGGGGCGGAGGAGAGAGTGGTACATCAGCAACACTATCTACAACGGGTAGAACATTGCCCGAAGGGTCAACATTGAAAGGAGAAAATAGACCATTTGAAAGAGAGAAGGAAACGGGAATGTGGAGGGAGGATAAGTCGGAAATGGAAGACGCGTTTAAACGCACTTCTTTGAGTGCACGGAAGGAAGGATCGCAACCCCCGGTCCGTGCGGAGTCCATGGGGGTGCGGACTAATTTTTTGCTTCTGCGGAAGCGGATCCTTGCTCCTCGGTCTGGGCCGAACGGGCCTTAGAGGCGCAAGAAGAAGACTTGGGACAATCCTTGACCATATGGCCAGACTGACCGCAGAACATACATAGTTTCTCGTCAAGACGACGCTTACGCTCTTGTGGTGTGAGCTTACCGTTGTCTCCGAGTTTAGACGAGAGGTCCGGTTTAGCGGAGCTGGCCTCGGACTTCTTATTGTCCTTCGGAGGCCTACTACCGGAAGCGGAGTTGAAAGAGGAGGAGGAAGGGACGGGGTCGGAACGAGAAGCGGCAGTGGACTTGTCGAAAACGTTAGAGGAAGAGGGTTTCGCGTGATGTGTAACTTCCGATTTACGCTCCCAATAGCGTGCATCGAGAGTTTGGGAAAGGGTGCGAAGCTCAGAGAGAGTAGAGGGTTTACCTACTCTGGCAATATCATCCTTGATACGTTCCGGCAATCCGTTATAGAAGAAACGACGAAGCGCGGCTTCTCCGTAACCGTGAAGTTGGGAGGCGTGTCGATTGAACTCGACGACGTATTTGTTGATGTGGTGCCCGTCCTTCATGTCCAGTGTCATCAGTTGAACCTCGGCATCGCCCACAGGATCGTGAGGGCCGAAGTTAGTTTGAAGTTCATTAACGAACTCTTGATAGTCGTTCATCCATCGCGGACGAAGCGTGGAATTCTGGTCGAATAACAGGTCCGGCTCGAACCAATTGAGGGCCATTCCCTTGAGGTAGGACTGCGCAAATATGACTTTAGTGCAGTCGCTAGCGAAAGCGAGGGGACGGTCCTGGAAGTTGAGCTCGCATTGGACCAAGAATACTCGGAGTTCTCGGGGATCCTTTCCGTCGAACTGTTCGGGTTCGCGGACCTTGGTCCGGAGAGCAGAAGATGGTCGTCGTCATCGTCGTCCGGTGTGATGAGCCAGACTGGCAATGGCTTGGGCCAATTGTGTAATGGCCACGTTGGAGGTAGGTTCGGGATCGTCGGCGGTTGGGACAGTGGGAATGGGAGGATCAGCAGGAGGAGGGTCGACGAAGTCGGGGACCTCGGAACCGAGTCCAAAGAAGTGGGCGGGATCTATGGGTTGTTCCGTGGTGTCTCCGAAGTCGGAGTCTGCGACTGGTGATCGATTCCTAACGGGGCGCATGATCGGAGTCGATGGGAGAGGGGTTTCAAGGTTAGAAAAGCTTCGAAACTCAACTGGGTTTCTCGCCAATCGACTAGGACCAGGCTGAGAGGGTTCTGGGGAAGGTGAAGCGGAGTTGGGGACTAATGTGCGTAGTTGTGAACGAGTGCGAAGGACTTTTGGTGCCATACAAGACGTGTACTAGTCAGGGAGTAGAAAAATACTGTCAGAGACCAGACTTGAGACGAAAGGATGTCTCCGTAACGGAGGGCTTCGGCCTCAGCGACTTCTGCCAGGAGCGCTGTGCCTAGTGACACGTCCATGCCCTAACTTACTGACTGGCAATTAGAACCTAGGGGGGAACTCTAGTTGATTTTTCTACTGGGGCGTAACCTATGTACAAGTGGGATATATATATGGTTACAGCGGAGACGGTTCCGCAATTGGCGGAGCCGAACAGAGTGGAGCTAACGGGGTTTAACCATTAGCCGACTGAATATTACCGACGAGTCGGTTCACGGGGTTAGTGGAAAGGCAGGCGATAACCCAGAAACGGAAAGGAGGGATAAGCCCGAAGGTGGACTCTGCAGGGCAGGCGAGTGTATTGCTCAGCGGAGGCGGGGGTGCGCTAGCGGACGTCGGAGCTGTCCGGAAGTCTTCGGGGCTCCATACTTAGGGAGGCGTAGGTAATAAATTGGAATGGGGGGGTGGTGACCATCGAGGGTTACCGAGAGGATTGCGGAATAACGGGGGCTCCGAGGTTAGTGAGGGAGGAGCGGAGTTGGAACGGAGGAATCGGAGGGACCGGAAGTCGATGGCCGGGAATGGATATGACATCGTCCTCGGAATAAGTGAAGATATCATCCAGATACACAACCACGGAAACGTCCAAGAGGTCAGCGAAGATCGTGTTGATGAATTGTTGGAAAGCTGCAGGGGCATTAGTCAGACCAAATGGCATGACTAGCCATTCATAGGATCCATAGCAGGTGCGAAAAGAGTCTTCCACTCGTTGCCCACAGTAATATGGACCAAGTGGGATGCATGGTGGAGGTCGAGCTTAGTGTAGACTTTGGCATGGCTAGGAGCAGTGAGGAGGTCTGATATGCAGGGGAGTGGATAACAATCCTTCTTCATGATCTTGTTCAGCCCTTGGAAGTCGATGCAGAGGCAGAGTGAACCATCCTTCTTGTGGACAAAGAGAACTGGTGCTGCATGGGGGGATGTAGCGGGGTGGATGAAACTGGAAGCCAAGTGTTCCTCCAAGAACATGTGAAGAGCTTCAAGTTCCAAGGGAGAGAGGGAGTAAAGGGTTCCTAGGGGTGGTGATGTGCCTTCCTCCAGGTCGATCTTCAAGTCGTATTCATGATGTGGCGCTAGTATGGAGGCTTTGCTCTTGCTAAACACATCCACAAAATCATGGTACTGCTCTGGAACAGCCGAAAGGCCGACAGCTTCGGAGGCTGAAGAAGCAGCGTGGAGCTTAGGTGCTATTGGGAGTGTGCTCAGACTATAAGAAGTAGAACCTTTGAGTTTGCACAACTTCGTGAATGCGGAGCAGCTAACGAACTCGATGGAGGGAGTCTGGCAGTCAGATGCAATCGGTATAATTGGGGTAGAGGATCCGACAGGCGGAATGAGTTCCAGATGTGACGGAGGGGTGCACATGGAGGTAGGACTGGTATGTTTGGAGGTTCGGAACGAGATACTGCTCTTTACCCAGTCAATCAATGGATTGTGGCGGGTGAGCCAGTTGTGTCCTAGAACCATGGAACAAGTACCATCCAACAAGGTGACATAGAAACTCATGTGGGTGATGTTACTGGAAGCAAAATGGAGTTTAATGATGACAGAATTTGTGGTCCCATCAAACAAGTGGAGAGACAATGGTAAAACCAGATAGGTCGACAGGTTGTTCTTAGTCATGAACTTTTTGTCAATGAAATAATCTGACGATCCTGAATCAACGAGAGCTTGCTCATTGGGGGTGTTTTTATTATTGGGGAGAACAGAAGTAACAGGCAAAGGAGAAAGAGGAAGTGAGGACAGGGGAATTGGAGCAACAGAAGATGAAGGAGGTAGACAATTTGGAGAAAACAGTTTTCCTGAATCAACAACAGAAGGGAGAGAAGGAGGAGAAAATAGACCATTTTCAGACAAGAGAAGAAGAGAAAGGAGCAAAAGAAATGGGAATGATGAGGGTGGATGTTTCGGAAATTGAGGCAGCACTTAAGCAAACCTCTTTGATAGCATGTGAGGGAGTAATGTAACCCCAGGTTCGTGCTGAGTCCACAGAGTTGCAAACTAATTTTTTGGCTCTACAGGAGGAGCCGTAGAGTGCACAGTTTGGGCAATTTGTGCCTTGGAAGCACGAGAGGATGATTTCAGGCAGTCCCTGACCATATGGCCAGACAAGCCACAAAACATACAGAGATTCCTGTCATATCCATCCACAGCCATCAAGCTCCGATCTCTCTGGACTACCTCCGCTCCTTCTTCACTAACCTCGGAGCTCCAGGGGTGTTTATTTGTTTCCTCACTTTTTTGTGAGAAATTTATTTCCTTCAGCAAGTCTGTCTGTTTGCTGATTTTTTCAGTCAACGCATCGATTGCATTGGCCATTCTTTCTAGAGTTATCTCTAGACGAGCCATACTATTATGGTTCGTTTCCTCGATCTTTTTTTGGATCGAGTTTATCGCGTTTATTATGCGCGATTCCTGGTTTTCCAGGAGGAAGTTTGGTTGGGCGAGCAGAGACTCGTCCCCAGTTGACATTTCTGCTTCTGGGGGTTCCAGAATGGGTTCTTGGAGTGAACACTCCATGCTCGCTTTGTTTAGGTGAGGCTGTTGCAGAGGGTGCTTCCCTTTCATAGAGGGGTCTGTTCACTGGTTTTTCCTTACTTTTATGTAAGGCTTCCTCAGTGAACTCCCTCATTTCAGTTCGCCTCCTCTTCATTATCTCAGAGACCTCCTCCGAGGTTGGCGACCTTGCCTTGTCTGGCATGGCGTGTGGGAGTGTAAACAGTGGAAGTTCTTTTGGAGCTTCCGCACTCTCGGAGATCCTGCTCTCAGGGGGTATCTTTGCGCCTTCTTGGGCTTTCAGCCTGAGAAGAAGTTGGTCTTCGCTTTCCATCCTCCATTCAGACGGAACCTGGAACAAGTCCAGTAGTTTTTCGGATAGCCAACGCGGGGGCTCTTCCCTTTGTTTCCCTTTGTCTTCCTTTGGGGCTTGACTTGGGGACGTGAGGGGGGACTCCAGGGGATAGTGGGGCCCTGGAGGTTCCTGCGACTCTATCTGATCAGCTTTTTGGGCTGATTGTTCGGCGCTTACGCATTTATCGCGCAAGTCGCTCACCTCGTGAGGCGGTGAGGGATCTTCCCCAGCTTGGGTTAGATCAGTATGTCATGGAGTTCTGGGGGTATTAGGCCCCGCACTTACTCCACGTAAGTTTCTAAAACCTTCAGGGGCCAGCCCTGAGGTGGTTGCTAATGCCAGATCGTGTTGATCCTCGTCGTCATCTGACGATGGCTTTTGGTTTGAATCTCCCATGATGGGAGATTGCGGTTTCTTAATGAACCGCTCGTTTCTTTTTAGTGTCGCTGCAGATGCAACCTTGCCCTTGCGGGTGTGTTTAGGTGCCATAGGTGCTACCGAGTCAGATGTTAAGAGTTGATAGTTGTTGTGGGTTGTGTTGTAAAACACACCTCATACACTTAAAAAAGTGTGAGGTCTTTGGGTAGCTCAGCACACAAGGCCGTAAGTGATACAAGTATGTGTATTTTACAGTGGTGTGTAAGCAGTTACCCGGAGGTTCCCGCTTACCCACGTGACTATATGTATCTAATTACATGTGGCTCGGGGTTCGGGGCTATTGCTCTGACACTCCACCATGGAGACATTCCTTCATCTCGATCTGGTCTCTGACAATTCCCATCAAAATGGCACTTATGCTCTTCTGGCATTAGCTTGCCATTTTCACCGAGTTTTGAAGAGAGGTCTGGTTTGGCCATGGGGAGGCTGTCCAAACGGGCATGGTCTGACAACTCAAGGGTGTCAGATGACACCTGTGATAATTGCACCCATTGGAGGGGCGAATACAATAGAGCATGCAGAGATGCCGAAGGCATCTTTGCCTCTCTGAGATATACAGAGAGAGAAGTCAATCTCCAGAAGAGGGAGATCAAATTATTAAAACACGAGCCCAAAGAGGCACACATGCTGGCAGATCTCGCTGCCAAACCCATTATGATGGGGGCCTCCCAGGTCAGGGGGAGGGGATATGGTGCTGGGGCATCTGTCATATCTGTACATACCCAATCCCAATCCGACTTCCAGACCCTCCTCTCCACCACCTCCGGATTCCCACCTCACCACCTCCTCTCACTCCTCTCACTCCTCCTCTCACCCCTTACCTCCATCCACTCCGATACCCACCTTCAGACATGACCACACTCCTCTCCCCACTCCTCTCATCACTCTCCTCCCTCTGACCCTCTTCTGCCAACCTCTGCCAAAGTTACGACCTTCCACCATAGTCCCATACCCTGTACTCGGACACCGCTCATACCTTCGCTCCAAGATCCCATCATGGTTCTGACCTCGGACTTTGACTCCACCTTGGCTTAAGTCCATTGCATTAGCTCTGCAACCTCCAAGCTCCATGGACCATACCCAGCACTTTCACCGCTTGTAATCTATCTTTCGCACTTTCCCCTCATCCCTATTTGGGCTACTGCTTCCTTCCATTCTAGCCAGTTAGTCACCAACCCCACTTCACTTCATCCCCCTGCCCCTCTGGGCTTCGCCCTCCCTACCTCCTTTCAGTTATACTGCAGAGTCTAACCCATGACCTTCAGTACCACTCCATTTCCATCTGTCACAACTGACAAATCCCAGGGCTCCATCAGCGGTGAATCAATGCCGATAGGCAAATCCACCGACCCGAAACCCATCCTAACCAGCCCCCAATCCAATGTCTGGCCCCCTGTCCTATCAAGTGAGACTAGGTCAACAATCCGACCCTGGACCTTGCCAGCATTCCACAGTTCCTGAGCCCTTGGCGCTCCCAGCATCCAGTCCCTCTGGTTCCTCTTGCCTTGTCTCCATCTGAACCACACCCATCACCATCACTCCACTATGTGGTCACAGCCATGCACTGCATCCAGACCTCCACCTGCATCTGTACCTCCACCCACCTCTGATGCTTCCAGTTGCCCTCCACACCCTGTGGTCAGCTCAACACTCCCACTCCCCTCAGGACCTCTGCTGGTCATCATGCTGTCCTTGACAGTACTGATGGATCAACCTCTGTTTTGCAGACTGTGTCGGCACTGCACCGACCCCGCTTTCCAATTTGCAGACTTGTATCGGTGCTGCATGCTGACCTCCACTTTTCCTCTGGCTGTTTTGTCACTTGGCAATTTACCATTCATTCCTTGCCAAGTGCCTTTTATTCATTCACTTAACTTGCCAATATTGGCATTTGATCCACTCTCTATTGGCACTAGGTTATTGATCTCATTCAGTTATTGTTCTTCCCATCAATAACCCTTGCCACTTATTGTTTACTGATCCGTTCCTCACTTCCAGTTCCCAGGCTCTTGTCCTTTATTTAGTTTGACAATCCCTGCTTATTTCCGCACTATATTTCCTCTTGCCTATTTATATCTTGTAAATACTTTTGGGGACCTCAGTCTGAAATCAACTAGAGTACCCCCCCTGTCTGGTCTGAGTCCATGCTCGTGGAGTCTGTGCTCCTCCTATAGGCCCGCTCCACCTGCAAGTCTTGTTTGAAGTTTGCTGTAAGTGTCAGTCTGTAAATACGGGATCTCCCCCAGATGTCAAGCTCAGGGCACAGCGCTCCACTTGAGTCGCTGAGGCTGCAATCCCACTCTGCTAACCTTGAACAACACTTCCGGACATGCCACATATTTCTGCCTGCATATCTGCACGTGCACACTCCAACAGACCTCTGCATCACCTCCGACCTCAACTCAGACAGAAACCCACCCATCTCTGACAGTATTTCAGACTCTGACATCATCATCCCTTTGTCTCCGTTTGGACACCTTTGTTCCAATTTGGACCCCCTTTGATTTCCTTGTGCTTTTGTCTCTCCACTATATACAGGCACTTGTACATACTCGTTTTGGACCTTCAGTCTAAAATCGACCAGAAATGCCCCCTAGAGACTTCCTGCTCACTGCTTCTGAAATTAAGGACCAAATGGACAAACAGCAATGGCACAGCGCTCCCCTTGAGTCGCTGAGGCCTGTCATATCCATCTACAGCCATCGTCCTCCACTACCTCCAATCCTTCCAGACTACCTCTGCTCCTTTGTCACTAACCTCAGAGCCTCCGTATTCCGCAATCACCTCCGACTCCCTCGATGGTCACCACCCCCTGAATTCAATATATTACCTACACCTCCCTAAGTATGGAACCCCAAAGGCCACTGGACAGCTCCAATGTCCACTAGCACACTCCCACCCCTGCTGGGCAATTCACTTGCTTGCCCTGCAAGCCTACCTTCAGGCCTATCCCTCCTTTCCATTTCTGGGTTATAGCCCGCCATTCCGCTAACCCCATAACCCAACTCATCGGTAATATTCAGTCAGCTAACATTTAACTCCATTAGCTCCACTCCACTCGGCCCCACCATTCATGGGCCTGCCCTCACTGTAACTATATATACATAACTTGTAGATAGGTTACACCCTAGTGATAAAATCGACTAGAGTTATCCCCCCTTTTAGTTCTTGCTGCCAGTAAGTAAATTAGGGCACGGACATGTAACTTGGCACAGCACTCCTGGTCTGAGTCGCTGAGGCTGAAGCCCTCCACCACAGAGACATATCCATCATCTCGCATCTGGTCCCTAACAAGGCCAAGGTCCCTCCTTGCTAAGTCTCCGGTTCCCCTCCAGAATTGTCCACCCTCACCCAGTTCTGACAGCATCAACTATCCTGCCACCCCATGGGCAGGCAACCCTGTCTGGGTTGCAGGCCCCCCCTCAGAAGGGCAAACCTACGTTGAGGGGAAGAGGGAGAGCAGTGGGCAACTGATGGCAGACCCCAAAGTGGGGACCACTCCCAGAGGTGGCAGGCCACTGAGTACCCCCTATGGGCAAGCTACCCTGCAGAGAAGTGTCCACATGTTATATGAGACCACCAAACTCAACAAGTTCGGCAAAGTTGAAGCTCCCATTGATGTAACAATCGACCCCAACTTCCCCATAAGGAGAACAGTGGGGTCAGAAGTGGCACATGACACCACCAGTAACTTGCAAAAAGTGTAATGGTGGTTCATGAACCATCACGGAAGTCATGACATTTCATGAATGGTTGCCAAACTTCATGAAGCAGCATGAAGTGTCATACACAGTCATGCCAGTTCATGACAAACCATCATGGAATTTCATGAGATGTCATGAACCTGCATGGGGGGTCATGATTGCTCATGACTTAAGTGGTTCCAGGCAGGTTTTGAGTGGTTACATGCCTGTCTATGAAGTGTCATGAGCCTTCATAAAGGATCATGGACCCTCATGGACCTTCATGAATCACTATGAGTCTTCCCAAGAATTGTTGTGATTGATCATAAATTAGGATTGTTGGTACAACAATGACAGTTGGGGGCATAATGGTTAATTACATGTTACCCTTAAGTTGAAAGTGATATGAAAGCATCACACAAGAGGGGTTGCTCTAGTTGATTTCAGACTAAGGTCCCTGAAAGTATTTACAAGGTATAAATAAGGGAGAGAAATCATGGGAAGGGCCAGTCGGTCCAGAAATGAGTGGGGACTATCAAAGACAAGAACCCAGGTGAAGAATGAATAAGTAAAATATTGACACTTGATCTGCTACTATATTGGCACCCAAGTTGTCAGTTGCCTCCCTACTTTGCCTCTTTGTTTAATTGTTCATTCCGCTCTCATTCATTCTCTCACTCTCTGTCTCCCCGGTTCTTGTCCCTCATTTAGTTTGTCATGTTCACCACTCTGCCTCCCATTCAGGTGCCAGGCTGACCAGCCCCTCCTCTGTTCTCCCTTTCGTATTTATGCATTGTAGATAGTATACTACCTATGTACCCCAGTTTTAATGTCAACTAGAATACCCTGTCATATCCATGCATACCCGATCCCGACCCGACTTCCAGACCTCCTCCTTCCCCACCTCCAGAGTCCTACCCTACTGCTGTCCGTTCCGATACTCACCCTCAGTCCTGGCAACACACCTCCTCTTACCTCCAATGCCACCTCCACTCCTCCTTCCCTCTCCTCCCCTATCTCCGTCCGCTCCGATACTCACCTCGGACCGAACACCGCCCCTCTTGCCACCCTCCTACTACTCCTCCTCCTACTCCTCCACTCCTCCCTCACAACACCTCCACCCTTCCGTCATCCTCCTACACTTCTCCCGTCTGCTCTGATACTCACCTTCGGACCTGACAACTCTCCTTCCCGCCACTCCTTCCCTCTTCCCTTTCTCCTCTCTCCTCCCTCTGGTACTCTTCTGCCGACCTCCCGCCAAGTTACGACCTTCCACCGCTGTCCCGTACTCCGTACTCAGGCACCGCTCGTACCTTGCTCCGAGCCTCTGTCATAGTCCCTACCTCGGACTTTGACCCCACCTCGGTCTTAGTCCATTGCATTGGTGACCTCATACTACGTAAACACCATTGCCAATATTCCTTGGACTTTCAACCCTGCCTCTGTAAGCTCTGCAACCTCTGAGCTTCGCAGATCATCTTCAGTACTTTCGCCACTTGTAATGTATCTCTCGCATTTTCCCCTCATCCCTATTTAGACTGCTGCTTCTTCCCATTCTAGCCAGTTAGTCATTGTTACGGATACGGAGTCTCCAACGACCATATCCATCGCATGGTCACGGACTTCTCCTCCCTATCGCTTCCCCTCTTTCTCTCTTTCGTCCTCTATCCCGATACCCTACCCTCCTTATTCGTTCTACCCTTTCCTCCCCCCTCATGCAAAGCTTTCCCCATTGGGGTTTTGGTGCTGGCCAAGGTTACTTGTGCTTCGCGGGATTTCCCGCGACCTTACCATTTGTAGATAGTCACACATCTTGTACAGAAACTGCCAAAGGCGGTTCCCGCTAACTAACAACTGCTCTACAACTGTCTTGTGTGTCGTCTTCTGTAACAACCCTCCCTGTGACTCAACTGAACCCGTGTGATTGTACAACTCTCAACATGTCTTATATGTCTGGTTATATCGAGTCCTCTAACGGCCCTCGCTGTGAGAACTCGAGGTCGCGAGTCGAAGACTCTCGACATGTATTTCGTCCTATGGAATCTGTACCCTATGGGTCCTCATCACTCCGCTCTCCCCCCAGTACTCGACACACGACATCACATCACGATCATAGAGATCGTGAATACTCTGAGGCCCACTTTCCCGTGATGCCAGCACGTTCGCTACATGAACGCCAAGTAGCCGCCCATCCACCGTCTGTTTCTTCCTTCGTCAGTCATCATGTTTCCCCACCAACAGTACGTTCCCTTTGGGAACGCCAAGTCACCGAAGGCCCTGTTAGTCAATCCTCATTGCATGCTTATGATATCAACCCACTACCGGTACGTTTGCACTGCGAATGCCAAGTACCCGATGGCAGCTATACGAAGTTCTCACCCATCTCACAAGTCGCGACCTCGCACACGGTACGCTCCATTGAGGAGCACCAAGTACCCGTGGCTGACCCATCCATCCTGATATCTCCGACTACCTACCATCAATCCCTTAATAGCTCACTACATCACCAATCGCGATCGATGGGAATTCAATCGTCCCCTCCCAGACAAGACTGGGACCACTCATCGATTACTTATCCCGTTATGGTACAGACTAGACATGACCTTTGTCTTCCCACTATAAGAATGGATTGAGGAATGGGGAATTTTCCCCATCCCCGTAACAGTCATCATCCCCACTTCTCCTCATCCTCCTGCCCCTCTGGGCCTCGCCCTCCCTACCTCCTTTCAGACGTATCACAGGTTCTGCCTTATGACCTTCGGTACCGCTCCGCTTCTGTCTTCCCTTTGTTCCCGTTCGGATGTCTTTGTTCCGATTCGGATCCCCTTTGTTTCCTTGTGCTTTTGCCCCCTCCATTATATATATCGGCGCTTGTACATACTCGTTTTGGGCTCAGTCCGAAATCGACCTGAATGCCCCCTAGAGACTTCCTGCTCACCTACTGTGAAATTAAGGACCAAATGGACAAACAGCAATGGCACAGCGCTCCGCTTGAGTCGCTGAGGCCAAGGTCCTTCCACGCTAAGTCTCTGATTCCACTCCGGAGTCGTCTGAATCCGCACCTCATCTCTAACATACCCCCCAAGTCCTCTTGTGCATAGTTATCAGGGACAGCTCTGAAGTGGCAAAGTCCCAGCACAGGGGACTCAATGGGGCAAGTAGCGGCTATGCATAGCAGTGGTCCTGTTGTGGGGTGAGCGTCCCCAACCACTTAGTCTGAAGTGGGAAAGTGAGAAGAAGGCTGCTTCTTCTGTTCCCACCCCAGGTGCTGTTATATACATGTGGCTGAGGTCACATGGAGGGAGCCATGTCATCTCTGCACACAGCTGCACCCCTCTGGGTGTCTCTGCAGGAGATCCTGGGGGTGGCCACTGTGTGGGTGGGAATGTGTGCAGTGGGTGTGGCGATAGGGGCAGTGGCATTAGGGTGTAGTGGTACAGGAAGGGTGTGCAGCATTCCCAGGTATGTGGGTGCACTGGTGGTACATAGAGAAAGAGGAAAAAGGAAAGGTGAGGGGGAAGGTGAGATAGGAGGAGCAAGAAGCAATGGCAGGGGAAGTGGAGTAGGGTGGCACGGTGTGGTGCAGGGTCAGGCAGGGTATGCCCTGGCAATAGTTCACCTCTGACTTCATCTTCACTTGAGCCTACATTGCCACCAGGTTCCCTCCACTACACCTGAATACAGGATAGCCTAGACCATGTGGCACAACGCTCCCACTGAGTTGTTGAAACCAACATCCCAACCCCCTGATGCCTTGCAATGGAGTAACCTAAGCTAAGTGATCACTCACACTGCCATACTCTGCTCCACTTCCCACAAATACCCTCAAGCACTGTTTCTGACACCAAGCAGCAAAGGTGGCTGGAGGAAAAGCAGAGTTCAGTCAGTGCTGTCACAAATAAGGTCTGTCACATGACAGTTCATAAGTGCTTGTGACATCTCATGCATTGACTCATCATACATGTTCATGGAGCATTATGAATGTCCATGATGCATCATGGGACATTATAGCATTTTACATGATGGGGAAAGGTCGAAATAAACATATGACACTCCATGACACTCCATGAACCTTCATGACCTGTCATGAAAGGTCATGAGGGTTCATGAACATCATGACCACTCATGAACCTCCATGAGGCATCATGTCATATTGTGTCACCAGCAGTCATGAACCTTGTCAGCACATGACGGTTCATGATGGTTCATGAAATTTGGTGACAGTTCATGACAATTTGTCATGAACTGTCATGAAATCCAAAATTTTCAATCTAAAAAATGTCTGATTCAATTCAATTGTCATGACATGTCATGAGGAGTCATGAAATTTCGTGACATGTCATGACTCCTCATGATTTCATGACGCAGGATTACACTTTTGGAGAGTACCTCGACACCACATATGCTTGGTGGACAAGCATGAGTGGAAAAGCATTCATACAATGGTATGAACAGGCCAAAGCTGCCTTTAAAAGCGGCAAGGTACACAAAATCTTTTGTGAAAAAGTAAAGGAAACCAAGAAATATTTCTTGGAACTCCTGAGTATTGCAAAACTTGCAGAGGATTACAATTCCCTGGAGAACAGGGGACAAATCTCCTGGGAAAGTCTAGGCAAAGCTGCCTATGTGAAGTCCCAGTTCAAACCACTCAGGACTCCTGAGTAACATGCCACAAAAGCTGCAGGGTGGGAAGCAAATGCTTCCAAGTACCAAGAGAGAGCTGCAAGTCTCTGTGCTGGACAAATGAGTCAGCAACCATCCTTCCCCATGGGAAGAACAGTAAACTTACCATATTCTACACCTGAACCAAGTGGCTCAGGAACACAACAACCTGCTCCCAGCTTGACACTGTAGCCCAGCTACATCATCGCATCTGATGCAGCAATTGGATGTCCAGATGAACAACCCAGAGGAAAACCCTCCTCTGGGGCAATAACTCTACCCTCGAAAAAAGGGAACGTGACATGGTAATATGCCACTGAGGTGCCTGTGAAAACACCTTCCTCCAACTCGAGGCCCTGCACACAATATTGTATGCGAGGAACTGCAAGTAACAATTGCAGAAACTTCTACTCCATCTGACCCACATCCACCACCACTTGTGTGCAAACACCATTTACACATGAATCCTCATGGAACAAGTGAGGAGGAATACCAAAGATATAATCTTTGGGTTGAAATCTATTTTCAGAACTTTCTTCTTCTTTTATTACTTTTCTCTTTTGTGATACCCATGTATTGCCATTCACTTCAAAGTGACAGCCTCACACTCATTCACTCCTTCAATTTCTCTCACCAACATGTACAAATCACCCACTTTAAAGTGGTGATAACAAAACACATTGATAATTTCAAATTCAATGTAATTTCCTCTTTTCTTTCCTTTTTTTTCTTCCTCTTCAACCATGTATGCGTTGTAGGCGGGCACAGCCGGTACCACGCAAACAAGCCGATTATCGCGATTCTACCACCCACATCAAGCATTCCACTTCCGAAACACATCTACCACTGTTCCAGATACCCCTTCCACGTTTCCCATATTTTTTTCCGATTTTTTCAAGCCATTCCTGACCACGGACAACCATCAGTTTCCAAATTGGGTAACTGTCACCCGCATATTCCGCCGCTTCCTCCATATCTCCATCAATTCTCCACCGATCCGGACGAATTTGGTATCGTTGGAAAGCCCTTGTCAACACAAGTCGAACGATGTTACGAGTGACGTATTTGGTTCAGCGGTTGAGGCGATCGCCATGTTTCTTTATTTCCTTAACAACGTTAATATTTCTTTGATATTGCTTTTTTTCTTATTTGTTCCTTGTGGATCTGTTGCCGTCCTAAACCCGTCAGATCATTCAGATTTCCATGCATACTTTTTTCATATTTATAGTTACCCTCTTTCCTGTATTTACAAAGAGGACTCCCCCAAACAGAGAGGTGCTCCCAACAAGAACATGAAGTTCTAGCAGACGTTACCAGCGCCCAGAGCGGCGAATACGAAGCCAAAGAGGCTCAAGACATAGTGCAGGGACAGAGTTCCCATCAGTTTGATTTCTAGTGAGATTTACGAGATTATCATTTTTATCACATCGCACCCAGACCATTTCTCCTCCCCCCTCCTCATCATCCGAACCTCCCCTGAGCACTACCAACTCCGTGGCCCCCCTCTCTTTCTCGTTAGGGTGGTAGATCCCTTGCCCCCTTACAGCATTGCAAGCAGGAATCTGCTACTGTCTCCAGAAAATGGAAGGTAGCACTCCAACTCACTCCCCAAAGAGCCAGGGAAGAAAGAAAAGGGGCTGAAAGGGTGTTGCAGTAGAACAGGTCCATATATTCAACAGGGAGGGGGGAAATTTGGGGAAAAATATAACTCTGGTAACTCTTGCTTATCTTTTTTCTGTGGTGGATTTCCCTAAAGGTCACAATAGCCCTTTACCAATCATGTGGCCACTCACAACACCCAAGTAGTTGGACTTCAAAAAGTTGTGGGAGGGGGGAAATTGTCTATTCCATTTCAATCGCTATGTTGCAAGCAGGAAGCTGCTACTCTCTCCAGAAAATGGAAGGTAGCACTCCAACTCACTCCCCAAAGGCTAGGGAAGAAAGAGAAAGGGTGCTGAAAGGGGTGTTGCAGTTAGAACAGGTCCGTATATCAATGGAGAGGGGGGGGGGATTTCAGGATTAATATATCTCTGGTAACTCTTGTTTATCTTCTTTCCATGGTGGATTTCCCTAAAGGTCACAATAGCCCTTTACCAATCATGTGGCCACTCACAGCACTCAAGTACACGGACTTCAAAAGTAGCAGGAGGGGGAAAATCTCTGGTCCATTTCAATCACTATGTACATATACCCATTCAGCAAACATACAATCTGTGAAAAGAGTCCGAAATATATGGGTTTGGCTGAGCTAAGCCTCCACCAATCAACAGTGGTAAAGTTCGGCTGCCATTGGCTTAGAATAAAATTCCAAACAACAAAGGAAATTGAAAAGAAAAACACAAACTTCCTCATACCACTTTAAACACTGCATCAAACCTCCGTCCCTTTATCCCACTCGACTCTCCTCATCCATAGCTTTCTAACAATACCGATTTTGTGAAATTTGGTGGAGATTTGACTGAGAACGGGAATTCTCAGAAACGGAATATATATCTTGATTATCTGTGCACAGGGAAACTTGGGCCAAATAATATGCCGTAATTCCAAGACTCCTCCAATGTCTTCTTTAACATTTGTATCATTTAACTAGCCCATATTCTCCTGGAATTTCACTGAGACTAGCTCGCACATGAGCATCCACATAGTTCATATTGTCTCATGACTCCCATCATGCCTGATAATCAGAATATCTCCACAACCACTGAACCGATTAGGGTGAAATTCAACGCTGAGTATTTGGGCATTTTTCTCGATTTAATGACCCCAACATCGTCCTCTTCCGTCAGCTTTTGACCTTGTTCTCATGGTCGCGGTCAAGTGCATGGACTTTGTATGTGAGGACATCTCAGGTTGAATTTCTCCACCAAATCTCAACCAATTCCAATTCCTTCGTGGAAAGGCTCTTTCAGTTTGTACGAAAACCCTCTTTCTTCTTTCTTATTATGATTCCTTTTTCCTAATAATGTACAAGGGTGGGAGCCCAATTTTGATGTATTTGCTGTGTAAGGTTCCATGAAATTGAGCATACCCATTATGCACTCCTACAGCATTGCACATGCAATGCAAGGGGGATGTCAGGGCAATAGCCCCAAACCCCAAGCCATATGTAATCACAATTCATGTGGGTGAGTGGGAACTTCCATTAACCACTTACACACCCATAAAATACACATCATTGTATCACTTATGGCCTCGTGTGCTGAGCAACCCCACTGAGACCTCACAGTGAGCTATTAAGGTTCAATGACTTGTGGTCAGACACATCAGGGTTGATAGGTTAGCCACAGGTACTTGGTGCTCCTTAGTAGTGTGTACCATGTGCATGGATGCAACTTGTTCAACATGAGAGGTTTCCATATCATTGCTAACAGTTACTTGGCATTTGTAGTACAAACATACTGGTAGCAGGTCATTGTTATGTGTATCAGGGAAGGAGCATCAAATGGGGCTTTTGGTGACTTGGCATTCCAAAGGGAACATACCGATTGTGGAGGGGTGTGATATGGGAGAGACTAGATGGTTGATGGGTGGCTACTTGGCGCTCGTGCAACAAGCATGCCAGCATCATGGGAATGGAGTCTTCACAGTAGTTATGGACTGTCATATCCATCCACAGTCACCACCTTCCATCACTTCTGGCCTTCCTGGATTGCCTCCACTCCTTCATCTCCAACCTCGGAGCCTCTGGATTCCACAATCCCCCCCAACTCCCCCAATGGTCACCACCCACCCATTTCAACATATTACCTATGCCTCCCTAAGTATGGAACCACTCCAAAGGTCTCCAGACAGCTCCAATGTCTGCAAGCACACCCCTGCCTCCACTGGGTAATTTAGTTGCCTACCCTGCAAGTCTACCTTCAGACCAATCCCTCCATTCCACATCTGGGTTATTGTTATGGAAATGGGAATTTCCCATTTCTAGCCTCTTATGGGCTCTGTACAGTACAAAGTCACGTGATATGTAAATAACAACAACGATAACCAACTATTATCACCCAAAACACCCGATGTCCATGTTATTGTAAACCCCATTGTTACAACATCTGTTACATTAATTGTAACATCTTCTCAATGTCATGGCCCCCTCCTGCACCCGGACGCTATAGAAATGGGCCAATTAGGCCCCATTTTTATAACAGTTATACATAACCTGCCAACCCATTAAACCCCATAACCTGAGTCATCAGTTTTATTCCATCAGCTAACCTGTAACTCCATTAGGTCCGCTCCACCTGGCCCATGCCATTTATGGGCCTGCTGTCATATCCATACCAACTCCACCCAACCTCCAATCTACTCCACCACCATTCCGGTTCACCTCCAGTTCATCCTCTACCTCTGGCCTCCCTTCCAGGGAAAGGTCCAGACATGCTCGTTCCTTCCTTGCCATGTTCTGACACCTGCCACCTAGACTTCCCCTGTAACTATATATACCTAACTTGTAGATATGTTACACTGATGTGTTACTGGGCACAGTGCACCTGGCAGAAGTCGCTGAGGCCATAGCCCTCCATTTATAGGGATGTCATCACTTGTCCTGAACCCAGTCTCTGACATGGACCACAGCAAGAGCTGCCAGAAGTGTTATGGAAATGGGATTTTCCCATTTCTAGCCTCTTATGGGCTCTATGCAGTACAATATCACATGACATGTAAATAATAATAACAACTTAACCAACAACTATCACCAAAAACACCCAATGTCAATGTCCCTGTAAACCTCATTGTTACAACCTCTGCCATATTATCTGTAACACCATTTCGATGTCACGACCCCTCCCTGCACCTGAACGCTATAGAAATGGGCCAATTAGGCCCCATTTTTATAACAAGAAGACTCGGCATAGTCAGACATACTGGACATGTGTTAGACACTGGTCCGGGGTCGGCACCAAAGGTCGCCTATGTGGGCCGCTATAGGCCGCGATGGCCGTGATGCCATAAACAAGGCCCAAGGGTAGGGCATTTGGCCTCAGCGACTCTAAAGGAGCGCTGTGCCCCCTAGTTGTCTCTTGGCCCTCATTTTGGACTCACTGGGGTTGCCTTGTTGGGGTCAGGACTTAGGGGTCGTGGTCAAATCAATATTAGAGCTAAAGTACTATAATGTAGTATACAGGATATATATAGGAGGAAGAAATGAATGGAAGCGGACCCGGGCCAAAGGCCGAAGGGTCCGGAAGCAAACAAGGATAAGGAGTGGGGTTGGCCACATAGCGGTGCTGGACTCGGAGTTGGGCCGGAGTCAGGCGTGGGGATGATAGCGGCCCTGTAGGGGCCAAGTGGGCAGGGTAGGGGAGTCGCGCTGGGCACGGTGCCGGAGGCGGGCTCAGGTGGGGAGGTTGGTGCAGCAGCAGGGGAGTCGGCCAAGTGTAGGGGAGCCTAGGGGCAAGCAGGGAAGTGAGCAGGGAGTCCTCAGGGAGGATAGGGATGAGGTTGGGGCTCGCGCTCACACTCGCATAGCGGTAACGGGCTCGGGCGGCATCGGATGGGCAGCTAACGGGCCAGAATGCGTGGCCGTGACAACATGTTGAGATTTGTACGCACAGATTCAGTTGAGTCACAGAAGGGAGGTTGTTACAGGGACAGTGCACAAGGAGGTTTGTAGTTGTTCATAGTAGTTAGCAGGTACTACCTCTGGTGGTTTCCATACATGATATGTGACTACCTACAAAGTAAAATGGTCATGGGAAATCCCACAAAATACAAACAACCTTGGCCAGCACCAAAACCCCAATGGGCAAAGCTTTGCATGAGGGGGGGTAGAATGGGAAAGAATATGAAGGGTAGCAGGAGGGAGGGAGAGGGAGAAGGGGATCTTTGACTGAGCGATGGATATGGTTGTTGGAGCCTCCATATTCATAACAATGCTTGACACCCCTGACCCCACAGGTCCACAGGTTGAGATGCTAATTTTTGACAACTCAATTCACTTCCAGTAAACTTTCCTTTCAGTGCTTGTAAACCAAAGCATTAACTGAATTTAAGATTTTCAGAATGATTTTTACTCTCCCTATTTACACAGACCACTTTCCCTTGGATCAATGTACTGTTGACCCATCCAGCCTGGGCACCTTGGATGGCTTCCCACTGTGCCCAGCATGCACACCTGCAGTGGACACCCCCAGGATCCCCTGCAGGGACACCTGGATGGCTGTGGCTGTGTCCAAGGATGATGTGGCACCCATCATGTGACCCAAGCCACATGTATATAAATGTACCTGAAGTGGGAACTGCAGAAGTAACCCTTTTCCACTTCAGGTAAGTAGTATAGCTTTCCCCTTAACTCACCTTCTTCAGTCTAAGTGGCCAGGGACTGCTGTCCCACACCAGGCCCACCAGTATGCATGCTGTTAGAACTGGGCGAGGGCGGACGATTCCGGAGGGGAACCAGAGACTTAGCAAGGAGGGACCTTGGCCTCAGTGACTCAAGCGGAGCGCTGTGCCATTGCTGTTTGTCCATTTGGTCCTTAATTTCATAGGCAGTGAGCAGGAAGTCTCTAGGGGGCATTTCAGGTCGATTTTAGACTGAAGGTCCAAAACAAATATGTACAAGTGCCCGTATATAATAGGGAGATGAAAGCACAAGGGAAACAAAGGGGGTCCGAATCGGAACAAAGGTGTCCAAACGGGAACAAAGGGATGACAGAAGCGGAGCAGTACCAAAGGTCATAGGTCAGAACCTGTGGTACATCCGAAAGGAGATAGGGAGGGGGAAGCCCAGAGGGGCAGGAGGATGAGGTGAAGTGGGGATGATGACTAACTGGCTAGAATGGGAAGAAGCAGCAGTCCAAATAAGGATGAGGGGAAAACGTGAGAGATACATTACAGACGGCAAAAGTGCCAAGTATGATCCGTGGAGCTTGGAGGTTACAGAGGTTACGGAGCTTATGGAGGTGGGGTTGAAAGTCCAAGGAATATTGGCAATGGTGTTTACGTAGTATGAGGTCACCAATGCAATGGACTTAAGCTGAGGTGGAGTCAAAGTCTGAGGTTGGGACTATGATGGAATCTCGGAGCAAAGGTATGAGTGGTGTCCGAGTACAGGGTATGGGACAGTGGCGGAAGGTCGTAACTAGGCAGAGGGTCGGTGGAAGAGGGTCAGGGGGAAGAGAGAGAAGAGAGGAGCGGGGTGAGGAGTGGAGAAGAGGAAAGGTGTCAGGTCCAAAGGTGAGTATCGGAGCAGATGGTGTAGGTGGGCACAGCCAGTACTGCACAAACGAACCGAATATCGTGATTTCCCCATCCCAGCACATCCCCACTTCACGAAACACGTCGTACACATCCTCATATACCATTTCTACCCTTCCACGATTTTTTCCTATTTTTTCAGACACATTTCCAGTCCCCACAGACCAAATTCCCATGCCCACCCAGCAGCATGGCCACACTCACACTGGATTTCACTTATCTCAGCAACCACAGCACCGATTTGGACGATATTGGTACCGTTGGAAACGCGTCATTTAGGAGTACTAGGATCCGTAATTAGCGAGAGTTGATTGGCAATGGATAGAGTTGGATATTTTTTGGCTGGAAATCATTTATTGCTTTATTGTTTTCCCTTCCTTTTTCCGATATTGTTTGTTGCCAATATGACCCACCTAAGCACATGGGACCCATCGGATATTTTCCTTCATTCTTATTTGATCATTTCTCATATATACCTGTACATGAGGATGTATCTACTTTTTCCTTTGGATTAGAAACCACCGAGTTTGCCCCTCCCAAGCTAGTAGGGAGTATTACAACGAAGAACATCAGTAAGAAGACCTCTAGATCAGTCCTCACCTTAGTGTCACTCAGAGAGGTGGGGTGAGAGGTTGATTAGAGTACACCATGCACCGCACCACACTGGACCATTACCATTACCCCCCTTTTCCTTGACCTGTTGGATACCAATCCAGTCCCCATCCTTTCCTGTTTGCCTGCTGGGTTAGATCCCTAGCCTGCTTACAATGGGAGAAGGGTAGAGGGTAATGGAAGGGTGGAGGTGTCGTGAGGAGTAAGAGGAGGAGTAGTGGAGGAGTAGGGGAGTGGTGTCAGGTCCGAAGGTGAATATCAGAATGGATGGCGGTAGGGTAGGACTCCAGAGGTGGTGAAGATGGAGGTCCGGGAGTTGGATTGGGATCAGGTATGTACGGATATGACACACGCCTGCTTTGCACCCTGGGAGGGTGTCATATCCATACCAACTCCGCCTCACCTCCGCTCTACTCCACCACAGCTCCAGTCCACCTCCAGTCCATCCTCCCCCTGTACCTCCACCATACCCTCTGGTTCACCTCCAGTTCACCTCTGCCTCCAATCTCCAGTACCTTCTCTGGTACCTCTTATCCTCATCTTAAACATTTATATCTACCCAATATTACTACAGACCTCCTAGGACCTCCACCACCCCCGCAAAGATTTTCCCACTCTCCAGTAGCTGTCACTAATTCCACCCTTCACCTACCCACTCCACAATGCTCGATAAGGTGATTCTTTCCTGAGCTCACCGACCCGGCAAGTGGGTAAGTCCCCCTTGGGTTTTCCCCTTTGTCTTCTATTATGTATATAAGTCCTGTACTGTAGTTGATGGCACCTCAGTGCAAAATCGACAAGACTATCCCCCAGAGTTTGTGCCCCTCATTCTGAAGTTAAGGACCAAAACTCTTAAGCGTTACCGAACGTAGGCACAGCACTCCTCTCCGAGTTGCTGAGGCCACGGTCCTCCTGCCCATTCTCTACCTCCTGCCTCCTTCTGGGGAAAGGTCCAGGGACACTGCCCCTCCTCGCCATGTACTTGACAGAGGGTCCCCCTGCTGGACACTACATCCGGACCCCCTCTACCCTGGACACATCCCTGACAATTATGTGAATGATGGCAGGATGCAAAAAAACACCCTGATAAAGCCATTGTTGGAATATCTTCCTAGGCAGTAGTTTGGTATTTTATTTGCCTTGGTTGCATGGTGCCCCACAGTACAATCCTAGATAACAGTCAATTGCAAGACACATAGATATGTGTCAGGGATCAACAATGACCCTGGACCCTATGCTGGCTGCACATATGCATGTGGGAAGTATGCCAGCTATTTCCATCTACTCTACTTACCTAAGCCCTGGTGGCCCTGATCATCTCCAGCATTGTTCTGGAACATTCTATGCTCATGTGATTCTATCAGCAATCTTGGTTCCTTATTGCCAGACTCTACATGTATATAGCTGACTCTAAGATGGGGACATTCCTTTCTTCCCCAGCCTTACAATGGAAAAGAGGTGTTCAGGAATTTTGACATGGAGGTTGCTTGAACTTGACAGGATATCCATTGGATGAGGAACCAGGCCAAATTCCACACTTTCAAACAGTGGCAACTGAACATAGAATCCAATGAGAGTGTCATAGTCTCTGTGAAGAGAGACACCATCTGGGCCTAGTTGGTTCTCGTGTTCAAAGTATTGAGTCTCAAGTAACAGCCCCTTTCATTCTTGCCTTCTAAAAGAACTTTCTCAAATCCTTCATCCAAGACCCCAGTGTCACAACTGACAAATCCTGGGGCTCCATCAGTGGCAAACTAATGCCAATAGGCAAATCTGCCTCCCTGAAACCCAACCCAACTGACCCTCAATCTGATGTCTGGCTCCCCACCACCTGCACCCCCATCATGTGAGACTTGACCAATGACCAGATCCCGGACTGTGCCAACATTCTGACTTTTCCTCCAGTTCCTGAGCCCTTGGTGCTCTGGGCATTCCATCACTCAGCCTCTGCACCCTCCAGTCTCAGGCCTATGGCACAGCCTTGCCTATTCCCATCTCGTCCCCATCCAGACCACACTCATTGCTTCCCACTATGTGGTCACAGCCATACACCGCTTCTGCACCTTCCACACCCTCCACCTGTCCTCTTCCCACTTCTGATTGGGCTTGACACCTCTGTGGTTGGGTCAACACACTCCCACTCCCCTCCCTTTGTTGGCTCCCATGCTGTCCTTGTTTGTGACAGTACTGACTGATCAACCTCCACATCATGGACTTGTGTCAGCAACACACCATTCACTTAACTTGCCAATATCAATGCTTGATCCACTTTTTATTGGCACTAGGTTATTGGTCCCATTTCCCAGGCCCTTGTTTTTGATTCACTCTGCTGCCAGGCACAGGTGTTTGACATACAAGCAATGACATAAAAGTGGAGGTCACAGGTGAGAGAATATCAAAGGATGGAAAAGAAGTAGGAGTAAGTCAGAATTGAATGAACTGGGTAGGGGTGGTACTCTGACAGTTAAGGTGGATAAGGGATGGTGATGGTGATGGAAGGTCTAGGATATGACAAAGGCTCAATGTTCAAGCTGGCAGTCAAAACCAAACAGTTGCATACCATTAGCATCACATCTCCATCACTGGCCCAATGAGATCCTGTCCACCCACTTAAGCACCTTGGAAAGGCATTCTAGGTCATGCTCTTTTGTGATTGGCCGATCACGTAGCTTGTCATTTGATACCCCCAATTCTTCAATAAGTGGCTCATGAGGGAACTTTGCCTTACCCTCCTCCCCCCCCAATCAAAGTCCACTAGCAACATTCTCTTGTTGGTAAAAACAAAGTTTGCAGGACGTAGATCACCATGGACCCAATTTTTATCATGGAAGGCATTGACCAGGTTGCAAATACTCTCCTTCCACTCCTGAGCACATGGAAGGGAGGGCTTGATGTGCTTGTGATCCTTGGTATTGATACTCTCCATTGCCACGGCATACCATCCCCCATGTAACTGTTGGAACCCAAGTATCTGGGGGGCAAGCCCCTTTGATGCACAGAAAGCATGCAGGTCCTTGAAGTAGGTTTGTGAAAACTTGACAAATATAGCTTTATCCAATGGGTTTGATGAAACTAGAGTAGCATGGTACAGGTGCCGGTGTTCGAAGTTATCAAATCGTGACTTGAGGATGAACTCAATTTTCTCCAATCCCTGTTCAGGAAACACATTAATTTCAGTCACACTTGGGTAGCGGCTCATCTCAATGGTCATTGAGTGGGGCCACAAGTTAAGGGGGCCTCTGAGCACTTGGAGGAAGTCTTTGATGTCAGATTTGATCTTTGAGAAAACAAGAGCAGCAGCCTTAAATGCTAGGAGGAGGTCCCATCGGAAGTCTTCACCAGTTGGGTCTGTCAGGGGAAGTGATGGTGTCAAGGGTATGACACGCACTTGCCCTACCCAGACAACCCCAAAAAATTGGATGGTGGGTCCTGTGTGTCTCAATAAGGAACAACTCATGAGGGATACAAGTGAACTCACCAACATGTATCACTCCCAAGGCAGGCACCCTCCACCTCTGGAAGAGCTCTGGTTTTTCTTCAGCTTGCCCTGCAAATGAAGTGGCAATATAAGCGGCAAGCTGAGCATTGGGCTCACAAGTTGCAGATGACAACTCATTCTTGCACTCTATACATATTACCATGGCTCCATGCTCTCCATCCAGGTGGCCATCTGACCTCTTTCGGCTGCCAGATAATATGTTGGGCTTGATAGAGTTGGGAGGGGTTTTTAAAATGGGCTCCAGAAACTTGATGAATTTGGAACGTCTTTCATCTTCATTGTCAAAAAACCCAGTCATTTCATTTGCAAATGCATTGACATCTTCCTTCAGTTTATCTTCAGGGAAATCCTTCTCTCCAGGGACATCCAGTCCACAGCGAATGTCACGAAAGTATCCAAAGGGCTGGTATAGGAGAGATATAGGTGCAATGAGTTTGTCCTTTCCAGGGCGATCATCCAAGATCCTTTGCTGAGTGTTGCATTGGATACTGCGGTAGGATTCGATTTTGGCAATAGTGGATGGAGCCTCATTTACCAGACGCATGTCATCAAAACAAGTCACAAGACTAGTCAGACCAGACTTGGACTGGATCTCTGGGAATAATACATTCATGATGTAGCCAATTAGACAATCAAGACACACTCACGAAAAATGACTAAGAGCATTCGGCCTTCCCACTCTGACAATTTCTTCCCTGGGGAGAAAATACGACAGCTTTTGTGAAAGAAGTTGTCATCCAATTTTAGATCCTGTAAGCTGCTTGGTTCTTCTCTTGGCTACAGGGTGTTAGCACTCAAGCCAGGTGGGAAATAGCTGTCACACCTCATAAACATGAATACGATAGTCACTGGTCCCCAGTGGAATTTTAGGCCTAATCGATCGGCGGAATCCCTCATGGAGAAACTTTACAGGATCTTCGGAAGTTGCCTCAACATCGCCCCGATGGACAAACTGATAGGAATTAGGTCGTCCGTCAAACAAGGCATATGGAATATGGAGCTTCCGTCTCGCAGCTGCGATGATTTCAATACAGTTCACAAAGGCAAATCAGAGACTAAACGGACTGAATGCGAATATGAGGTTCGGGAGTCCTATCTTCCACAGTGGTGCTTCAGGGTCAAGAAGCAAAGTCGTAGTCTTTCGCAGCTGAATGGGTTCCAGCTTTCCCGCCTCTTGCAACTTAACGTAATCCTCATCCGGCATCTGCAAAACGGTCACGGAAAATGCATTAGAGTTTGAACGCTGCATACCTGATACAAAGAAAGCGCCCGAAGAATCTCCTCGCTGCCCAAGCGAGGAGTGACAACGGAGCTGACATAGTCATAAAGCCCTTTCGGCGAATCCCATGGGTGTGCCGTCCATTCGTATCGGCCAAACGAGGATCCGAACTCCTCGAAAACCATGAAGTTAAATGTCAAGCTAGCGCCTATAATGATAGCTCCAGACTTCTATTCACCGGTGACCTGAGCAACTTACTGAAAACCACCATGAGGTCCTCACACTGCGTTGCCTGCTCTAATATTAATTTGACCTTGTCTGAGTCCAAGGGGTTTTTGGCAACATCTTCCAACATCCGTCGCGTCGGCCCCACCCCTGTCGGCATTGGTTCCAAACACTGCAAAGCTCGGGATGAAACACAAGCGAACCAGGGACCACACATTCACCTCACCTCATAAATTTCAAGGCCTGTTATAACTGACGAGGTGCACTGCTTAAACTTGGGATGCGAATAGATGAGACGGACAGCGGTTTGTTGGAGATTTTGTGCAATATCTCGAACACATCCCAGATATTTGAATGATTTGGGTGGATGCTCGTGAATCAAGTGGAAGATGGCCATAGTGTACGATGAGAGATAGTACTGGTGACTGGAGGAAAGAAAGGTGGTGGGATCTCAAGATCGGCTGTCGCCGATCGCTCAGTCCCAAAGGATCGATAACTCACTAGATCACTAGGATCCAATGGATTTGATTTGAGGAGAGTGGGACAGCAATCGTGCCTCAGAAACCATAAGGCACGCACTCAGGATAGCGATCTCACCACTCTAACGTTGTTATCCTTTCTTTCCACCCACTCCCTCTCTAACACCCGGGGTCACGTCTCCCATCCCATTCCTCGTCGTGAGACTCCAGAGGAACGCAATGGTCGTCGAAGCCAACGCCCACCTACGGGGAGCGTAGTATGAAGCTGACTACGGTGACCGTCACCGAGATTCTCGAGCTCCGCATACCACCACCCGACGCTATCGAGGCAAATCCCATTTTCGGGGCCATTAGTCCAACCCTGAAGGCTTCGCCCCATGTGGCATTGCTTTTTACACTAATCTACGGTACGTGGGTTGTCTTACGGAATGGCAATCTTACAGGTCTTGCATAATTATACTAATACCCCCGCCAATTCACCCGCACCCAGAGAATAAATGCTCGTTCGTACAGTTTATTTTGGAGCCGTTGTATGAGCTTTATACACAGGTTTCCTTCCTCATGGCCGCAGTATGCATGGTAGGATGAGCAGCGAAGTAGGCTTTAAGCAAGAGCACGAGGCCGCTGGCACTAGAAACTGGTGGGGCTTCCAAAAGTGACTACATGGCTGTGTTAATGTTACAGAACCTCCATTATTATTATTCGTAAACAAGGCCCCATAGGTCCTGCGTCCATCGTGATAGTTGTCCTTTTACAACTGGAAAAAAAGCATGAGTGAACAACACACGGTTCATTTGAGTAGCCCACCGTGAACACTGTCAGCACGGGTGAAGGTGCATGAAAAGTCCTCGCACCCGTTGAAAAGACGGGTTTCGGGGTCTAATTCTTACTCGTCCACGGCCAGTCGGAAAGACGCAAAGATTCCGACATCCGGACGAACGTGTTCATCAAAACTTCTCTCGATGAAAATAAAAAGCTCCCGATCGTGCCAAGGATGAGCGGATACCAAAGGATCGGGATGGGCAAGAGAAACAGCTTTCGTGGGGTCTGTCAGGTCTAGGGCCTTTATAAGGAATCGAGCACTGACCCAAAGATATTTTCCATTCCTCAGGCTGCCATGAGCCTATCCTGAGGTAAAATCTGTCCAAGTAATGCTGTGGCATGCCGAGAGCACCATAGGATACCAGATCGGAAACCGGGACGATGTCCCAGTCCTTATGGACGCTGGATCTCTTGAGCCATTGGGTAAATGCATCTGCGTAGTCTTGCAAGGGACGGCCGAGATCGCCTGAATAAGTGGAGCGAATCTACAATGAGAACCGCGTCATTTCGATCGCCACCCAGGGTATCTGACCGCGCACTGGCCGATTTTGTGACAGGAGTTCCATACTAGTGTTTCTTGCCCCAATGGGCTGGAGCGAACGAGGATGATGGTCGAATAGAGCTGGTTTTGTAAATTGCCTCGCGACACCTTGTTTCCGCAACACCCCGAAGCCGATTCAAACAGCTACTTGCACTGGCTCGACCTCGCAGGGTAATCTCCAATCAGAGCTGCTTCAGCAGTATTAGGAGATGCGGTGCACAAGTGCTTTATCGCCTGTCAAAGGTCGTTCCAGCAAAGACTGATGATCGTATAATAGAGGCTGGTGACCTGGGACCGGGTTCCCACGGTCCTAATAATGCAAGATACAAAAAATGCATACTCAACACGCAAAATGAATGAAGCCTACGGCTACCATTAAAACGAGTTACAGAAGTTGCAGAGGAGTTTGGGTGATGGAGATGCTGGGGGGGGCGCGCTTGACGAGATGGCTAGTCTAAAAATGCATCATTGGGCAAAGGAAGCTCATGTGAAATAAACACCAAACCGCGTCTGAATCATCAGAACACTAAGTTGGGTTAATCGCTTGATCAACATACCAAAGTGCAATAGGCTCTGACCGCAATTGCTCTGACACGAATTAGCGTGAACCATCAGCGCATAGGCCCGAGTATATTTTCCCCTTGGTAAAGTGAATTCGGGTCCCGCAAATCCATGTTCGAGCTAGGATGGGTGATTGCAACGAATTCGATCCATGGTCCACGCAACATGTTGGATGTTGTATAGGCTTGACGTCTGATAGGCACAAATTTGGCACGAGAGTACGTAAACGCAATAGCGAGTCGTGTCTATGCATCCGTGATGCAGTCCATGCGCACCAAGTGTCAAAGTGTTCAACATGAAGCTGCAATGGAACTTATACCGTTTCCGTTTCCGAGCAACCAACAGGTCTTTACAGTGGATTTCTATACCTTTCCTAAGATTGCAGGAGGCATACGAGATGGAAAATGACTCCGTTGCGCTCTGCCGTTGTCTTGTGTCTGTAGGCTCTGAGTCCTACACCGTGGATTTGGCTTGGTCACTTGGGAATCTAGGTACTTCACTCGCCGACCTTGGACGGCATTCCGAAGCGCTTCCGGTGATCAGAGAAAATGTCGAATTCTGGCGCAAGCTGGTCGCCGTCCATAGAACATACACGATGGAATTGGCTGGAGCGCCCCAGAACACCGGGGTACTGCTCGGTGGTCTTGCCATCCATCCGGCTTCATGCACCCCGGATTTAGCTCAAGCGCTCCAAAATCTTAAAATATCGCTCGACAAGCTCGGATGGCACTCCGAGGCACTTCCAGTGATCGATGAAAGTGTCACACTCTGGCACAAGCGCCTAGTTGCCGTCAATCCGACTTCATACAGCCCGGACTTAGCTCGGTCACTCGGGAATCTAGACACATCACTCACCAATCTCGGACGCCATTCTGAGGTGCTCCCGGTAATGAAAGAAAGCGTGAAGCTCTGGCGCGAGCTTGTTGCCGTCCATCCGTCATCATACACCCCAGATTTGGCTCAAGCGCTCAAATGGACACTTGACGAATTCGGATGGTATATACTCCGAGGCTCCCGATGATCGAAAAAAGTGTCAAACTATGCATATGGCGGAAGCTGGTTACTGTCCATCCGAGTTTATATACTCCTGGTTTGGCTCGAGGGCTTCCCAATCTTCACTAGTCACTTCGCAGAATTGAGTGCTCCCCGTGATCGATTGAAGTATTACTAAAAAAAACTTGAATGGCGCTCGTTATAAATGAGGACAAGGCGTGGGACCCTTTGGCGTCCCCCCATTTCCTCTCGAACACTCTCGGGCATTATTGCTAGTAGGCAGTAGGCGTGAGAACCTGAAGTTGGGCTGTTGTTGTTGTTGTTGTTTATTCTGGATATTTATCCTGCAAACTTTAGGCTGCTCGTGAGAGCGCCGAGGGCAGGGGTCGGAATAAATACACGAAAATAAAGTGAGAAAATAATAATCTAAGTCCGATTCGAGTGCTCTCATGCGTTCTGACGAGGTTAACTCCGAATGCTGCTCCACTTTTGAGTTGTCGCGTTGTGCTGGCCGGTTTTGGGTGACGGTGTCGAAAAGTGGGATGGGTTGAAGTTGGGCTATGGATTCTTTGTCATTTTGAATGAGGAGCGCTATTGAGCACAGAAGAGTATCAGGAGGGATGCTCTGAATGATGTCAGGACTTGAACACTTAAGGGAAAGTCAGCAGACTTCATGTTCCTTTGCATGGATTGATTTCGCATCATTTTTACGGGCATTGCATATATGCCCTAACCCAATATCATTTGTGATACAGTCTGTACAATGTAACGGATTGTGAACTTCAGCCCCAGTGGGCGAAAGTCAAAGGCGATCCGCAGAATGGAACCCAGGTGTTACGAATCCGCATTCCTAAGGTTTGGTTTGCTGTTGCGGCGTGTGCAGTACGGAAGGATAATATGGTGAGTTTAACGGTCGTTGGGGACATGCCATGACGTGATGGATGTGACGGACTTCTGTGAACATATTCCCGCTACTCTGTAGTGGGTCCTGTAAATTTAGGCCCCACACTGTGCACAGGGTCCTCTGTAATTGTTGTTTAATGTCTTCATTTCACGAGACTAATCACGGGTTAGCAGTCTGCCCCCAGCTGACCTCAGGTTTCCGCCCTTGTTTGCCACCGGCTGGGAAACCTGACTGCGCCCAGTCGCGACCGCTTTGGCATTCACATGCCTTCTCTCACCGATCGCGGTTGTCCCATGATTTATCGCGCAACTTAGCCTGAACGGGTCAAATCACGCTGCCTCAGTCGTACACTGAATGTTTTCGGCGCAGATGCGCGAAGCGGACCATTCAGTGGAGGTACGTACTGAATTTTCGCTGTTGAGGAGAGGTTTCATACTACCTAGGTCGTGCCTATAAAGGGGCCCTGACGGATCCCTTTTCCCCTCTCCCTATCGCCTGGTATCTCGCGCTCCCCTGGTGAGTGAGATCCAATTTGCTGCTTGCCTTTCCGGGCTCACGCTTTTGACCTGCTGCCACTGCTGCCACCTGCATATTACTCTATCCCGGATTTGCTGCTGCCAATACCGCGATTCTCGACTACATTCCCATCTGCTCCAGCCCCTAGCTTATATTTTCTTGTCTCCCTCCTCCTCCCCGATACTCCTCCATCTCTTCTTTTCGAACTTTTTCACATCGTCTGTTACTCTTTCTCTTCATTGTATTTCACCTCTGTACATTAGCTTCTGTTTGCTGTTTTAGTTGTTAGCGCCTTCAATTGTGGCTGTCATCAGTTCTAGTGATTTTCCTGCTCTTCCTTTGTATGTACGAGAACACGGGTCACGTGTCGCGCGCATGTGGCAAATTTCACATGGGCCCTTTGTGGCCGTTGCCCACTACCAGCAGTTGTTAGCCCTGATTAGCCTAAGTCTTTTCCCATTATGACAATGACAATGTAATTCACTCAGTCGTCTCCATACGACTTCTGCGTGGAAAATATAATTGTGAAGAAGAGAGAAGGGGAAAAGTGTTCTGAAATAGTGATAACGCAAAGAACGAAGACATATCCAAAACCAAACATCGAAAGGCAGTTGTGAGGAGAGTGGCAGGCCCTTGCCGCGACAGGCGGCGTCCACCAGTTATACATAATATGCATGTGCAGAGTCCGCAGCGCTCAGGATGGGAGTGATTTGTGGAGACTGAGGTGCAGCCCTCCAGTAGGTAGATGCGGGGGATGTGAAGGGAGTGAAGTGTATCTAAGTCAGGTCGAAATGAAAGTGAATGATGGACAAAGACCCCCGACTACTAATGTGAAGTAGTGAAGGCAAACTGAGTGTCGCTGGGTGAAATTTGCTTCTGACGCGAGGTCAGATCAAGTTGCAAAGTGCACTCTAAAGCCACAGAACGATTGACCAGGAGGGGGTTACAACTTGCATAAGCGGTCACTAGCAGTGAGAGTGAGGCTTGAGCATGATGAGAGAGCGAGAAAGGCGAGGCAACCAATCGGAGTGCTTCGATCGTAACTCTCCCCAGCTTTTAGTATATTATATGTAGATATCAATTGCCAATTCAATGAGGAAGTGCGCGCTCAAGAAAGACATGAGCAATACAAGGCAGACAAAGAAATAGGATAAAAACAGGTGCGTCACCACAGCGCCGCATTACCCTTAAGTTACTGTCGCACCCCGATGCCTCTCCCAAAGTGTAATTGTGCGGTCTGGTCTCCACTTAGCGCCGAGCGGGTTACAGCTTCCAACAATCTGTTCCTACATACCGGTGCCACGCTGTCATAAGTGCCCGTTGACCAGGCCCCTGTTTGGTGTTGGCATACAGCTCGGCATTGCAGGTGTGGCTGTTGTGCACGGATAATCCAATTAGCTCCGATTCCTCAAATAGCGAACAACGCGAGGGAATATACCTATGTTGGGAGGATTCTTCATTGGTGTTATGGCGCGGTGCATGAGTAGTTGGCCATCTGTGCTCGATGAGAACTGTTTAAAGAGGTAAATGTGAACCAACCTTTTTGGTAACGGGTGAGGACACAAAGGCGCGCTTTCGGCTCGTGAATTGAGTGGGTGCTGATCTTGTCCCTTCGCGGTTTTGATCGATCATCACCATCTGAGGTGTTACCTGTGCCGTGGTCTCGATGTCCAACGTCACGAAAACCGGTATGGCTCCAGAGCACTCAGGAGTGCTCTGTAGACGGGTTTCCATACTCCCAAACTCCCACTGCTCTCAGAAAACCTAAACCGAACCCCAGAGTGTGATCTCTAACGAATACAAATGAAGTTCACTTAACCAACCTACTGTCTTAGATAGTATTTCGGCGTCTGAGTAGCTGCACCCATGCACTGTCTGCACTGAGGAAATTTTACGGGAGGGCCCAAAAGCTCTTGGGTGCCCATGACTGGTTTTTTCAATTGGAATAGTAAATTGGCTGCACTTCTTCAGCGACTTTATCAAATGTATTACCGGCATCGACTTCCGATGCTCCGTCATCGCCGTTGCCGTTGCCAACATCACCAAAGTCGTTCTCATTCACTTTTGCTCATTTTCTTTTTTCTATTTGCTTTTCTTACACATCAATCTTAGCACTTGTTATCGCCATTGTTCTCGCATCATGATATTATTATAATTATTACACAGATCCCACATCCATAGCTTCTAATGCATTCACAATTCTTCCAATGACATGGTGATAGTCATGGTTATTGCCATCGGCATCTTTGTTTTCATTGATACATCAGCTTGGCATGTGTCTGTCATTGAAATGGGGCTTCTAACGGAATAACCGCTTGCTCTAGTGACAATAGCTGTAAGGAAATATACAATAAAAAGGAAACTAATTCAAAAGTGACCAAAATAAGTAAGAAGAAAAGGTGTGGCTGTATGAAAACTCGTCTGGCCTCCCATAGCACATGGTTCCTCTAACAGCTTCCAACAATGCAGGGTGCTGGAAGAGGTGTGCAGGTGCCACCTTGCTTCTCCAGAAGCCTCAGTTTGCTATGCAGGTGTCTGTTTGCTCTGAGTCAGTACTCAAAGAGGAGTGCTTTATACTGTACCTTGATAGCTTGGGGTCAGTAGGTTTGATAGCTTCGATGGTTTGATGCAGCTGAGCTTCTTCCTCATCCATGAAAGCCCATATCCGATGAGCTTCGATGCTGACAATCTCAATCTCTTTGTGAGCATGTTGTCATATCCATCCACAGCCATCGTCTTCCACCACCTCCGACCCTTCCGGTCTACCTCCACTCCTTCTTCACTAACCTCAGAGCTCCCGTATTCCGCAATCACCTCCACCTCCCTCGATGGTCACCACCCCCTCTTTTCAATCTATTACCTACACCTCCCTAAGTACAGAGCCCTGAAGGCTTCCGGACAGCTCCGACGTCTGCTAGCGCACTCCTGCCTCTGCTGGGCAATTCACTTGCTTGCCCTGCAAGTCCACCTTTGGGCCTATCCCTCCTTTCCGTTTCTGGGTTATTGCCTGCCATTCTGCTAACCCTGTAACCCGACTTGTCAGTAATATTCAATCGGCTAATGTTTAACTCCATTAGCTCCACTCCACTCAGCCCCATCATTCATGGGCCTGCCCTCGCTGTAACTATACTTAACTTGTACATAGGTTACACCTCAGTGATAAAATCGACTAGAGTTGATCCCCCTTTAGTTCTCGTTGCCAGTAAGTAAATTAGGGCACAGATGTGTAACTTGGCACAGTGCTCCTGGCCTGAGTCGCTGAGGCCGAAGCCCTCTGCCATGGAGACAATTCCTTCATCTCGATCCGGTCTTTGATACATGTTGAAACTTGTGCCAGGCATGTGTTGCTTCACTGAAGTGGTGCTGAAACCATGGCTTGTCCTGGATATCTTCACAGCCATGCAAAAGAACGATGTCAGACAGGAAATTCAAGTCCATAACATCTTGCCACATTGTAGGTGGGATAATCACCCATGTGCAGAGCCAGCTCAGATACCCACTTCCACCATTCAGAAAACCCCTTCCATTCATGCGACAACTCGATACGAATGTGTTATCTAAAAATAGGGCTAATTCGTACAATTCTGACGATACCAAGAATGTCCCAATCGGTGGAGATTTGATGGAGTTCCATGTTGGAGAAGTTAGGCACAGCAGGTCACGAGTATGTGCAGGCATGGGAATCTCAAGCAGCAACCCAGAATTCCAGCCTCAACTCGTTCCCACAGCATCTAATAAATTGGTAAAAATGCTCATTGGCTGCATAATAGTTCTATTCAGTCTCATTTCCAATTTCGGCTCTTAATTCCATAAATCTGTTGAGAAATCGCTTATTTTCATATATTTTTATATTTTGCCATCATTTCAGTTATTGATTGATATTCTTTTATTGTTACTGTTACCCTTTTATTATTTCGCCTAATAAGGTACCCAGGTGCCATATGGTACCAATATTCACCATCTAAAAATAATTATTTCTGATAATCCTGTACATACTGGATTTTTGAAAAGACGTTCTCCAGGAGGAATAAGGGCAACGATCTAGCCTGCAACAAGTGGGTAGTGGATTTGTTGAGCCCGGACCTTGTGGAAATCCCGGAGAACCCACCATGGAGTTTAAGGATTGAGCATAGTGAAGTCAAGGGAGAAAGTAGAGTTTAGGGAGAGTTTGGCCCCATGAGCTTAGTTGGCATAGAGAGCTGCTAGCCCTCTTTCAGCACCTGTTGTCCATCCTGATCTGGCAAGGCAAACTTGTAAGGCATTTGATGCAGAATGAAGAAGAAAGCTTACAGCAGTATGATAATGGAGATGATTGAAGCTGGGAAGGATTGTTGAGCCTACTGAGGAAACGACAGTCAAAGGAATGATAACTGTCAGTTCGTCACTTGAATATAATATTCATTGAGCCAGCATGTAATTCAATGGCAATCTGTGACATTCAATTTGAACACTGCCAACACATTGCCTAGTGTGCTACACAAGCTCTTCTAGTCAATTGATATGAATAAGGACAATGGTGAATACACATTAAGTTGTTGCTTAGGAGAGGACTCACTCACCTTAACAGACTTGATGTACACAAAATCACAAGCAACTGCACAAGAGGTCTTTGAGAGCTATGTTAAAGCCAGCAGTGGAGTATACTGCTGGGATGACAACAAAGTCAAGGGTTTCAACAGAAATGTGAGTGAGAGCTACATCCTGGACTTCTACATGGCATGGAAAGTGAACGGTGAGTGCTGATTCATAAACACATTCCCAGCATGCTTACAACAATGCAGGAGGACCTCAACTTGGGGTGGGGCAACAATGTCTAGAAGACATCAAGCAGGTTATTCCAAGAGAAGTCTTTACAAAAGTGTCAGGGCATGGCCTAACTGGCTACCGTGACTCCCTATGCCAGAAGGGAGTTGCCATAAGACGATCTGGAGTGATCTGAAGAATGCAGGTAATCTTGCTTAGCTCTCACTTAGCATCCCGCTTCTATCTTCTGTCCACATGTCACCCCTTTCCCACACTTCGCTTACGATTATCCAAATGAATATCTATCTTTTCATGTCATCATTCTATCGGCTGCTTCTTATCTTGTTGTAGCTGCGCTCTAGTGGGCAGCGGTACCCATGTATATAACCCCTATCTCTGCTGAAGGTGGCACTTCAGCATTAACAATGACTAGGATTCTCAGGAACACCCTCTTTGTTGTGAACTGACATGCAGTCCCTGACAAAAGGAGATGGTGCATATGGTAATGGAGGACCTCTTAGCTCCATTGCTAGCAGTGCACACTCAGATGTGGGATATTTGTGCATTAGTGGGTAGCTCTTAACCTTTCATGGGACTACGAACCTTATCTGTAGGAAAGACCTCCATCTTAGATCACCTTGGACCCACAGCTTTGCCTTGATTGAATATGAGGGCCAAAAAGCACCTATCAACATCGTTACACCAAAAAGCATTGGAGTTAATGAGGGCTGGGAAATGTTGAGATCAGAACTCCTGGATGCTGAAGGAGCAGAGCTGGATCACCTTATGTAACCAGTTTCCTATGTCCAATAATGATATTAGAGTTTGTGCTGATTTGCTTACTGACTGTGTTTTGGTTGCCAAATATATAATTGTTCACTGTATAAACAACAATAAACACCCCCCAACGATCTCACCTGATGTATAGATCGTCTACAGATAAAATTCTATATTGACTTTACTATAATTTCTAGTCAATATTACACCTAGATATACCACTTTTCAGTAGGACATGATTTTCCTGATAATTTACTGAAGAAAAACTACTAATAAAATAATTCCACAATAAATGTTACTCAATACAAGAGTGACCAAACTGTCGCTTAGAGTGCGTGCTAGTTATCTAGCAGGTTCAGGATCACTCACTTTTCTCCTGTGGTGTGATAACCAAATATTACTGAGAGATTATTCAATTAAGAAGTCCCTCCACCAAATTCTCACTAATTCTCACTATGACACTTTTGTTCAGCTGTGTCTAACTGACCCTAACTCACACTTAGAGTGACGTGTTAGTTTTATATTAGCTAACAACTAATATTTGCTTTTATCTTTTGGAGCAAACGAACCAACCACTGGTGAGGAGAATTAAACTTATAGTTCTACCTGAGGTTTGAGAGGGGGCAGAAGTGGCAGCCTTTTATGCTTTTCAGAGACCTCTCTACTCCCACGCCTCACACTAGTCACATGTGCTACATTTGTATTATAGACAGTTCTGGAATGATATAGGGGCTTGGGCTGTGTAAGCTTAATAATGGACTTAGGACATGACTCAGCAATAAGTAATTCAGTTCTTTGTCTTTTGGGCCGATCTCAGTGGAGGTTTGCAGTGCTAAAGCTATGCTTTACACCGCCTTAATTACGAACGGTTATCTTTAGAAATGACCCAGCTATAAAGGAACTTTCTAGACTGTTCTCTAATTCACCCCTTTTTGTGAAGCTGCATCATTAGAGACGTTCACAGCACTCACAACTCAGGCAAAACTAAGTCACAAGAATGCCAAAACTCACCACTCTTGTGTGACAGTTTTCAGAGACTTTTGAGTAAGTTTTGAGTGCAGCAAAAGGGCGTTCACAGCGACAGGTTCAAAACACTGTCATAACGGACCCTCTGAATCAACCCATAAGTCCGTTGGCCTTAGAACGCGTGAATGTATTATGTAACGACTATGCCAGCGGTTCCGCAAATGCGAGCGCTTAATCCAGGTTGGACTAAACCATGTTTCTCACCTCCAGACCAGATACTGCCACTAGCAGCACTGTCTTTTGTTATAGGCTAACCACCTTGTCTCTTAGCAACTCCAACAACAGCTCCGACGTCTCATCTGGTAGCAGTAGGTCATTGTCTGACTCCAGTTCAGTTCCCCCAGCACTTCCAGTTCAAGTCAAGCTTCCGGCACTCAAGCTACCTCTTCCTTAGCCAACTCCCAAGTCCAATCAAGCCGGCAACAATACAACATGCAGTCAATGCATGCTTTCTATTTAGGTTGGCCACTACATGCACAAAGCTGATGATCCACGAAGATTTTGGCACAACCTGTGCGTTTCACCCCACACATTTAACTTAATGCTTGAGGACCATCCTACCTGCTGTAATTAGTCGTAGTAACGAGTGTGGTAGGCAACAGTGTGGTTCAGGTAGTAGGAGGTGTTGGGAAACTGTATAGTTACATTGGAGACAAATACATGAATGCAGGACGGAATTAAGACTGTTTAAAACCAAGTTGTGAAAACAGATAGTTGTGGTTTTCACAGTCTTGCGGCCTCGGAGCCGCAACACGAAAACACCCTCTTGTGGCACACTTTTCAAAACACACTGGAGTTTTGAGTCACTTGTGAGTTTGAGTTTTGGCACAGTTTTGCCTGAGTTGTGAGTGCCGTGAACATCCCTATTACCAATGTTCTAGAGCCTTCCCAATTAATTAAAAGTTCTGGGGACTTCTGAATCACTTTATGCTTATGATCCGAGATCCAGATCATCAATCATTCCTTTGTTCTGATTTATTTGGGCTTAAAATCAAAAGGTTTTGATGAATCATGGGAAAATACACAAGATCCGGTTTTTTAGCATTTTCTCCTCTTCTGATGCGATCAAAAACTGTCCGTTCCCGCCGGAGGATACTCTGCCATATGGTATTTGGTCCGCCAGACTTCTGGGCGTCAATATATTTCCCTTGAGTCACATTACTTTTTGTGAGAATTAGCAAATAAATATATATGAATTATAAGGTGTTTCGCTGTTCGAGCGATATCTCCGTCAGTTTTGAAGCTTTTAGAATAAAACAAAACCGTGGATAAGGTTTGGAAACATTCCTTTCAGACGGTAAAAAGATTACAGTCAAAGGTCTACTGGTTCCCGAGATATTTACATTTCTTTCCCAATGTTCCCTCTTATTCTGCCATCTATGTGCTATTTTCTTGTTGTAGGGATATATTCTTTGAATATTATATTTTCTTACACCTATGCCAGGTTCTAGGCATGCTTGTAGTAGCTTAAATCTCATGCTACATGGGTGCAGATAATTACAATGAGCTTCTAATGTGTGTCCAGTCTCATAAAGATCATGAGATCTGTTAAACATTTGAACTTGTCACCTGATGATCTCCTGTGACCTAGGGCTTGCAAAAGGGGGCCATGAATGATTTTGCAGAATGTGAATTGGACCAACTTTGTTGTGCATGCAGGTCTGTGTGAGGCAGGTCACATGACCATTGCATCATTGTTGCGCTTGCATTGACTCTGTCATATCCATACAATCCCAACCTCTGCTCCAGGCTCCCGGCACTCTGAAACTGACTCCGGAGCCCTACTTCCCTTCCATCACCTTCTCCTTGCCAACTTCCAAGAGGTTATCCCACCTCTGGCTCTGACACCACCTTTGGTCCAACTCTGGAACATTCTGGGTCCAACCTCAACCTCGACACCTTCCAGACAAGCATGCAACACCTATGCTCCTGACTCCAGACCTCCACTCTGGAACCCCATTCACGTCTCCGTTTCCAGATCCTCTGGTCTTAGCTCCGACCTCGGACTTTGACCCCACCTCCACTTATACCCATTGTATTGGTTAGCTCATTCCATTTAATTGCCTTTGCCAATATTCCGGAGTTTAACTTCCGAGTTTGGACTTTTTGGACTTACTTTGGACCTTGCAACTACTGCATTGTCCCATTCAATTCTGCTATACTCCCTCATTCCTATTTGGGCTGCTGCTTCCTTTCTATTCAGTCAGCTGGCCATTCCCCACTCCCATCCTCCTTCCTTCCTCCTTGGGCCTTGGCCCTTCACTCCTCCTTTGGGAAACACCATTGAGTCAAACCCTTGACCCTCGGTGTTGTTCCTCCTTCCAGCTCCCTTTGTCTCCTTTCAGAGTACCCTTGCTCCTTTTGATTCCGGACCACTCCTTATATACAATGTACATAGTAACTTGTAACCTCAGTCCAAAATTGACTTGATTTCCCCCCAAGAGACTTTCCTTTGCTAGATCCGAAATTAGGGACCCCCAGGACAACCAGCAATGGCACAGTGCTCTGCCTGAGTTGCTGAGGCCAAGGTCCTTCCAGTTAGAACGGGTGGATTCGGACAACTCTGGAGTGGAATCGGAGACTTAGCATGGAAGGACCTTGGCCTCAGCGACTCAAGTGGAGCGCTGTGCCATTGCTGTTTGTCCATTTGGTCCTTAATTTCACAGTAGGCGAGCAGGAAGTCTCTAGGGGGCATTTCAGGTCGGTTTCGGACTGAGCCCAAAACGAGTATGTACAAGCGCCGATATATATAATGGAGGGGGCAAAAGCACAAGGAAACAAAGGGGATCCGAATCGGAATGAAGGCGTCCGAACGGGAACAAAGGGAAGACAGAAGCGGAGCGGTACCAAAGGTCATAAGGCAGAACCTGTGATACGTCTGAAAGGAGGTATGGAGGGCGAGGCCCAGAGGGGCAGGAGGATGAGGAGAAGTGGGGATGATGACTAACTGGCTAGAATGGGAAGAAGCAGCAGTCCAAATAGGGATGAGGGGAAAACGCGAGAAATACATTACAAGCGGTGAAAGTGCCAAAGATGATCCATGGAGCTCGGAGGTTACAGAGGTTACAGAGGTGGGGTTGAAAGTCCGAGGGATATTGGCAATGGTGTTTATGTAGTATGAGGTCACCAATGCAATGGACTAAGACCGAGGTGGAGTCAAAGTCCGAGGTAGGGACTATGATGGAGGCTCGGAGCAAAGGTATGAGTGGTGCCTGAGTACGAAGTACGGGACAGCAGTGGAAGGTCGTAACTTGGTGGGAGGTCGGCAGAAGAGTACCAGAGGGAAGAGAGAGGAGAAAGGGAAGAGGGAAGGAGTGGTGGGAAGGAGAGTTGTCAGGTCCGAAGGTGAGTATTGGAGTGGATGGGAGAAGCGTAGGAGGATGATGGAAGGGTGGAGGTGTTGTGAGGGAGGAGCAGAGGAGTAGGAGGAGTAGTAGGAGGGTGGTGAGGGAGGTGGTGTTCGGTCCGAGGTGAGTATTGGAGCGGATGGAGATAGGGGAGGAGAGGGAAGGAGGAGTGGAGGTGGCATGGGAGGTAAGAGGAGGTGTGGTGCCAGGACCGAAGGCGAATATCGGAACAGACAGCAGTAGGGTAGGACTCCGGAGGTGGTGAAGGAGGAGGTCTGGGAGTTGGGTCAGGATTGGGTATGCATGGATATGACATGTAGGTAATATATTGAAAAGAGGGGGTGGTGACCATCGAGGGAGTCGGAGGTGATTGCAGAATACAGGGGCTCTGAGGTTAGTGATAAAGGAGCAGAGGTAGTCCAGAAGGATTGGAGGTAGTGGAGGACGATGGCCGTAGATGGATATGACACCACACCTCATTCATCCATAACTAACCCTGTTAGGACCCAGTTATTTTGACTGCCAAGTGTGTGGTGGAGGGTTGAAGCAAACTAGACAATGTGTAGATATATGGATTTTGGAGGATAATGGTGTCTACATTGGCCAGCTTGCACAGGGAAACTGTCAGTCCTGCAATACATCTCACTTTCCAGATTGCTATTGCACTTCCATCAATGGGAAACTTACCAATATCTTTAATCCTGATGCAGCTTATCTCTGCATTGGAGGTAATATCTGGATTAATCGGCGAGTTGCTCAAACCCAGTCCAATCTATGTTATACTGCACATATGTCATCTGAGGGCTTTGCATCATTCTATTCACAGCGATATGGGAAGGATAAGATTTCCCTGCTTCCAAAGCATGCATGGAAGTTATTTGTCTTACATGAGTCCCTCAAGTTGTGCAAAGCTACCAATCATGAGCTTGTTCTTTCATCACACACAAGCATCACAGCTTTGGCTTCAAAGATGCAAGAAAAAATTTTCCCTGGAGCTGTCAAGACAATCCAAGGTGCACTTGCTCATCAGTGTGCTCAGTGCTTCCACCCATACCAATCCCTGCAAGAGGGAACTGCAGTATGTGATCTACTTACTATTTTTACTTTCCCTTGCTAACTCCTTCCTACCAGCAAGTGACAATTAATGATAATCAGGAGGTTGATATGATTGTGGTGGATGGCATTTGCATGGGACATCGCCTTTGTGCAATGCCTAAATGCCCTAACCTTCCACTTAATTTTCACTCAAAGAAACTCTGTGCAGAACATGGAAGGAGTAGGGGCCATTTATGTGGCATAGCCCCTTGCCAGAATCCACATGTAACAGCCCCCTTGAACTCTGGTGCTTGTAGTCTCCCTGACCATCAACAACACTGGGAGGCATTCTCTAGAACACATGATAAGGAGTCATATGGAACCACCAAGGACAAGGCCTTCTTGGAGTTTCATCCCCAACAGAGGAATGGGTTATGAATGCTCATCACATTGCTCAGCAAGCCCTACCTGCCCCAGAGGATCCTGAGCAAGTCATTCCACATCATCATTGTGATGGTGAGGCACCATCTCCAAGTGCATCATCCTGATCCACTCCATGTGGGCAGCACACATGACAATATAGACATGTATATTGCCTTGAAACTCTCACCCATCCATGTGGTTGTATTGTGGCTTGGACTAAATATATGGTGTCCGAAAGCCCAACCAATATTCTTCATACACTTGAAGAAGTCTTTCCAGACCCAGACTCCTGGCCATCATACATTGTAATTGATAAGGCATGTAGAATCCTGGCTACACTGATGAGCCAAGGACAGCATCACAGATGGTTTCTGTCATATCCATATCAACTCTGCCTCACCTCCACTCCACTCCGCCACTATTTCGGTCCACCTCCAGTCTGTCCTCCCCCCACACCTCTGCTATACCCTCCGGTTCACCTCCAGTTCACCTCTGCCTCTGATCTCTGGTACCTTCTCCAGTACCTCTTATCCTCATCCTACATGTTTATTAATATTTCTATCTACCCAATATTACTACAGACCTCCACCCACTCCGCAAAGGTTTTCCCACTTCCAGTAGCTGTCGCTAATTCCACCCTTCACCTACCCACTCCACAATGCCCAATAAGGTGATTCTCTCACGAGCTCGCTGAACCAGCAAGTGGGTAAGTCCCCCTTGGGTTTTCCCCTTTGTTCCCATTTGTCCTCTATTATGTATATAAGTCCTGTACTGTAGTTGATGGCACCTCAGTGCAAAATCGATGGCTAGACTCCCCCCAGAGTTTGTGCCCTCTTGTTCTGAAGTTAAGGACCAGACTCCTAAAGCATTACTGAACGTAGGCACAGTGCTCCTCTCCGAGTCGCTGAGGCCGCAGTCCCTCTGCTCGTTCTCTACCTCCAGCCTCCTTCTGGGGAAAGGTCCAGGGACACTGCCCTCCTCTTGTGTCCTTGACAGTTTCAAACATCCCATTTTCTGGTTGATGCTTTCCATTTCAGGAACCACCACAATGACCCTACATGCCAGAAATATTGCAATCCAACCCCTCAAGTCAAAGATGACCCAAATTTGGTTCTTCCTATTCAAGATGGAATAGTCAACAAGCTCAGTTTCAGCATGCTTTCAATACAGTGGCTGCAGAGCAGTTGAATGCTTGGTTTGGAGGCTATGCTTCACAGCTAAGTCATATGCATCCAACCAATCATGACTTTCTTGTGCATGTGATGCTTTCATATCACTTTGAAGTTAAGGGTAACATGTAATTACACCATTATTCCCACACCTGTCATTGTTGTACCTAATTTATGATCAATCATAATGATTCATGGGAAGACTCATAGTGATTCATGAAGGTCCATGAGGTTCCATGATCCTTTATGAAGCCCCATGAAGGCTCATGACACTTGATGATACTTCATATACAGGCATGTAACCACTCAAAGCCTGCTTCATAATCACTCATATAGAGGCTCATGAAGGACATGATATCCCATGAAGGCTCATGACACCTCATGAGGTTGCATGTAACTACTCAAAACCTGCCTGGAAGAACCACTTAAGTCATGAGCAATCATGACCCCCATGCAGGTTCATGACATCTGTCATATCCCGGAATCCTGACCCTGTGCTCTCCCACCTCATCACACCTTCCTAACAACTTCATCATCCCCTACACCATAACTCCCCACTCCCCAAGTCACCTTCCTTCCTAACTGTCTCAGCTCCAGACTGGTTGCGGCACACCTTCCCTTGGCCACTCCCATCCCAGAAGCTTGGTCCTGAAGTCAGAACATTCGGAGACTCTGGATCTGCTCCGACCTCTTGTGACTTACCTCTAAACCATTCCCCCTCCCATTTCATTTATTGGAGTCACCCAACATCCTTTGGATATGTAACTCCACCTTTGGAGCTACCCACATCCCCAGTGATCCCACTCACATCATCACAAATTGGTCACCTTCTATTTATAGTACAACTGTTGCCTTCTTTCCATTCAGTCAGCTAACCTCCTCTTACCCATTTCTCATTCCCATTTATCCTCTGGCCTTGTACTCTGCCCTTCTTAACCCGACTCCTTGGTTCCCTGTTAAGGATATCATTCGGGACCTTTCGGTACCTTTCAGTATCATTCGGCACCTTTTGGTATTTTCCATTATCACTTGGACTTTGACTAAAGTCCTTCCCATTCCTCCTTATATAAATACTTGTAGATTAGAACCTGTAGTTCCCCAGTTCTAATCTTGACTAAATGTTACCCCAAGTCCCTCTATGAGTGAATCCCGACCCCTTCCTACAAGATATCTCAGACACATGAAATATAAGGACTAACTGAGACATAATGGAGGCACAGCGCTCCCTCCGAGTTGCTGAGGCCACATCCTCCTTAGAGCCTCTTGTACCACCCAGCAGACCCAGGCTTCCTGGAGAAGCTTCGGTCCACTACCGGAGCTCTCAGATCCCCTCTAGTTGAGCCCTGCCTGCATTCGGACTCATGCACTTTCCCCTACGTTCAAGGTTTTTGACAACATCTCATGAAATTCCATGACAGTTTGTCATGAACCAGCATGTGTCAGGGGATGATCCCCAGGTCCCCATGACCCCTCTCTCTATGGCCCACAGCCCTGTGTGTAAGCAGTCTATCCTAAGGCACAACCTACTGAGGGTAAGAAAGTGATATAAAAGAAGGGGCAAGTAGATACACTTGCCTACTGTGGGTAAGAAAGTGAGAAGAAGGTTAACTTCTCACTTTCCCACAGTGGCCCCAATATGGCGAAAACTTCCAGGGATACCCGGAAGTCACATGAAGAATAGGAACCGGGCCCGGAGCTTGTGGCGCACAGAGCTTGTGGCGCACGGAGCATGCGGGGCAGAAGCGCACATGCAGGTCCAGGTCTGAGCTAGTCAGGGTGTGTGCCCTGACAGCATGACTGTGTATGACACTTCATGCTGCTTCATGAAGTTTGGTGACCATTCATGAAATGTCATGACTTCCATGATGGTTCATGGACCACCATTACACTTACTGGAAGAGTGGTCTGACCCCTCCAGTTGGCATGTCACATCTGCTGATCTGATCCATGAGAATCTTCTGGCCAAGTCAACTCAAAAGTCCATTCACTGGGGCTCAACACTCTCTATGGCCAGTGTAAATGAGCTCCTTGAAACATATGCTAGAGCAGCTGGGCTAAACACCCTAGGTCTCACATCTCATTGCTTCCAACATGGTGGAGTGCAATACTGGCTGCTTCATGCTGTTACTGTAGAACAGTGGTCTCTTGAGCAGTGTCATTGGTGAAGAGGCTGGGTTGCTGGTGAAGATGTGAGTGTACCCCCTTCCCTTTTTCCAAAAACCATCACTTGACTTATGATATTGTTCTGCCAGTCAAATACCCTCTATGCCGTTGATGCTCTCCAGGATAATGAAGTTGATTACAGTGATGCATGGCCCACTCAAAATTGACTATTGAGGTTCTCCTGGTGGTGCTGCTTCTGACTCTCAAGCAATGACTGTGGGAAAAGGTCATGCTCAGTTCCAATGGATTAATTGACAGTTATTAATCATTGTTTCTGACTTGAGGGAATAACCAGTTTTTGCTGGAGCAGGGAAGGGTAGCAAAAGAAGAAAAGGAAAGTGAAGGTGATGAGTCCTTCACAGTCCTGACTTATCAAGAATAAATAATGAATAAACAATGAAAGCAAAAGTGATTAGACCTAAGTCACACATAGAACAAAGCACAGGTGACATGTGTAAGAAGACCAGATCCTTAGGGGGATGATATGACTCAAGGTTTGGAGGGCTTCAGCCTCAGTGACTTAACCCAGGAGCGCTGTACCATGCAACACATCAGAGCCCTAATTTTCAAACAGGAGAGTCTTTCAGAAAGGGGAAAACTCTTGTTGATTATCTGACTGAATTGGTATTGACAGGTATGGTATATATAGATACATGGGAAGTCTAAGGGGGGCCCATAAATGGCAGGAGACAGGCAAGGTTGACATAACAGGATCAAGGGTTAGTCAACTGAATGTTACCAATGATGGATTAGTGGGCAACAAACCAAAAGGGGAATGGAGAGGGCAGTCCAAAGGTGAACTTGCAGGGCAGGCAACTAAATGGCCCAATGGAGGAAGGGGTATGCTTGGAGCTGTCTGGAGATCTTTGGGGTTCTGTACTTAGGGAGGTGTTGTCAGAGACCAGGTTGAGACAAGGGAGTGTCTCCGTGGTGGAGGGCTTCGGCCTCAGTGACTTGTGCCAGGAATGCTGTGCCAAGTAACATGTCCGTGCCCTAACTTACTAACTGGCAACCAGAACTGAAGGGGGTAAACTCTAGTCGATTTTATTACTGAAGTGTAACCTATGTACAAGTTGGATATATTTACAGTGAAGACAGGTCCACAAATGGCGGAGCCGAGCTAATGGGGTTAAACATTAGCCGACTGAATGTTACTGACGAGTCGGGTTACAGGGTTAATAGAAAGGCAGGCGATAACTCAGAAACGGAAAGGAGGGATAGGCCCGAAGGTGGGCTCTGCAGGGCAGGCGAGTGTATTGCCCAGCGGAGGCGGGAGTGCACTAGCAGATGTCAGAGCTGTCTGGAAGCCTTCGTGGCTCTGTACTTAGGGAGGCATAGGTAATAAATTGAAAGGAGGGGGTGGTGACCATCGAGGGGTACTGAGGGGATTGCGGAATATGGGAGCTCTGAGGTTAGTGAAGAAGGAGCAGAGGTAGACCGGAGGAATCGGAGGGATTGGAAGTTGATGGCTGGGGATGGATATGACAGGTGTAAGAAATGGAAGGGTGGTGACCATCAGGGGGGTTGGAGGTGAAGACAGGATTCAGGGGGTTCCAAGGGTGATGTGAGCAGAACAGAGGTTGTTGGAGATGGCCAGAGGTGGTGGTGGAGGATGGATATGACAATATGGGTGGGTGATTAGACCTTAGCCACACTGTGAATGAAGAATAGGCAACACAGGTGGACAGACCTGAGTTGCTCTGAAAAAATTGATAAAACATTGGTAACAAAGGTGGTTCAACCTTTGCCATGCAAAAAAATACAATGTCAAGCCCATGATGATCCACTCCTCCCTAGACAATTGTCAGGGGGGAGTCAGGGTTGATAGACCCCAGGCCAGTAAGACTTGCTCCTCCCTGGATGATTATCAAGGAGGTCCAAGCTTGTGGCCTTTCACCACTGCCCTGGCATGTGAGACATGGCAGGGAGTGCCAAGCTGGTCTGCCAGTGCTAGACAGGCAGAGAAGCCCTTCAGAATGAGCAAACACTGCCATTGACTGGCAGCAAAAGGAAGTGCAGACTGGAAACAGTCTGAGAGGCAGAGACACCTCTCCGAATGATGGAATGCTGCCATTGACTGGCAGCAGAAGGGAGTGCAGACTGAAAAGTCTGCACACCCTCTCCATTACAAGAGGGAAAGGATAACCTTAAACTCTGGGAATTCTTTGGTAATTAACCTGAGGTTTCCCTCAGGAACTGCTGTATCTGTGAGTGCTAACTCACTCCTCCCTGTACAGTTGTCAGGGAGGTCTAAGATCACAGTTGTACAGCTCACAATTTCACCATTGGCCTGTACAAGAACACCTGTGCACATGGTTCTGTGACTGCAAGCAGGGTAGTATCAGGCAATGATGATGTGCTGGGGCCTCACCAGGCTCAGTCAGCATGTCAATGGGACTAGCTTGCAGTGCTTGCTCAAGCACTGCAACCCAAAACTCAAGTGGCTTTGTGCCAAAATGGCACATTGTGTTACAAAAATGGGGCCGGAAGCGCCCATTTTCATCCGTTCTGGCGCAGGAATAGGGAAGGGGGTTGGACATAATGGTTTACAGGTGGTTTCACAGATGATTTGACATGTGGTGTAACAGATGTTAGCACAGCGGTTTTTTTGGTAATTGTTGATTGGTTAAACTCAATTACTATACAAATCATGTGATACAGAACCCATAAGAGTCTAAAATGGGAAATTCCCATTTCCATAACACATTGTCAGTTGCATTGCATCAGAATGTGACTTAGTTCTGGCAACTGGGGCCTCATCTGGCCTGGTCAGCACAACAATAAGATAGGTTTGCAGCACTCAAGTGCTGTACCCAAATTCCTGATGGATATTATCCATCTGGCTTTGTGTCTCCACTTGGGATGCATCAAAACAGGGTATAAGACTGTCATATCCATACAATCCCAACCTCCACTCCGGGCTCCCGGAACTCTGAACCTGACTTCCGGAGTCCTACTTCCCTTCCATCACCTTTTCCTTGCCGACTTCCAAGAGGTTATCCCACCTCTGGCTCTGACACCACCTTTGGTCCGACTCCGGAACATTCCAGGTCCGACCTCAACCTTGACACCTCCCAGATGAGCATGCAACACCTATGCTCCTGACTCCAGACCTCCGCTCTGGAATCCCATTCACGTCTCTGTCTCTGGAACCTCCAGTCTTAGCTCCGACCTCGGACTTTGACCCCACCTCCGCTTATACCCATTGTATTGGTTAGCTCATTCCATTTAATTGCCTTTGCCAATATCCCGGAGTTTAACTTCTGAGTTTGGACTTTCCAGACTTACGTCGGACCTTGCAACTATTGCATTGTCCTATTCAATTCCGCTATTCTCCCTCATTCCTATTTGGGCTGCTGCTTCCTTTCTATTCAGTCAGCTGGCCATTCCCCACTCCCATCCTCCTTCCTCCTTGGGCCTTGGCCCTTCATTCCTCCTTTGAGAAACACCATTGAGTCAAACCCTTGACCCTCGGTGTTGTTCCTCTGTCCATCTCCCTTTGTCTCCTTTCATCCTACCCTTGTTCCTTTTGATTCCGGACCCCTCCTTATATACAATGTACATAGTAACTTGTAACCTCAGTCCGAAATCGACCTGAAATGCCCCCAAGAGACTTTCCCTCTGCTAGATCCGAAATTAGGGACCCCCAGGACAACCAGCAATGGCACAGCACTCTGCCTGAGTCGCTGAGGCCAAGGTCCTTCCACGCTAAGTCTCCGATTCCACTCCAGAGTCATCCGAATCTGCCTGTTCTAACAAAGACCTGTTACAGTGTGCATGACTAGCAGTTGCTGCAGGCTGTGAAAGTAATGGTAAATTGCCATTTGCAGTGGCCAATAGAAGTGTATCAAGACTGCATTTGTGGCCTTGACACAAGGAAAGACCCAGTATAATTGGGTGCAAAGGATCTGGTGCATCAGAAGGTTTTGACACTGTCATATCCATACAATCCCAACCTCTGCTCCAGGCTCCCAGAACTCTGAAACTGACTCTGGAGCCCCACTTCCCTTTCATCACCCTCTCCCTTGCTGACTCCCAAGAGGTTATCCTCCAACATCACCTTTGGTTTAACTCCAGACCATTCCAGGTCCAGCCCCTACCACCTTTCAGATGAGTATGCAATATCTATGTGTCAGGGCAACAGCCCTGAACCCTGAGTCTAATGTAACAACAGTGTACATAGAGTCACATGGCTAAGTGGCAACTTCCAGTTACCGCTTAACACCATCATAATTATACACACCATTGTATCACTTATGGTTTGGTGTGCTGAGCGACCCCCCTGAGACCTCACACTATGTTCCTGACTCTGGATCTCCACTCTGGAATCCTGTTTGCACCTCCATCTCAGAATTCTGGCCTTAGCTCTGAGCTTGGACTTTGACCCCACCTCAGCTTATGTCCATTGTATTGGTTAGCTAATTCCATTTATTTACCTTTGCCAATATTTCAGAGTTTGACTTCCAAGTTTGGACTTTCCAGACTTACTTTGGACCTTGCAGTCCTTACTGTATTGTCCCATTCAATTCCACTATTCTCCCTCATTCCTATTTGGGCTGCTGCTTCTTTCTATTCAGTCAGCCAGCCATTCCCAACTCCCAACCTCCCTCCTTCCTCCTTGGGCTTTGGCTCCTTTGGGAAGCACAAATGAGTCAAACAAACCCTTGACCCTCAGTGTTGTTCCCCCTTCCAGCTCCCTTTGTCTCCTTTCAGCTTACCCTTGCTCCTTTTGACTCCAGACCCCCTCCTATATATACAATGTACTTAGTAACTTGTAACCTCAGTCTGTAATTGACTAGTAATTGACTAGAAATCAACTTGTGACTCCCCCTTCACTAGATCTGAAATTAGGGACCCTGTGAGGTCTTAGGGTAGCTTTAGCACACAAGGCTGTAAGTGATACAAGTTTGTGTATTTTACAGTGGTGTGTAAGCAGTTACCTGGAGGTTCCCGCTTGCCCACGTGACTATATGTATCTAATTTTACATGTGACTCGGGGTTCGGGGCTATTGCCCTGACATTCTCCCCCCTTGCGTTGCATTTGCGACACATACAAGGTTGATAGTGAATAAAACAGAGTTTTAATAGTTGATTTACATTGAGTTTGGAATTATCAATGAGTGTTTTGTTGTCGCCACTTTAAAGTGGGCGATTTTGTACATGTCGGTGAAGAAAAGAGAGGGGGTTTAAGGAATGAATGAGTGCGGGCCGTTACTTTGAAGTGAATGGCAATACATTGGTATCGCAGGGAGAGAAAAAAAATGGTGGAGTTTGTTGAAAATGAATTTTGACCCAAAGGTTGTATGTCTTTGGTGTTCCTCACTTGTTCTGTGAGGGTTCATGTGTAAGTGGTGTTTACACACGAGTGGTGGTGGATGTGGGTCTTTTTGACGGAGTGGAGATTTCCACAATTGTTACTTGTGGTTCCTCGCATACAGTATTGTGTGCGGGGCCTTGAGTTGGGGGAAGGTGTTTTCACGGGCACCTCGATGGCATATTACCGTGTCACTTTCCCTTCTCTCAAGGGTGGAGTCATTGCCCCGGAGGAGGGTTTTCCTCCGGGTTGTTCATCTGGACATCCGATTGCTGTGTCGGATGCGATGACGTAGCCTGGGCTACATTGTCGGGCTGTGGGCTTGATGAAGTGGGTGCTCCCTGGGTGGGAGTGGGTTGTTGTGTTCCTGAGCTGCTTGGCTCAGGTGTAGAGTACGGTAGGTCTACCGTTCTTCCCATGGGGAAGGATGGTCGTTGGGCTGGTTGTCCAGCACGGAGACTTGCGTCTCTTTCCCGGTATTTGGAAGCTTTCGCTTCCCGTTCCGCAGTTCTTGCGGCATGTTCCTCAGGAGTCCTGAGTGGTTTGAACTGGGACTTTAAGTAGGCAGCTTTGCCTAGACTTTCCCAGGAGATTTTTCCTTTATTCTCTGGGGAATTATATTCCTCCGCAAGTCTTGCAATACTTGGGAGTCCCAAGAAGTATTTCTCGGTTTCCTTCGCTTTTTCGCGAAGGGTTCTGTGTACCTTGCCGCTTTTGAAGGCGGCTTCGGCCTGTTCGTACCAGTGTATGAATTCTTTCCCACTCACGCTTGTCCACCAAGCATATGCAGCATCATGCACCGCTTCTGACCCTGCTATTCTCCTCATGGGGAAGTTGGTGTTATGGAAATGGGATTTTCCCATTTTTAGCCTCTTATGGGCTCTATGCAGTACAATATCACGTGACATGTAAATAATAACAACCAACCAACAATTACTACCCAAAAACCCGATGTCAATGTTACTGTAAACACCTTTGTTACAACACCTGTTACATTAATTGTAACATCTTCTCAATGTCACGGCCCCCTCCTGCACCCGAACGCTATAGAAATGGGCCAATTAGGCCCCATTTTTATAACAGTTGGGGTCGATTGTTATGTCGACTGGAGCTTCGACTTTGCCGAACTCATTGAGTTCGGCGGTCTCGTATAGCATGTGGACACTTCCCTGCAGGGTAGCTTGCCCATAGGGTGCTGAGGTACTCAGTGGCCCACCACCTCTGGCAGTGGTCCCCATTTTAGGGTCTGCTGTCGGTTGCCTACCGCTCTCCCTCTTCCCCTCGACATGGGTTTGCCCCTCAGGGCAGGCCCTTATGCAACCTGGACAGGGTCACCTGCCCATGGGGTGGCGGGATAGTCGGTGCCCCACCCCTTGATGCGCTAGTCCCCATGTGGGGTCGCATCTCATGAGGCCCGGAACCGTATCCCCTCCCCCTGACCTGGGAGGCCCCCTTCATGATGGGTTTGGCAGCGAGGTCTGCCAGTGCATGTGTGCCTCTCTGAGCTCGCGTTTCAGTAATTCGATCTCCCTTTTTTGGAGATCGACTTCTCTCTCTGTGTCTTTCAGAGAGTCAAAGATGCCCTCAGCATCTCTTCGTGCTCTGTTGTATTCATGCCTCCAGTGGGCGCAATGGTTGCAGGCATCTTCTGACGCCCTTGAGTTATCAGACCGTGCCCGTTTGGACGGTCTGGACGAGGAGCCGCTGTCGCTCCCTCATCTCCCTCCTACGAGGGACTTCATCTCTTTCAGCTCACGGAGCTGACCTGTCTGAGCAGCTACTGCTGACGCGATGGCTGATTCCCAGCCTGCATTTGGCTGGGGTGTTGTTGGACCTGGGCCGAATTGGCTAATCCAGGGGTTGATCTGGCCAGGGAAGTTCCCCGGGGAGTATGCCTGGGGCTGCAGCAGCAAATGCTGCCCCTGGAATGGCGCTTGTTGCGCCATCGGTGCAGTTTGCACCACGTATGGTTGGAAGCCTCTTTGGGGAGGCTGGGGGTATGCGGTGCCTGTTAGCAACATGGATGGTTGTTGGTTCGCAGCACTCATTTGTGCTGCGTGCATCGTGTAATCCATGGTGCTTATCTGCGCCTGGTGTTGTTGTTGTTCCGGGGAGCCTTGCTCCCCGGGTTGTCGTATTTCAATATCCGGTGGTTTGTTTGGATCAAACCGAGGGTTGCCTCCCCCAGAGAACGACATTTCGTCGTTATGTTACTTGTGGTGGTGGGAGGGGTTTTCGTTCTTGCATGCGTGGGATTCGCCGCAGTCGTGTGTTCTTTTGCACATGGTCTAGGCGAGTTACTCACCTAGCCCATGTGATTTCTAGTACATGGTGTGGCTGTCCGGGCGAGTTACTCGCCCAGAACTTTCCCACGCTCTTGGCTGTGGGCCATTGTCCCTCAGCTTTACTTCCTCCACCTCCGTTTTTGGGGGCGTAGTGATGCTGAGAGTTCCCTGTCTTCTTTGATAGGGAGTTTTTCTGGTTCCCTTACATTTTGTAAGGTGAGGTACTCGTCCAGGTGGACGAGGTCGTTGCAATTTCCTAGGGGTTCCCATGTGGTGTCCCCTAGTTCCCATTTAACCTTAAACCAGAGTTCGTTGTGAACCCATGCATGGTTTAGGATTTCACGAACTACTGCTTCGCGATCGGGATCTTCCCCAAAATCATAGAATATTTGGGAAGATTTCCTGGTCATTCGGCTCATGAGGTACGAGCCGGGATACATGGAATCTTGGGTGGATTCCACGTTGTTCAAGTTGTGGTGGCAACTTGAGGACGTAGTTTGACGTTTCTGGAAATGTTTCCAGAATTTCGTAAGGCCCTATGTATAAGGGCTTTAGTTTTCCTGCCCTGCCTTTGGGTAGGTTCAGCTTATCTGTGGATAAGTATGCGAGCTCGCCTTTTCTCAAAGGCGGGTCCGGGCGTCTTTTCTTATTCACCTGGATTGTTTGAGCAGTGTGATTATGTATTATCGCATTGTGTGCTGCCATGAGGTTTTCCTTCGCTTTTTGAGCGAAGTCATTTACTCCCGGGTAGTCCGAGAGTGGTGCTGTTAGGCACATCTTTGGCATATGGCCGTAGATTAATTTGAACGGGGCAAATCCTGTCGATGTGTTCGAGCTCGCATTGATCGCGAATTCCACCATCGACAGTTTCACTGCCCAGTTGTGTTGGTCTGGTCTAACCATCGCACGTAGTATTTGTACTACTTTTTGTATCATTCTTTCCGCTTGGCCATTGCCTTGTGGGTGGAATGCAGTTGTGAATTTCAACTGTACACCAAGTATTCAGTGTAGTTCGCGCCAAAATTTTGACGTGAATTTTGAGTCTCGATCTGATATGATCGAGTGTGGTAGACCGTGGAGTCTTACAACTTCATGAAGAAATACGAATGTTAGTTCTAGTGCGTTCGTTGTTGTCTTTATTGGAATTAGGTGGATGTTGGACGTCAACCTACAAATGATTACCCAGAGGTAATCATATCCCAAGCTTGTTGGGAATGGACCTGTGAAGTCCATGGCTATTGAGGACCATGGTGTCTCCGGGGTCGGGAGTGGGTGAAGCATTCCGGGATTTCTCCTGGTGCTTTTCTTTGTCGTTTGACAAATTCCGCAAGACCTGCAGAACTTGTGGGTATCCTTTCTCATCGACTTCCACCAGAAGTGTCGATGGAGGGTTTCCACTGTTTTCTTGGATCCTAGGTGTCCAAGTGTTTCGTGGATGTTCTCGAGGATTATTCCCCGAATGGACTTCCTTTCGTAGTTTCCTTTCGGGACTACTATTTGGGTCGTTCCTCCTTCTCCAAGTCGGGTTATCAGCCCATCTTTTACAGAGAAGTTTTTGAAATTCCCCGGGTTCTCTAGGATTTCCCAGTGGATCTGGCTTTTCAAGTATCCAGATTTTATTGCCTCAATGAGGTCTTTTTCTTCGAATTGTTTTCGAAGGTTCTCTTCTGGAGTTATGATTTCTTCCAGATTTTGGGCGCTCCCCCCTAGAGTTTCCTCTAGGTTATCGCTCCCCCCTAGAGCTTCCTCTAGGGTGTTTCTCGTGCGTATTGCTGCGAGTCTCTTCCTCTCTGAGTTTTTGCTCAGGGTACTGCTTAGTAGCAGTTCTTCGTATTCCTCAATTCTGTCAGGGATAATGTCTTCTGCATTTTTGTCCAGGTGGATGTCCGCCAACACATAGTCGTCGAAATGCAGATCCTCATCCGTTGACGAGTCGTAGTATCGTGAGAGTGCATCTGCCACTTTGTTTTTGTGGCCTTCCACGTATTTTATTTCGCAATTGAAGCTTGCGAAAAAGGCTTGCCATCTCAGGTGTCTCCCTGAGTTGTGGTTTTTCGCTTTGAAATATTCCAAAGCTTTGTGGTCCGTGATTACTGTGAATTCATGGCCTCCCATGAGGTCGTCTTGCCATCTCATGAGTGCTTTGAGGACACCCAGTGCCTCAAGCTCATAGGCGAAGTACCTACGTTGTGTGTTGGTGAACTTTTTGGACATGAATGCGGCTGGGTGGCAAGTCTGCCACCTTTTGCCTTGTCCAATTAATGCACCCATGCCCGCTGGGCATGCGTCTGTTATGACCCAGATGTGGAGTTTGGTCCTCTCTTCTTCTGAGAGGCTTTCCGGTGGGTTCCACTGGACGGGCTTCAGGATTGGAGCCCTGCATGCTAGACGTTTGATTTCGTCGAAGCATTTCTGGTGGAGTGGTGTCCACCTGAATGTCTGCTTGTTTGAGCAGATTGTTTGCAGTGGTCCTGTGTAACCGCTGACATTTGGCATGAATATTGATAGATATTCTACCATTCCCAGGAATCTTAGGACTCCTGTGTGGTCTACTGGCTCTTGCCAGTTGCGGATTTTTTCCATTTTATCCGCTTGAGCATGGATGCCCTGTTTGTCCACTCGGCTTCCTAGAACATCTAGGATTGGGGCAAATGGCTGGAATTTTTTCCGGCTTATGTAGAATTTCGCCCCTTTTAGGCGAGTGAATAACCACAATAGTGCTTTATTGTGGTTTTCCACCAAGCTTGTGCTGGTGAATATATCGTCGAACCAGACGTGTAGGCGTCTGCCTACTTCTCCTCATAGTTCCCAGGTCAGTGCGCGCTGGAAGGTGCAGGGAGCGTTGCAGTCTCCTTGCTGCATCGTGTTCGAGTTGTACGTCCCATGGGGCATGGAGAATGTCGTCCTATGGATGTCATCTGGATCCACGTGTATTTGTTCATACGCATCTGACATATCGATCTTGGATCGGTATGTTGCTCTGGCGACTGATTCTTGGATCAGTTGCATGTCTGGCATTGGTGTGACGTTGAGGATCGTGTTTGAGTTACGGTTCCTTGTGTCTATTACTGTGCACAAAGATCCATCTGCTTTGCAGATGCACAGTAGTGGGCATGCTTACTTGCTGTTCACAGGACCACCATCCTGCTTTTACATAGCGATCTATTTTGGTTGCTAGTGCTTCCTGCAGTGCTGTGGGACATCTCAGGGTGTTTTCCCGAAATTTCTTGTTCAGATCCTTCAACGGGATTCGATGGTTCACCTCCCTCAAGGGAGGCATTCTAATGGCGCTGGCGCCATTACGGTTTCAAATTTTTCTCTCCACCACTCCCTCAGTATTTCGAACTCGGGGTTGTTCATGGAGAGACCTTCCAGGTGTGGTACGTCTGGAAGTTCTAGTCCTTCCGGACTAGGATTGGGCCAACCTTCAGGGTATTTTCTTGTGATTACCCTGAGGTGTGTTTCAATCCCGCCTCCCTGTCAGGGGGGCTTCTTTTTTGGTTGTTCTCAGGCTCTTGCTCGAGTTTTCCATCTGTGTGATCTCGTCACACGGTCTTCGCTTATTCCAAGGGTGTCTATGTTGCCCTTGTTCACCGTTCTCACTTTGTGGGACCGGAAGTCTAAGCTTACCTGGTTTTTGTTTAACCAGGGGGCGCCGAAGATGGCGTCGTATCTGTCGATGTTAATTACATCGAAGTAGTGTTTTTCTATGTGGCCGTTGATCTCAACGTCCATGTTGGTTCTGAACAGGATCTGTGATCTTGTTCCTTTCATCCCCATTTGAAGGACGACTGGGTTCTCCAATTGGAGAATTGGGATGTGGACCGTGCGGATGAAGTCTGGCGATAAAGTGTCCATTTCAGCTCCACTATTGAATAGTGCATAGGCTTTTATGCCTGCTATTTTTATGTGAGCCGTTAGCGTTCTCTTTGTTGAGAGCGGTCGGTTTGCAGGGTGTTTTCCCACATCTTTTGAGATGTGGAATTTCGCATCAAACAAGGGGGACTGGGTTTCGATGGACTTTTGGTCCTTCTTCCCTTTGTCCTTGTTTTCCTTGGGTACTTTGGTGTATTTCCCCAAGGTGTCTTTTCTTGGTGCTTCCACCAAGGCTTCAGCGACTTTTTCGTCTGCCGTGTTTTCTAACTGGTGTGTTACAGCCAGTTTGATTTTATAATTTATGTCATCGTGGTCGATGACTGACATTGGGCCCATTCTTATGGTCCCGACGTTGACTTCCTCACCCTCTGAGTCGGGTGAGTATTGAGGCCCTTCGTATGGGTCCTCTACTTCGAAGCTTGATGCTTCGGAGTTACCAGAGTTGTTCTCTGGTTTCTCATCTGATGAGCCTTTCGACTCTTCATCCATTGAGTTCGCAATCTCCATGGCAGCTATGCACCTTGGTTTTTCATCGCTCATTATATTGTGTCTTGGGCAATCTTTCGTTTGCCCTATTTTGCCGCATTTGCTGCAAATTGGAATTGACTTTTGGTCAGTTTTCCTCGAGTTTTTCGAGGATGTATCCTCTTTCCATCTGGGTTTCAGCTCTTCTGCCTTCTTTCCTGATGGGAGGGCTCTGCTGCAGCTCATGGTTGCCGTGGTAGTTGTTCTGGTATAGTAACCTGATTTGTAGGCTGAAGACATCTTCAGCCCGTCAATTATCTTGTCTACATGAGATATTGCTTTTAACATCTCCTCGTTTGAGGAGAAGTCTGCTCTGATTCTATCATGAGCAATCATTTCCTTCTTCCATTCGAGGGGAATGTAGTTTAAGAACCTGGCGTTGAAGGACGCCTGGTCTGGCGGCGTCACCATCTGGGACGCTGCTTTTGACAGTTCTAAGTAGAACTGTTTTAGGCCTTTTTCCGCTTCATATTTGACATTGCGGTATTTCTTTGTCGCGTTCAACGCAGCGGAGGCTTTGATGAAGGTTCTCATCAATATGTTGAGAACTTCGAGGAACATGCCCTCATCTCCTCTGAGGAGAGTTTCGTCTCGTAGTCTAATTCCAAGGTCAAACGCGGGCCCCCCTAATCCATGAATCAAGCAGTCCAGGTGGACTTCGTCAAATTGGGGACTTTTGCATCCTCGTGAGGCGAGGAATCCCAGTAGTTCTGTGAACCACTGCCAGAACGATTCCATGTCATTCTCCCCTGACCATTTCTTGTCAGGGAATGCCGGCCCATTCTTTAGGGCTTCTGGTTTCACTCCTTCTGGGTAGGGAGTGAGTATTCTCACTTCGGCCATTCTTATGGCCTTTTCGTACCATTTCTCCAGGTACTCTTCTTGCTCCCCTGCCTTCGTGGGGTCGCTATCCAATGGAGATCTCTCCTTTGGGGGGTTTTTGCTGGGGGAAATATTCCTCGCAGCGTTTCTTTGGTTTCAGGCGAATTCGCCTGAAGTTGTATTTGTATTCTCTCATTGTTTTGAGAGGGTGTGAATGAGTTACCTCTCTGTTCGAGAGGTCCATCATAAGTGGACGTTTGGCCGAACCTTTGGTACGTGCCAATTCTCCTCCTAATCTCTGAACGATGCCTTCTTTCGGCATCGTCTTCTCCTATCCTTGGGAGAAGGATCTCCTTAGCATCTCTGTCGAGTCGCTGATGATATTCCAGTGTGCTTTCACTGGTGGTTCTTTTCATGAATTTTTCACAAGTTCTATTTATGTCCTGGACTGTGGTCCAGGGGTGTTTATTTGTTTCCTCACTTTTTTGTGAGAAATTTATTTCCTTCAGCAAATCTGTTTGTTCGCTGATTTTTTCAGTCAATGCGTCGATTGCGTTGGCCATTCTTTCTAGAGTTATCTCTAGATGAGCCGTGCTATTATGGTTCGTTTCCTTGATCTTTTTTTGGATCGAGTTTATCGAGTTTATTATGCGTGATTCCTGGTTTTCCAGGAGGAAGTTTGGTTGGGCGAGCAGAGACTCTCCCCAGTTGACATTTCCGCTTCTGGGGGTTCCAGAATGGGTTCTTGGAGTGAACACTCCATGCTCACTTTGGTTAGGCGAGGCCGTTGTGGAGGGTGCTTCCCTTTCATAGAGGGGTTTGTTCGCTGGTTTTTCCTTACTTTTATGTAAGGCTTCCTCAGCGAACTCCCTCATTTCAGTTCGCCTCCTCTTCATTATCTCGGAGACCTCCTCCGAGGTTGGCGACCTTGCCTTGTCTGGCATGGTGTGTGGGAGTGTAAACAGCGGAAGTTCTTTTGGAGCTTCCATGCTCTGGGAGATCCTGCTCTCAGGGCGTATTTTCGCGCCTTCTCAGGCTTTCAGCCTGAGAAGAAGTTGATCTTCACTTTCCATCCTCCATTCAGATGGAACCTGGAACAAGTCCAGTAGTTTGTTGGATAGCCAACACGGGGGCTCTTCCCTTTGTTTCCCTTTGTCTGCCTTTGGGGCTTGACTTGGGGACGTGAGGGGGGACTCCAGGGGATAGTGGGGCCCTGGAGTTTCCTGCGACTCTATCTGATCAGCTTTTTGGGCTGATCGTTCGGCGCTTACATGTTTTTCGCGCAAGTCGATCACCTCGTGAGGAGGTGAGGGATCTTCCCCAGCTTGGGTTAGATCAGTATGTTGTGGAGTTCTGGGGGTATTTTGCCCCACACTTACTCCACGTAAGTTTCTAAAACCTTCAGGGACCAGCCCTGAGGTGGTTGCTAATGCCGGATCATGTTGATCCTCATCGTCGTCTGACAATGGCTTTTGGTTTGAATCTCCCATGATGGGAGATTGCGGTTTCTTTTTAGTGTTGCTGCAGATGTGACCTTGCCCTTGCAGGCGTGTTTAGGCGCCATAGGCGCTTCCAAGTCAGATGTTAAGATTGTAGAGTTGTGGGTTGTGTTGTAAAACACACCTCATGCACTTAAAGAAGTGTGAGGTCTTGGGGTAGCTTTAGCACACAAGGCCGTAAGTGATACAAGTTTGTGTATTTTACGGTGGTGTGTAAGCAGTTACCCGGAGGTTCCTGCTTGCCCACGTGACTATATGTATCTAATTTACATGTGACTCGGGGTTCGGGGCTATTGCCCTGACAGACCCCCCAGACAACCAGCAATGGCACAGCACTCCACCTGAGTTACTGAGGCTGAGGTCCATCCAATTGAGTCTTGGAATCCATTCCAGAACTGTCTGAGACTGTCTGTTCTAACAGATGCATCAGAATTAGCTGGAGCTCCTCAGCAAAAGCTGAGAAGCTCACCAGTGCTGAGCTGGCAGAGAGTGTGTGTCTGCAAGATGACCAGTAGCCTCTCAGACTGACAGAGTGCACTGCTGTTGGCAGCAAAAGAAGCACAGACTGTTTCCAGTCTGCACAGTTTCTTCATTTCTGTCAGGGGCTTGTCCAGGGTTGAGGGGCCTGGGCATTGAAAGAGGGCTTGCAGCTCTCTATGCCAACTAAGCTTGTGGGGCCAAACTCTCCCTAAACCTAAACTCTACTTTCTTGCATAACTTGATGTATCTTGATCCTAAAACTCTGCAGTGGGTTCTCTGGGATTCCACCAAGTCTGGGCTTGTCACGACCTGGCATATCCACCACTTCCATCAACACATCCTAGTGCCACTTGGCCCATCCCACCCACTACCACCATCATCCGTCCATCCACCTGTCCACCCATCACCCTCATCCACACTTTCTCCCTGTGTGCGTACCTTCCAACCAAGGTTGCCTGTTCGAGTGGTTCATTGTTATCCTCCTGCCAGCTGGATGGCTTGCTAGATGGCTGGATGGCCTTTTCTCTTTTGTTTGCTTGCAGACTATTGTTCCTCCTTGCCACTCATTATTTCTTGTTTGCCTTTTGTTGACCAAGTTTGCCGATATTAACCATTTGTCTATTTCTCCATTCATTAATATCATGCTTGATCCACCACTCCTTCTGGGCTGGTCCTATTTAGTTACTTGTGCTTATAATGCATGTAGGTTACACCAGATGTACCTCAGTTCATATATTGACTTGGATTTACCCCCCTTGTCTCTTCTCTCCATTGTAAGGCTCCTGTCTGAAATTGGGACAACAACGTAAGAATGAAGTGCAGTGCTCCACCTGAGTCGCTGAAGCTGAAGTCCTGCCCCTCTGACCTTATGAGCCCAGATGACTTTGCATGCCTTGCAGACCATCTGGCTACATGTCTGACACATTCCTGACAGGGCTCAACTAATCTACTACCCACTCATTGTGGGCTAGACAGTTGCCCTTATTCATACTGTTGGATTCCTAGCACTCTCACCAAATTTGATGCATCCTAGTACCTTAGAGAAATTGGGGGAGGGGAGAACTTCTATTCCAGAATCCAGTATGTACAGGATATAAGGAATAATTATTTTTAGAAATAATAGATGGCAAATATTGGTGCCATATGGCACCTGGGTAGTTTATTAGGCGAAATAATAAAAAAAGGGTAGCAGTAACAATAAAAGAATATCAATCAATAACTGAAGTGATGGCAAAATATGAGAATATAAGAAAATAAGCGATTTCTCAATGGATTTATGGAATTAAGAGCCTAAATTAGAAATGCAGCTGGAGATAACTCTCACGCAGCCAATAAGCATTTTTACCAATTTATTAGATGCTGTGAGAATGAGTGAGGCAGGAATTCTGTCAATTCTCCACTGTTGGGATGTTCTTGGTATCGATGGGATCGCAAGAATTGGCACTATTTTTAGATACCAAATTCATGCTGTGTTGTTGTGTGAATGAAAGTGGTTTTATAGTTGTAGAAGCAGGTATCCAAGCTGAGTCTGTGCTGCCTATAGTGTAGTGTTCAGCACTGAAGACCTGGTGGGGTGCAGATGGGGCATGCATACTGAGAGGCCTGATGTAGGGCAATTGTCCCTGGCCACTTAGACTGAAGTTGTCATATCCATCCACGGCCATCGTCTTCCACTACCTCCGATCCTTCCAGACTACCTCCGCTTCTTCACTAACCTCGGAGCTCCCATATTCTGCAATCACCTCCGACTCCCTCGATGGTCACCACCCCCTCTTTTCAATATATTACCTATGCCTCCCTAAGTACGGAGCCCTGAAGGCTTCTGGACAGCTCCGATGTCCGCTAGCACACTCCCGCCCCCACTGGGCAATTCACTTGCTTGCCCTGCAAGTCTACCTTCGGGCCTATCCCCCCTTTCCATTTCTGGGTTATCACCTGCCATTCCGCCAACTCTGTAACCCGACTTGTCAGTAATATTCAGTTGGCTAATGTTTAACTCTGTTAGCTCGGCTCCGCTTGGTCCTGCCATTCACAGGACCACCTTGCTGTAACTATATATACTTAACTTGTAGATAGGTTACACTCCAGTGATAAATTGACTAGAGTTGATCCCCCTTTTAGTTCTCGTTGCCAGTAAGTAAATCAGGGCATGGATGTTGTAACGGGTCTATCGCCTAGACTCGAGACAGAGAGAAGGGGGAGGGTGGTAGTGTGCGTGGGTGTGGTTCGTGAGGCCGGGTCTTGGTCCGTGGGCACTACTGAGTCTGCAAAAACCTCAAACAAACACTCACCTACATCTCTCTTGGACATCAAGGCTGAGTATTATGATGAGAGGGGTCTTAGACGTGAGCAACTAGCTCAGAGGGGGCATTAGGGTCGTGGATGGCATCTTTGCCACTTGGATGCAACTTCTGCTTGTCCCTTCACAGGTCTATTCAATACTAACTTGTTATGTACAAGCTGTTATCTATTTTATATGAGTTGGAAATGGAATGAATGGAGTGGGGGAATGTAAACGGGCCGTTAGGCAACCGTAAATGATGAATATCCAATTGGGAACAAAGAAACAATAAAAGAAATATGAATGAATGGGGAAAATGTGACAACGGGTCCGAAATGGGAAATGTAAAAGTGAACTCCGCAACGCTTCGCCACAGCGCCCTCCTATCCTCCTGTCAGCAACCTCCTCATCTCCAGCTTTCCAACGAGCCCCTATTCGTCCCATTTGGTGCAGTAGTTCTTGAGATGTGGCCATTGACAGGTGCTGTCAAGACCACGTGAGAGTATACTCCGTGCTGAACCATCCGGGTATGGGATTGCCATTCTGAAATGCTCCAGGGGTGAAGAAGGGTGGTAGAGCATCACTATCGGGTGGAAAGACGGCTGGGTTGTGAGTGTGGGTATGGAGGTCTGGAGAGGGGGTGAAATTGGCGGCGTGGTTGGGCGTGGGAATTTTGCTTGGGGTTGTCGGGAATGATGGGGAAAATAAGGAAAAATATGGAATGAGTGTAAGGAGTGTTGGATAGTGATAGAATGAGTATCGTGAGCGTCAGCGGATATGTACTGCGTGTTGGTGACCAAATTCCACAGAATCCGACTTTTTGCAGTACACGGAGTGTCCCCACAACAACGTGTAACTTGGCACAGCACTCCTGGCCTGAGTCGCTAAGGCCGAAGCCCTCTGCCACAGAGACAACTCCTTCTGGTCTCTGACAGAAGTGGAAAGGGTGAGAAGAAGGCTACTTCTTCAGTTCCCACTTCAGGTACATTATATACATGCAGCCTGGGTCACATGACAGGTGCCACATCATCCTTGCACACAGCCACAGCCACCCAGGTGTCCCTGCAGGGAATCCCAAAAGCATCTGCTGCAAGCATGCATGCTGGGCACAGTGGGAACTCACCTGAGGTGCCTGGGCCAGGTGTGTTGGGTGCACTGTGGATGGGTCAATAGTACATTGATACAAGGGAAGGCTGTCCATGTAAATAGAGAGAGAAAGTAAATAGGAAGAGGGTAAATGAAAAGAGGGAATAAAGGGGGAAAGAGAGAAGGAATAGAGGGGGGAGGAGAGAGAGATGGGTAGTGGGGCACTGGGTGGAGTGGGGCTGGGTGGAGCTGGGTCAGGCAGGCGCGCCCTGACAATTTTGGGGAGAGAGGATCAGTATTTGGGTCATATCCATACATCCCTGATCCCGATTTGACACCTGGACCCCCCTCCACCACCTCTGGAGTCCTACCCTATTCCTGTCCACTCCGATCTCCACCTTCACACCTGACACCACCTTCCTCTCCTCCAACTGTTTGTACCTCTGCTCCAAGAGTCCATCATGGTCCTGACCTCGGACTTTGACTCCACCCCAGCTTAAGTGCATTGCATTGGTGATGTCATTTCATAAACACCATTGCCAATATTCCTTGGACTTCCAACCCTGCCTCCATAAGCTCTGCTACCTCCGAGCTTCACACACCCCCCCAGCACTTTCACCACTTGTATTATATAGTTTGCACTTCTCCCTCACCCTTATTTGGACTACTGCTTCTTGTCAGGGCACAGCCCCTGACCCCACACACCCTCAGGTACCCTTCCCCCATTTTCCCCTATTTTTCCCCTCACTATTCCACAATCCCACATGCATGCAGACCCATGGGAAAGTTCTGGGCAAGTAACTTGCCCAGAAACCATCACAGCCACAACTGTGGGAATTTTATGGGTGAGCAGCTCACCCAGAATCTTCCCATGGGGGGGTGCCAATTATGGAAAGTCAGCAAAGAGCCAAAAACTGTATAGTTCCCAGCTCCCATTTGTAGCAGCTTCACAGGAGGTTGAGAAGGTTACCCTTCTTCTCAACTCATTTCCTGTGAAGGCTGGGGCTAGCCCTCAGTGAGTTTGAGGATCTTGGACTGGGACTAGATACCCCAGCAACTAGGAAGATCCCCCTGGGTCTGTCATGGAATGAGGGCTGGTGTCAGGGCAATAGCCCCAAACCCCGAGCCATATGTAATTACGAGGTACATATAGTCACTGTCATATCCCAGATCTTCTGCCTCCCTCTGCTCTATCACTACATGACTCCTATGACCTCCACCAGCCCTCCCAATCTCTCTCTGCTACCTCCAGTTGATGCCAATGACCCTAGGACTACCTCCTCTTTCAACTCTCTCCCACTCTGCCACCCACCTACGTCTGCATCACCTCCGGACCTCCACCACCATACCTCCACTTCCTCAGACACCTCGTTCAAAGGAGTTGGGTTTGCTCATTGTTGATAAAGTCTCAACTTGCTTATCTACCCTCCTTCCAACCTCCGGTCTCCACACCTCCGGTACCTCCTCATTCCTATCTTACCTCCGGTCTTGATAATCTTATTGTTTTATCATTTGATATTTTCTATAACCCCAATCTTCTGGACTACAACTTCTGGGCTTTGGGCCTTTCCAGACATCTTTCTCTGTAGTTCCCTGCTTGTTCATAGACACTTCCAGACCTTGCCATTCAGTTGGCTTTTAATTCTCTCACTCCACAAAACCTCAGACGTAATTTGGGCTTTTTGCCTATTCCTATTCCTATTTGTCTTGTGGATTTCTTTCTATTTACTTCCCCTTCTCCTTGGTAACCTTTGTTTACCTTCAGATCCAATTGTTTCCGCCATATGTACATGCGTACCCCTCTAGTAAATAGTTCCCCCAGTTATAATATAAACAGTCTTCAGCCCTCCAAAACCTCTTCCAGGACGTCTATCATGTCCCACTCATCTGCTGCTCCTAAGAACTGAGTAACAGGCGCTCTCAGAGATGCCTTGGTATAACACCCAACGAATCACATGACAAATGATTGACCCAGGGGGGGCCTCCAGCCCCCTTCTGCTGGTGGCCTCAGTTCCTCCATTGCCAGCCCCCCTGACAAATTGGGGACAACAAGAATGTACCGGGCACAGCGCTCCATTCTGAGTTGCTGAAGCCGAGTCCCTTCAACACCCTGTCACCCTCGGAGCTCCACCCCACCTCTGGTCTGTCTCTGACCCACCATTGGATGACCCAGAACACCGAGCTCCACCCGACAGCATCGCCTGGATAGCAATTGACCTATCCTCTTAAGGAAAGACGTCTTCACGTGGGTAAGCAGTAACTTCCGTTAACTGCTTGCACACACCATAAAATACACACCTTCATATCACTTATGGCTCTGTGTGCTGAGCTACCCCACTGAGACCTCACAGCTGGGCCCTGACATTTAGCCAGTTAGTCAGTGTCAGGGCACATACACTGACCTAGCCCGGACCTGCTACACTTCCTGCACACACTTCCCACACTGCATGCTCCACACACCACATGGTCCAGTCTCCAGATCCTGCCCTCATGTGGCTTCCGGATATCTCTGGAAGTTTTCACCATATTGGGGCCACTGTGGGAAAGTGAGAAGTTAACCTTCTTCTCACTTTCTTACCCACAGTAGCTTTGAGCCTTGAGACTAGGCCGTTACAGGTTGGGCTGTGGGCAATAGAGAGTGGGGTCATGGGGACCCAGGAGTGTCCCTCTGTGTCACGAATGTCTTTCCTTGGAGGGGATAGGTTGATCGCTATCCAGGCAACGCTGTCGGATGGAGCCCAGTGTTCCGGGTCATCTGACGGTGGGTTGGAGACAGACTGGAGGTGGGGCAGAGCTCCGAGGGTGACAGGGTGTTGAAGGGACTTGGCTTCAGGGACTCAGAATGGAGCGCTGTGCCCAGTACATTCTCATTGTTTGTCAGGGCACACACCCTGACTAGCCTGGACCCGGACCCGCATCCGGACCCGCTACATTTCCCACACACACTCCCGCACCACATGCTCCGTGCACCACATGATCCGGCCCCGGATCGTGACTTCCGGATATTCCCGGAAGTTTTCCTGATATGGTGGCTGTCATATCCATCCCCGGCCATCGACTTCCAGTCCCTCCGATCCCTCCGTTCCAACTCCGCTCCTCCCTCACCAACCTCGGAGCCCCCATATTCCGCAATCCTCTTGGCACCCCTCGATGGTCACCACCCCCTCATTTCAATTTATTACCTACGCCTCCCTAAGTACGGAGCCCCGAAGACTTCCGGACAGCTCCAACGCCCGCTAGCGCACCCCCGCCTCCGCTGGGCAATACACTCGCCTGCCCTGCAGAGCCCACCTTCGGGCCTATCCCTCCTTTCCGTTTCTGGGTTATCGCCTGCCTTTCTGCTAACCCCGTGAACCGACTTGTCGGTAATATTCAGTCGGCTAATGTTTAAACCCCGTTAGCTCCGCTCCGTTCGGCTCCGCCAATTGCGGAACCATCTCCGCTGTAACCATATATATATCCCACTTGTACATAGGTTACGCCCCAGTAGAAAAATCAACTAGAGTTACCCCCCTAGGTTCTAATTGCCAGTCAGTAAGTTAGGGCACGGACGTGTCACTAGGCACAGCACTCTTGGCAGAAGTCGCTGAGGCCGAAGCCCTCCGTTACGGAGACATCCCTTCGTCTCGAATCTGGTCTCTGACAGTGGCCACTGTGGGAAGACGAGAAGTTAGCTTCCTTCTCATCTTCTTACCCACAGTAGGTTGTGCCCTGGATAGGGCTGGTTACACCAGTAGGCTGTGGACCATAGGGGAGGGTCATGGGGACCCAGGAGTCGTCCCCTGACATTGTCCCCATTTGTCAGGGGAGCTGGCGACAGAGGAACCAAGGCCGCCAGCAGAAGGGGGCTGGAGGCCCCCCCCTCACTACTTAATGGAGGAGGCATTAGTGAAGGTCAATTGTTTGTCATGCGATTCGTTGGGTGTGATACCCAGGCATCTCTGGGAGTGCCTGTTACTCGGTTCTTAGGAGCGACAGACAAGTGGGACGTGATAGACGTCCTGGAAGAGGTTATTGGAGGGCTGAAGACTGTTTATATTATAACTGAGGGAACTATTTACTAGAGGGGTACGCTGTTGTGGGGACAACCCATGCACTGCAAAAAGTCGGATTCTGCAGAATTTGGCCACCAAGATACACCACATACCCTCTGACACTCCCGATGCTCATTCTATCACTATCCAGCACTCCATAAACTCATTCCTTATTTTTTCCTTATTTTTCCCATCATTCTCAACAACCCCAAGCAAAATTCCCATGCCCAACCATGCTGCCAATTCCACCCCATCTCCAGATCTCCATAACCACACATACAACCCAGCCGTTTTTCTATCCGATAGTGATGCTATACCTTCCTCCTTTACCCATGGAGCACTTCCCAGAATGGCAACCCCATATTCAGATGGCTCAGCATGGTGTATAGCCTCATGTGGTCTTGACAGCACTGGTCAATGGCCACATCTCAAGAAGTACTGCACCAATTGGGATGAATGAGGGCTCGTTGGAAAGCTGGAGACGAGGAGATTGCTGACGGGAGGATAGGCGGGCGCTGTGGCGAAGTGTTGCGGAGTTAACTTTCACAATTCCCATTTCGGACCCGTTATCATATATTCCCCATTCATTCATATTTCTCCTATCAGGGGGTTCCACGGCAGGCCAGATTGGTCTAAACTGAATGACCAGACTGAGTCTAGATTGGATAAGATTGGTCCGAGTCTTGAGGTGGACTTTAGTTGCAGTTTAGACCAAACCAAAAGCGTTCACAGTGAAGGGGTCTAAACTGAAGTCTAAACTCGATTCCTGTCACATTCCTTATGTCCGTCCATAAGTCAGGTGATCCTCCTTGTCCTCGTCTGTTGGCTGGCTGTCTTCATGTCCGATATCAACAGCAACATTGAATATGGGAATCGGTGAACCCATCATCCTGTTAGGATCTGCAGTCCCACTGGTGGTTAGGGACCGAAGGCCCACTGGGCACTCAATTGCTGACACAGTGTGTCTATGCCATGCAAGTGATTGCCCACAACTAACTTCATGTTGTCCTTTGTGTTTCGCTTTTTCACTTTGATTATTATGTATGGCAACAGTGGCATAGTGCCCCCTGATTGTACGATGTTTTGGTCCTCAGGTAGGGGATCCTTATGCTTACACTTAAGGCCTGTTGTTATGTAGCACTCAGTGGGGACACTTGGATAACAGGAAAAATGATCATAATGTGTAACTGTACAGTGATGAACTAATAACAAGACATCAGACATAAGTAATGGAAAATGGAATGTGAAAGGATATGGTATGCACAACTATGCGTGAAACACTGTAGCATCAAGACAAAGGTAGAAAGGGGTATGATATCTACTAAAGATATGAGCATGGAGTGCATACCGGTACATTGTCATGGCTTGCTCCTCCAACACGGTCCCTTGGTGGCATATCTGTGACTGGGTCTGATGGAAAAACGGTAGGACGGGAACTGGGGATATGTAGATAACTGTATTGGAAAAGGAACTGTACAGTGTTTAGACCATTTGGGGCATGTGAGCCTCAACAGCTAAACTGGCAAAACTGACAAGTTTTGATCAATTGTGGGTCAGTTTAGGATTTCAGTTTAGACACCTGTTTAGACCAATCCTGCCTACCATGAAACCCCCTATTGTTTCTTTGTTCCCAATTGGATATTCATCATTTACAGTTGCCTAACGGCCCGTTTACATTCCCCCAGTCCATTCATTCCATTTCCAACTCATATAAAATAGATAATAGCTTGTACATAACAAGTTAGTACTGAATAGACCCGTGAAGGGACAAGCAGAAGTTACATCCAAGTGGCAAAGACGCCATCCACGACCCTAATGCCCCCTCTGAGCTAGTTGCTTACGTCTAAGACCCCTCTCATCATAATACTCAGCCTTGACGTCCAAGAGAGATGTAGGTGAGTGTTTGTTTGAGCTTCTAGCAGACCCGGTAGCGCCCCAGGACCCAAAACCCGGCCCCATGAACCACACCCGTGCACACTACCACCCTCCCCCTTCTCTCTGTCTTGAGTCTAGGCGATAGACCTGTTACAATGCGCATACATATAGCAGAAAACAGTTGGATCCGAAGGAAAACAAAGGTTACCAAGGGGAAGGGGAAGTAAATAGAAGAAGACCACAAGACAAATAGGAATAGGCAAAGAGCCCAAATTATGTCTGAAGTTTGTGGAGTGAGAGAAATAAAAGCCAACTGAATGGCAAGGTCTGGAAGCGTCTATGAACAAGCAGGGAACTACAGAGAAGAGGCGTCCAGAAAGGTCTGGAGCCCAGAAGTTGTAGTCCAGAAGATTGGGGTTGTAGAAAATATCAAATGATAAAACAATAAGATTATCGAGACCAGAGGTAAGGAGGTACCGGAGGTAGGAAGGGGGATGGAATGACAAGTTGGGATTCATCAACAATGAGCAAGCCCATCTCCTTTGAACAAGGGGTCCGAGGAGGTGGAGGTATGATGGTAGAGGTCCGGAGGTGCTGCAGACATAGGTGGGTGGCAGAGCGGGAGAGAGTCAAAAGAGGAGGTAGTCCTTGGGTCATTGGCATCAACTGGAGGCAGTGGAGAGAGATTGGGAGGGCTGGTGGAGGTCATAGGAGTCATGTATGGATAGAGCGGGGGGAGGTGGAAGATCTGGGATATGACACTCTGGGCCCTTGCCCTCACCTCCTTTCAGATGCACCTAGAGTCTAACCCTTGACCCTCAGTGTAGTTCCCATCTGTATTTCCCATTGTCTACATTTGGACACTTTTGTTCCATTTCTGTCAGGGCATGCCTTCTGGGTGTCATATCCGTGCATATCCGATTCCGACCCGACTCCCGGACCTCCTTCTTCACCACCTCCAGAGTCCTGCCCTACTGCTGCCCGTTCTGATATTCACCCTCGGTCCTGACATCACACCTCCTCTCACCCCCCCCATGTCACCTCCACTCCTCCGTCCCTCTCCTGTCCTATCTCCATCCGCTCCGATACCTACCTCGGACCGAACACCACCCCTCTTGCCACCCTCCTACTACTCCTCCTCCCACTCCTCCGCTTCCTCCCCACAACACCTCCACCCTTCCATCACCCTCCTACTCTTCTCCCATCCACTCCAATACTCACCTTCGGACCTGACACCTTTCCTCTCCTCCACACCTTTCCTCCTTCCTCCTTCCTGTCAGGATCCGGACCCCAGCTGGGAGTGGCTGGAGGGCGAGGTCAGGTGTGGAAGCTGGGGTACTCTCCCCAGGTGCTAACTCGAAGTCGCTGAGGGGACTGGCCTCAGCCTTCACAAGGAATGAGCTGTTATTCATTGAAAAGCGGGTAAGTACACTTGCCTTCACAGGGAATGAGCTGAGAAGAAGGGTAAGCTTCTCAGCCCCCTGTGAGGCCGACACAAAAGGACCCTAGGAACTATACAGTTCCCGCTTGCTGCCGACTTTCCATAACGGGTGTGACCCGTGGGAAAGTTCTGGGTGAGCTGCTCGCCCAGAATGTTCCCACGGGTTTGCGCGCGCGTGTCATTATGTGAAACAGTGGGGGGAAGGATAAGGGGAATGGGGGAATGTGGAGAGAGGGTGGTTAGGAGAAGGGTGAGGGTGTCTGAGGGTGAGTGGGGTCAAGGGCTGTGCCCTGACACTTCCTCCCTCTCCCCTCTGGCCCTCTTCTGTCGACCCCCCGCCAAAGTTATGACCTTCTGCTGCTGTGCCGTACTTCATACTTGAACACCGCTCGTACCTTTGCTCCAAGCCTCCGTCATAGCTCCTACCTCGGACTTTGACTCCACCTCGGCCTTAGTCCATTGCATTGGTGACCTCATACTACTTAAACTCAGATCCCCTTTGTTTCCTTGTGCTTTCACCCTCCCATTATATATATCGGCACCTGTACATACTCGTTTTAGGCCTTAGTCTAAAATCGACCTGAAATGCCCCCTAGAGACTTCCTGCTCGCCTCCTATGAAATTAAGGACCAAATGGACAAACAGCAATGGCACAGCACTCCGCTTGAGTCGCTGAGGCCAAGGTCCCTCCTTGCTAAGTCTCTGGTTCCCCTCCGGAATCGTCTGCCCTCGCCCAGTTCTAACACTGGGCAGCAGCATAAGTAGTGCAGTGCCATTTGGCCCAGTGTAGGAGAATTAATGGTCACCCTATGAAAACTCATTATGTAAATATGCCAGAAAAATCACAAAACCCTCAGATGACAAGTAGAAATGAGAGGATAGAAGAACTTGAATTTTAACGAATTTTCACGAATTCTTTACGAATTTCCATGAATTTTTATGAATTTCTACAACTACATACAACAAATATGAAGATAGAAAATTATTCAAGCTTAGCATCAACAAGATGGAATGCTCGGGAGAATTTATAGCGAATATCAAACTAGGAACAAGGTCAATTGGGTAAGATCTGACTATAAAACCAACCAGAAAACCTCCACAGAAACTGCTTTCCCATGCCTGCACATGTAGCTGAGGCTGGAAGTACCACAGAACCAGGATTCCATAGGAACCAATGCAAAACTCGATGTTATGTTTATAATAGGGAATGTTGATGCCTTTTAGATAGACTCAAGGAAGGCAATTTCAGGAAAAACTACCAATAGATGATGGAGAAGCTGAAATTCATGGGAAGCGAGGACAACATTCAAAAGACAAGTGGGAGAACAACCAGTAACAACCGAGATGAGTTTGACAGCTCATTGAGAAGAAAGGGATCTATTCTTAATCCAGCAAATTTTCATAGTAAAAGGTTCATGCATCAATGAGATATTCATTAATGGGTTCAGTGACATTGTGTCATGACCCAGCATTGTAACAGGTCTATCCAGCTAGACTCATAACTCAGGTCTGGGGGGGTAGGTCTCTCTCTAGTGTCAGACAGATGTAGTGGGGTCCTTGGGTACGGTGCTGATAACCCTCTCTAACTAACTATGCAATGTCATGGAAGAGTCCAATACAATCAAAAGGAAAGTCACATGCATGAATGATTGAAAATAGTAAAGAAAATAAATAAAAGGACATATCTCCTCAACCAAATCCGACGATCCTAGACTCGTCAGAACCACCTCCACCACTTCTACAACTCCTACTATTACCCCAACTCACCAATCCTAATCCATGATGCAGTAGAGGGTGAAGTGTGCAATGAGGCTTGTTTTAACCTGCATGGACTTGTCCCCACAACATACTCAGACGACCTCCTCCCCAACCTTTTCCCATGCCCAAACACTCCCTGCACACTCCGCTCGCCACCCATCGCCATCTAACCACTCCCCACCACGTCTCAACATCTCCTCCCCTAATTGTCGTTGAACAACTCCAGTGCAGAGTGCTGCAACCTCTTGTTCCATGTTTCGCTGCACCTGGATATCTCGCAGCGAAGGTCACATTAACCTTTGCTGTCTTAACCATGTGCCTCTTTGTTTGTTTTCCTTCTTCTTTCTTCCGCCCACAATCTCTGCGAGATCTGGCAACTTACTCTCTATTCAGTTCTCTAGCGCTTATATACAGCTTGTAACTATTGCTTGTACAGTAGTTCAAAATCAACTAGAATTCCCCCCCTAGCTTACCTCTGCTCCCTGTAAGACCGCTGCCTTCTGCAGTATCAGGACTGCATTGAGAACAAGGTGCAACACTCCTCCCTGAGTTGTTGAAGCCAAAATCCCAGCCCACCTGCCTAAGTAGCCTCGACCTCAAGATCGGTGAGGTTGACCCTCACTAAAGCTCAGTCATAGGATGCCTATATCTTTAGTGGCCAGTGTTCAGTCGCTGACAGCTATCATCAGCAAGACCCCACATGGTTCTGACACATTGAAGTCATAGCTCAGGGAATAGCCGACGTTCACGCAAAATCATATTAAAACACATAACAAAATTTACATGAAAGATATGATAAATCTACCACTAAGCAAGGTTTCAGACCAAACAGCCCAGCCATTGTGAAGTTATGCCAGTGATGGGAATAGAGTATCCCACACTATGTCAAAGGACATGTGAGGGTGGCAATGCAAAGGGAACTGGCCATTGGAACTGAGATCTGCACTTTGGCAGATTGCAAAGACCAATTTCTGTTGAAATATGGAAGACTCCAGTCAAAACAAAGCACAGAGAACACAAAAACACCTTAGATCATGAGGGAAAAATCTGAAATAAATCATGGAAGCCCATATTAAGGATACAAAGACCCATGCATACAATAAATCCCGAATAATTAAACAGAAATGTTGCCCACATACAAATGAGTGTGAGAACAACACATGTGATTACCGATTGTGTGTGCAAACTTTTGCTAACTGACAAATACCGAGAGTTAGAGTATGACTTTATTGTTAGAAAGGTTGGATTAAATGAAAATAACATTCAGAAATGAGTGAGATATAAGGACATGAAGTTGGTAACCTGAAGACATGCAGGAAGACAACTTCTAGAGGTCCCAAGCCCCAAATAAAATGCTATCATTGAGGACGACTTATTATAACAACAAACACTACATACAAAGGACTGGTGTCATATCCATACATACCCAATCCTGAACTGACTCCCAGACCCTCATCCTGGTCACCCCCGGAGTCCTACCCTATCTCTGTCCACTCCGATACTCACCTCAGACTGAACATCACTCCTCTCACCACTCTCCTCCTCTTACTCCTCACGACACCTCCACCCTTCTGTCACTCTCCTATCCTACTTCCGTCCACTCCGATATTCACCTTCGGACCTGACACCATTCCTCTTCCACTCCTCTCCCCACTCCTTCCATCACTCTCCTTCCTCTGACCCTCTCCCACCAAACCTCTGCCAAGTTACGGCCGTGTGCCGCTGTCCCATACCCTGTACTCAGGCACTGCTTGTACCTTCGCTCCAAGATCCCATCATAGTTCCAACCTCGGACTTTGACTCCACCTCAGCTTAAGTCCATTGCATTGGTGACCTCATACTACATAAACACCAATGCCAACATTCCTTGGACTTCCAACCCTGCCTCTGTAACCTCTGTAAGCTCCGCAACCTCCAAGCTCCATGGATCATACTCGGCACTTTCGCTGCTTGTAATGTATCTTTCTGTCAGAATCAGGATTATTGTCAGAGTCGGGCAGACTGTCAGAGTCGGAAATGCTGTCAGAAGATGGACTGAAGACAGTTTGGGTTTCTGTCTGAGTTGGGGTTGGAGATTGTGGCAGAGGTCTGTTGGAGCATGCACGTGCGGATATGTGGGCAGAAATGTGTGGCACGTCCGGAAGCGCTGTTCAAGGTTAGCAGAGTGGGATTGCGGCCTCAGCAACTCAGGTGGAGCGCTGTGCCCTGAGCTTGACGTTTGGGGGAGATCCTGTATTTACAGACTGACACTTACAGTGGACTTCAAACAAGACTTGTGGGTGGAGTGGACCTGTAGGAGGAGCGCAGACTCCACGAGCATGGACTCAGAGGGGGGGAGCCCCCTTTGCAGAAGGAGGGACTCAGACCAGACAGGGGGGTACTCTAGTTGATTTCAGACTGAGGTCCCTGAAAGTATTTACAAGGTATAAGTAGGTAAGAGAAATCAAAGAGGGACCAGTCAGTCCGGTGCGGAAATAAGCGGAGATGAGCAGGGACTTATCAAACTAAACCAAGGATGAGAACCCGGGAAATGGGAGGCAAGGAATGAATAAGGTCAAAGTGGATCAAGTACCAATATTGACAGATTAAATGAATGAATAGGAAAGTGCAATAGCACATGGATCAAGTGCCAATATTGGCAAGTTAAGCGAATGAAATGGGTGAACATAATAGGCACTTGGCAAGGAATGAATGAATGCTGCCGAGTAGCAAAAGGCCAAAGGGAAAGCAGGGTCGGTGCATGGCACTGACACAAGTCTGCGAAATGGGATGCGGGAATCAGCGTGGTGCTGATAAGTCCGCAACAGAGGGTGGTCTGTCAGTGCTGTCACAAATGAGGACAGCATGATGGCCAGCAAAGGTATGGAGGGGAGTGTTGACCTGACTACAGGGTGTGGAGGTCAACCAGGAGTGGCAGGGGTGCAGAGGGTGCAGAGGTGGGCAGAGGTCCGGATGTGGAAGATGTGTGGAATATGGAAGATGCAAAATATGCAGAGGATGCGGAGGCAGGGATGTGAGATTTGTTGGCAAAGTCTCACTTGGTAGGGCAGGGGGCCAGACATTGGATTGAGGGCTGGTTGGATCAGGTTTTGGGTTGGCAGATTCGCCTATTGGCATTGATTCGCCACTGGTGGAGCCCTGGGATTTGTCGGTCATGACACTTTCACACTTTCCCCTCATCCTTATTTGGACTGCTGCTTCTCTCCATTCTAGCCAGTTAGTCATCATCCCCACTTCACCTCATCCTCCTGCCCCTCTGGGCTTCGCCCTTCCTATCTCCTTTCGGAAGTACCACAGGTTCTGACCTGTGACCTTCGGCACTGCTCCACTTCTGTTATCCCTTTGTTCCTGTTTGGATGCCTTTGTTCCAATTCGGACCCCCTTTGTTTCCTTTGTGCTCTCGTCTCCCTATTATATACAGACACTTGTACATACTCATTTTGGACCTTCAGTCTAGAATCAACCTGAAATGCCCCCTAGAGACTTCCTGCTCACTGCTTCTGAAATTAAGGACCAAATGGACAAACAGCAATGGCACAGCGCTCCACATGAGTCGCTGAGGCCAAGGTCCCTCCTTGCTAAGTCTCCAGTTCCCCTCCAGAATCGTCCGCCCTTGCCCAGTTCTAACAACTGGGATGCAATAATACAAATGGGAACCAGGGGAAATGGACAAAAAACTATGAAAAACACATTCATTTGTTCAATTCTTAACTATGTCCAAGTATTTTGTTATTTGAACCATTTCACTCATTTATAATTTCAAATCTCATTTCAATTAAATGTCACTGGATAAAAATAGAACAAATCAGCTGAAAGTCATAGCAAACTTAATGGTAAACAGGAAGAATTTGAAATAAACTGTGACAAATGCAGTGCAGTCAAATTCTAATTAAAATATTAAAATAGCTTAGGTGAGGAAGGACAATAAGAATTCGAGGTGCAGTCTGACTGCAGTAGGGCTGCAGTTCAGCACAGCTGAGTGCAGTAGAACTATGTGTGAAAATTTCATTTCTATTCAGTTGGAGGAAAACGAGAACCTTTCTGTGACTTTCTGCACTCAGAGAAGATAGAGTATTATTTGTCTCAAGCATTTCTGGTTATCACTCCAGTGCAAAAAAGTGAAATACAGTTAAAGATTGCCACTGTAGTAAAAGGCAGCAATTAGGGAGAGAGATATTAAGTAATATTTCAACAGGGGAGCTGGTTAACACTCCAGATTTCAAAAGTGTAAACAAAACAGTTATAATGATCAAGCAATAGAAATTAGACAAAAATAAGACAAGGCCAAGGGACACTTCAGACACAATCGACAGAGTAGAATCTTTGAAAATTCACCAAGTAGAAGATTTATTTCAGGTAAAATCCCAAATTTAACAATCCTACACAGAATTACACCTAGTGTCATATCCATTCATGGCCATCATCCTCCACTACCTCCGATCCTTCTGGACTACCTCTGCTCCTTCATCACTAACCTCAGAGCCCCTGTGTTCCGCAATCACCTCCAACCCTGTTAGATACAGGTGGATTCGGATGACTCTGGAGTGGAATCGGAGACTTAGCAGGACCTCGGCCTCAGCAACTCAGGCGGAGCACTGTGCCATTGCTGGTTGTCCTGGGGGTCCCTAATTTCAGATCTAGCAGAGGGAAAGTCTCTTGGGGGCATTTCAGGTCGATTTCGGACTGAGGTTACAAGTTACTATGTACATTGTATAAAAGGAGGGGTCCGGAATCAAAAGGAGCAAGGGTACTCGGAAAGGAGACAAAGGGAGCTGGAAAGAGGAACAACACCGAGGGTCAAGGGTTTGACTCAATGGTGTTTCCCAAAGGAGGAGTGAAGGGCCAAGGCCCAAGGAGGAAGGAAGGAGGATGGGAGTGGGGAATGGCTGACTGACTGAATAGAAAGGAAGCAGCAGCCCAAATAGGAATGAGGGAGAATAGCGGAATTGAATGGAGCAATGCAATAGTTGCAAGGTCTGATATAAGTCCGGAAAGTCCGAACTCGGAAGTTAAACTCCGGGATATTGGCAAACATAATTAAATGGAATGAGCTAACCAATACAATGGGTATAAGCGGAGGTGGGGTCAAAGTCCAAGGTTGGAGCTAAGACCGGAGGTTCCGGAGATGGAGACATGAATGGGATTCCAGAGTGGAGGTCCGGAGTCGGGAGCATAGGTGTTGCATGCTCATCTGGAAGGTGTCAAGGTTGAGGTCGGACCCGGAATGTTCCGGAGTCGGACCGAAGGTGGTGTTGGAGCCGGAGGTGGGATAACCTCTTGGAAGTTGGCAAGGAGGAGGTGGCAGAAGGGAAGTAGGACTCTGGAAGTCAGTTTCGGAGTTCCGGGAGCCCGGAGCGGAGGTCGGGATTGTACAGATATGACAGACCCCTGTCAGGGACAGCTCCGAAAGCGGCGAGGTCCCGGTGCAAGGGACTCGATGGGACAGGTGTCGGCTATGCATAGCAGCAGTCCCATCGCGGGGTGAGCGTCCCCGACCACTTAGGCTGAAGTGGGAAGTTGAGAAGAAGGCTGCTTCTTCTGTTCCCACCCCAGGTGCTATTATATACATGTGGTCAGGGTCATGTGGAGGAGGCCACGTCATCTCTGCGCACAGCCACACCTTCCCGGGTGTCTCCGCAGGAGATCCCAGAGGTAGCTGCTCGGTAGGCAGGAGTGTGCGCGGTGCATGCAGCGATCAGGGGAACGGGATTAGGTACGTAGTGATACATGGAGAAAAGGGAAATCGACCATAGAATAGAAATAGAGAGAAAGGGGAAAAGTGAGGAAGGAGGGGCGGGGGGTGATAGCGGGGGAAGCGGAGTAGGGCAGTGCGGCGTGGGGCATGGGGTCAGGCAGGTGTGCCCTGACATCACCCCCCCCTTAAGCCGCTTTGCCTCGAAGCGGCTGGGCGGTTCTCCTTCTCTCTCCCCGGGGCGTGGGGGTGCGTTCGATGGAACTCCTCAACTAGGTCGGAGGCGTGGGTCAGGTGGTCACACGTGAGCCATTGGTTTTCCAAGTGTGGCCAGCCTGTATACTTTACCAGGTATTGGAGTTTTTGGCATAGCCACTTAGAGTCCAGGATTTTCTCGACCTCATACTCCTCTTCTCCATCTACGAGGTCTGGGCCCAGGCAGGGGTCAGCGGGGCGTTCCACGATTTCATCAGGGCGGTGCGGTCTGATGTTCGTCATGGATACAACTGGGTGGATCCCTCTTTGTCAGGTGGTGAGCTGGAGTTTGGCAGTGGCGGGGGAGACGACTTTAACAATCGTGAAGGGGCCAGTCCATTTATGGTCTAGCTTCTTGGTTGGGCGATCGGTTGTGTAATTCTGGGTGCTGAGCCAGACCCGGTCACCTTCTTGGTACGTAGGGGCCGCCTCGCAGTTCCGGTCATAGTAGTGGGCCATCTCGTCCACTGCATGCTCTAGCGCCGCCTTCGCCTCTTCCTGCATCTTCATCATCCTCGATGAGAAGGTGTCAGCAGCTTCTACCTCAGATGTGCATGTGGGTTCTGTCCCCATCCTGGGGTGTTGGCCGGTATCGAGCTCAAAAGGGGTATGGCAGGTGGAGGAGTGGATGCGGTTGTTATAGGCGAACTCCGCTAGTGGGAGCCAGTCCACCCAATCATCTTGGCAGTGGTTGACAAATACTCGAAGGTAGGCTTCCACTTCCTGGTTTACTCGTTCTGTCTGCCCATCCGTTTGGGGGTGATAAGGGGTCAAAGGGGTGAGCTTGACGCCGAGGAGGTCCGTGAGTTCTTTTGAGAAGCGTGAGACAAAGGCGCTCCCTCTGTCACTGAGGATTTCCTCTGGGAGGCCGTGGTGCTTCCAGATGTGTTCAAGGAAAAGCTGCACAATTCCCGCTGAGTCCACCGTTGTCACTGTTGGGATTGCGTGGATGCGCTTGGATAGGCGATCCACTACGACCAGCACAGCATTGTAACCCTTTGACTCGGGGAGTTCTCCGATCATGTCCACCGAGATCACTTGCCAGCAGCGAGCGGGGATCTTGTTCGGGATGAGCTTCCCCACTTTACGGGAGGGGAAGGATTTGACATGGTTACAGGTGTCACATCCACGTACGTACCGCCCGACATACTCCACCATCCGTGGCCACCAGTAGTTGCAGGAGATGAGTTCCAGGGTTTTCCACCGCCCCAGGTGCCCCATCGCCCACGCGTCATGGTGCAACCGCACCAAGTCATGGCGGAGTTGTGGGTCTTTCAGCACGTATACTTTTCCTCTGTACAGAACCAGCTCTCCTTGCTTCTCCCACTCATCTGACCTCAGCGTGCCTTCCCCAAGTTCTCGCTTTGCCTTCACCACCTTCTCATCTAGGTCCTTTGCCCTGCCAATCCTCTCAAGGATAGTCATCCCTTCGCCTTCCACTAAGACCACCTCCGCTGCACGGGCCTCAAACCAGGCGGGTTGGAGGAGAGTTAGCCCTTCGTTGTCGTCTTTACCTTTTGGGTGGTCAGCGCAGCGTGAGAGCGCATCGGGTTTTCCCATGAGTTTCCCAGGGCGATGGATGAGGGTGAAGTGGAACTGGGAGAGGAAGAGTGACCACCGTGCTTGGCACCGGTTCAGCTGTTGCACGGTGTGGAAATACCCTAGGTTGCGGTGGTCGGTGTAGACATCCACTTTCTCCTCCGCTCCTTGTAGGAAGTGCCGCCATTCCTCGAGGGTGGGCACTATTGCGAGCATCTCTTTGTCATACACCTCGTAGTGGTGCTCTACATCCATGAAACTCTTGGACATGAAGGCCACAGGGTGGAACTCCCCATCTGTTTGGGGCTGGGATAGGACCGTGCCAGTTGCAAAGTTAGAGGCGTCGCACTCAAGCTTGAAGCGGCCTGTATCGGCAGGGAAGGTGAGGACCGGGGCGGAGGTGACAGCGTCTTTTAGTGCGCGGAAAGCACGGTCCTCGTCTGGTCCCCAGGCCCATGCTTTGGTTTTCCGGTCAGCGCATGGAGGGGGCGGGCTGTCTCGGAGAAGTCCTTGATAAACCGGCGATAGAAGTTGACGAATCCCAGGAAGGATTGTACCTCTTTGACCTTGGTCGGGGTTGGCCAGTCAAGAACTCTGCAGATTTTCACAGGATCCATCATGACGTTTCCCTCGGAGATGATGAGGCCAAGGTACTCGATCCGCTTCTGCTCAAACTTACATTTCTCTGGCTTTAGGAAGAGTCTCCGCTTCCGCAGCGTCTCTAGGACCTCTCGGATGACCTTCTGGTGCTCCTCTAGGGTGGCTGTGAAGATCAAGATGTCATCCATGTAGCAGATGACAACCTCTCGATCGATGAAGTCTCGGAGAATGTCGTTCATCATTGTCTGGGGAACGTCGCTGGGGAGTTACACAGGCCAAAGAACATGATGGTAGGCTCGAACAATCCCCTGTTGGTTGAAAACACCGCTTTCCACTCATCGCCATCCTTGATGCGGACATTGTTAAATCCCCAGCGCAGATCTAGCGCCGAGAAGTATTTGGCATTTCGGAGGTGTGCGAGGACGTCCGAAATGAGTGGGAGGGGATATGAGTTTTTGACCGTGATCTCGTTGAGCTTTCAGTAATCTTGGACTAGGCGCAACGATCCATCCTTCTTCTTGATGAAGAAGACTGGTGCTCCCATCGGGGATTTGGACGCCCATATGTGCCCGTTCTGCAGGTTCTCGTGCAGGAACTTGTCCAGTTCCTTCTGCTCTGGCCGTGACAGGGGGAAGGTCCTCCCCCTTGGGAGCTTGGCATCTGGCGCTAGGTCTATTGCGTGGTCCCAGGGCTTCCATGGAGGTAGCTGGTCGAAGGCCTCTTTCGAGAATACGTCTCTGAAGTCCTGGTACTGCTCTGGGACTAGCGCTTCGAATGGCGCTGGCTCCGCCTCCGGTTCACGGGCCTCCTGGGCCATCCGCTGGGATGGCATTGTGGTCGCTCTCAGCTCGTGTCCCCACCCCGGAGGAATGATAGCGGCGTAAATCCCATCTCCAGGTTCCACCATGGGGTCTGGGTCAGCCTGTCCCCATACTGACTGGCAGGAGGATGGGCAGCGGGACATAGTGACCTTTTGCCGTGTCCAGTCTACCTCTGGGTTGTGGTGCAGCAACCACAAGTGTCCTATGATGAGGGACTGCAGCCCAAGGTTCGCGATGGCGAAACGGGCCCGCTGTGCCCCCTGAACGTCAGGAGGGCCTCTAGTTCCTCAGTTATGGCCCCGTTCTCGTTTGGGGTTCCGTCGACGTTGCGAACAGGGATGGGTTCTGGGAGCGGGGTCGTCTCAAGCCCATGCTTCCTAATGAACTCAGGGCTTACAAAGTTCCCAGTGGCTCCCGAGTCTAGGAGCGCTGATACGGAGATGGTGGCGAGGGAGGTCAGGGTGGTCAGCTTTACAGCCATGTTGAGGGATCTGGGGGGTTGCTTGGACAGCATGTAGATGGCAGGTGATGGGACCGCTACCTTCGGCGCTGTGCTTGGGGCTTCTTTGCCCTTACTACTCGAGGACGCGATTTTCCTCTTTTTCTTGGCGATGACTCGGTGGAATTTGGATGTCGGCACTGGCTTAGGTGCCTCACAGTATCTACACGAGCTACTACTATCGCCTACAGGCAGCCGGAGCACGTCCCTCACTGGTCGCCTTCCTGAAAATCCTCTTGGGGCTCTGTCTCTTGCCCGTCTCCTCCATCTGTTTCTGGTTCGTCTACCAACTGCCTTCTCAGCCCTTCCATGAGTGCCCTGAGGTCCTCTGGGTGCATTCGCCTGGCTCGGCAGATTTTTGGTTGCAGGCAGTCTCGTGCGACATGCCCCGGTGCATTGCAATTATAGCACAGCCCATTCCGTCTCTGGTCTATCCTCGAGCGGTCAAGGTCCATGGGCTGTGGTCCTCCTCCTGCCACAGGGTGTGCTGCGGGAGGCGGTGGTGCAGCAGGGGCTGGGGGGCGTAGGGGTGGAGGAGCTGGGCACACTTGCGGGAAGGTAGTAGGGAGCGGGGGTCTCGTGGGTGGGAGTTGGGGTCTACCTGGGGGCAGGCAGGGCTGCGTTGCCTGGAAGCGCCGCCACTGGTTGTCGAGGAGGGTGGCCTCGCATTTCCACTCGGCCCAGGTAGTCGGCATGGGGTGGAGGCGGTAGATGCTCTCTCGGAGCCGGGAGTTGATTGCCTGCTCGAAGCGGTCTACTAGCCCTATGTCTCCTAGCTGCAAGGCGGGGCCGAGGATCTCGAACTCTTGGATGACCTTGTCCACAGAGTCGGTGCCTTGTCGCAAGGTGGCCAGCTTCTGCCTGGCTGTGGCTTCGCAGTTCGGGTCTTGGAACATGGTGTCGAGTTCCGTGTTGAACTCATCCATGGTAAGCCCGGGGGAGCCCGTTGTCAACAGCGCGATGGTACGCTGCATCGCCCATGCTCCCACAGTCCCTCCCTTCATGTAAGACAGGACAAAGAGGATCTGGGAGAGGGCGTCAGGAAACTCCGCCGCCCGAACATGGAAGTAGATGCCGCATTCAGCCTTGAAGTGGTCAAGGTCTTCGGTTGCTCCAGAGAAGGGGGTGGGGGGGGCAACTTTGGGCGGTTTGGGTCTGGGGGCGGGTGTGGGTGCCGGTGCGGGCGCAGCTGGGGGTTGGCTCTGGACTTGGCTTTCTACGATGGCCTGGAGCTCTTGGAATCGGGACAGCAGCTCGTCATACTGCTCTTCGGTCACCATAGCGGGGGAGATGGGGGAGGCAGGGGAAATGAGGTTAAAGCCTTCTTCTGCTGTCAGGGACAGCTCCGAAAGCGGCGAGGTCCCGGCGTGAGGGACTCGATGGGACAGGTGTCGGCTATGCATAGCGGCGGTCCCGTCGCGGGGTGAGCGTCCCCGACCACTTAGGCTGAAGTGGGAAGTTGAGAAGAAGGCTGCTTCTTCTGTTCCCACCCCAGGCACTATTATATACATGCAGTCAGGGTCACGTGGAGGAGGAGGCCACGTCATCTCCGCGCACAGCCACACCTTCCCGGGTGTCTCCGCAGGAGATCCCGGAGGTAGCCGCTTGGTAGGCAGGAGTGTGCGCAGTGCGTGCAGCAATCAGGGGAATGGGGTTAGGTACATAGTGGTACATGGAGAAAAGGGAAATTGACTGTAGAATAGAAATAGAGAGAAAGGGGAAAAGTGAGGAAGGAGGGGTGGGGGGTGATAGCAGGGGAAGCGGAGTAGGGCAGTGCGGCGTGGGGTACAGGGTCAGGCAGGTGTGCCCTGACAACCCCCTTGGTGGTCACCACCCCCTCAACTCCCTAAGTACGGAACCCCAAAGCTCTCCGGACAGCTCTGATGTCTGCTAGCACACTCCCACCCTGCTGGGCAATTCACTTGCTTGCCCTGCAAGTCTACCTTCAGGCCTATCCCTCCTATCTGTTTCTGGGTTATAGCCTGCCATTCCGCTAACCCTATAACCCAACTCATCAGTAATATTCAGTCAGCTAATGTTTAACTCTGTTAGCTCTGCTCCACTCGGTCCTGCCATTCACGGGCCCGCCCTTGCTGTATCTATATATGTATACTGTAACTTGTAGATAGGTTACACCCCAGTGATAAAATCGACTAGAGTTAATCCCCCTTTAGCCCTCGCTGCCAGTAAGTAAATTAGGGCATGGACATGTAACTAGGCACAGCACTCCTGGTCTGAGTCACTGTCATATCCATACAATCCCGACCTCCGCCCCGGGCCCCTGGAACTCCGAAACTACTCCGGAGCCCCACTTCTCTTCCGTCACCTTCTCCTTGCCGACTCCCAAGAGGTTATCCCACCTCCGGCTCCGACACCACCTTCAGTCCGACTCCGGAACATTCCGGGTCCGACCTCAACCTCGACACTTCCCAGACAAGCACACAACACCTATGCCCCCGACTCCGGACCTCCGCTCTGGAATCCCGTTTGCGTCTCTGTCTCCAGAACCTCTGGCCTTAGCTCCGACCTCAGACTTTGACCCCACTTCTGCTTATACCCATTGTATTGGTTAGCTCATTCCATTTAATTACGTTTGCCAATATTCGAGTTTAACTTCCGAGTTCGGACTTTCTGGACTTACGTCGGACCTTGCAACTATTGCATTGTCCTATTCAATTCCGCTATTCTCCCTCACTCCTATTTGGGCTGCTGCTTCCTTTCTATTCAGTCAGCTGGCCATTCCCCACTCCCATCCTCCTTCCTTCCTCCTTGGCCTTGGCCCTTCATTCCTCCTTTGGGAAACACCATTGAGTCAAACCCTTGACCCTCAGTGTTGTCCCTCCTTTCAGCTCCCTTTGTCTCCTTTCGGAGTACCCTCGCTCCTTTTGATTCCAGACCCCTTCTTATATACAATGTACATAGTAACTTGTAACCTCAGTCCGAAATCGACCTGAATTCCCCCCAAGAGACTTTCCCTCTGCTAGATCCGAAATTAGGGACCCCCAGGACAACCAGCAATGGCACAGCGCTCCACCTGAGTCGCTGAGGCCAAGGTCCTTCCATGCTAAGTCTCCAATTCCACTCCAGAGTCATCTGAATCTGCCTGGTTCTACCAGTTGCTGAGGCTGAAGCCCTCTGCCACGGAGACACCTCCTTCATCTCGCATCTGGTCTCTAACACCTAGATAAATTGAGAAATTACACTAGAGGAACAGCTCCACTTATCTGTAAGTCATTTCTCAGAGATTTTAGACTAACCCATAAAATAGAATTAGCCAAAACACTCAGATTGGTACTATAATTACAACAATTCTACTAGTACACTTCCCCATCCAAACTAAAGAACCAGGGAACAGCTTGGTGGTGGTCTCATTAGAACCTTGCAACTGACCTTCCTTCACAGGATTCCCACTTCTTCTTCACTTCTTGATCTCTGATTTGATCCGGTCTGTGGCTGTTGGCTATGATGCTGCATGATCTTCTATTATCTTTGATCTGCTTCTACCAGTTACTAGTGAGTTGCCTGGTTACCACCTCTACATGTGTACATAACCCTGCACTGGAGTGGGCATGTCCCCCAGCTTTGTTATCAACTTGGTTTCTGGGGCCTTCCTCATTGCAAGCATGCATAACCCTGACAGTTTCAGACCCCCTTTGTGTCTTGTGCTTCTGTCTCTCCATTATATATAGATGATGTACATACTTGTTTGCCCCCAGTCTGAAATTGACTAGAATGCCCCCTAGAGACTCTTCACTCACTATGTCTGAAATTAAGGACCAACAGGACAACCAGCAATGACACAGTGCTCCCTTGAGTCACTGAGGCCAAGTGTTAGAACGGGCGGATTCAGACGACTCCGGAGTGGAATTAGAGACTTAGTGTGGAAGGACCTTGGCCTCAGCGACTCAGGCGGAGCACTGTGCCATTGCTGGTTGTCCTGGGGGTCCCTAATTTCAGATCTAGCAGAGGGAAAGTCTCTTGGGGGGAATTCAGGTCGATTTCGGACTGAGGTTACAAGTTACTAGGTACATTGTATATAAGGAAGGGTCCGGAATCAAAAGGAACAAGGGTAGGATGAAAGGAGACAAAGGGAGCTGGAAAGAGGAACAACACCGAGGGTCAAGGGTTTGACTCAATGGTGTTTCTCAAAGGAGGAATGAAGGGCCAAGGCCCAAGGAGGAAGGAAGGAGGATGGGAGTGGGGAATGGCCAGCTGACTGAATAGAAAGGAAGCAGCAGCCCAAATAGGAATGAGGGAGAATAGCGGAACTGAATGGAGCAATGCAATAGTTGCAAGGTCCGACGTAAGTCTGGAAAGTCCGAACTCGGAAGTTAAACTCTGGAATATTGGCAAACGTAATTAAATGGAATGAGCTAACCAATACAATGGGTATAAGCGGAGGTGTGGTCAAAGTCCGAGGTCGGAGCTAAGACTGGAGGTTCCGGAGACGGAGACGCAAATGGGATTCCGGAGCGGAGGCCCGGAGTCAGGAGCATAGGTGTTGTGTACTTGCCTGGAAGGTGTCGAGGTTGGGGTCGGACCCGGAATGTTCCGGAGTTGGACCGAAGGTGGTGTCAGAGCCGGAGGTGGGATAACCTCTTGGGAGTCGGCAAGGAGGAGGTGACAGAAGGGAAGTAGGACTCCGGAAGTCAGGTTCGGAGTTCCGGGAGCTGGGAGCAGAGGTCGGGATTGTATGGATATGACACCAAGGTCCCTCCTTGATAAGTCTCTGATTCAATTCCGGAATTGTCCAAACTCACTGTTTCTAACAATTTGATCCTCTCCCTCCATAAATGAACACTTGCTGTCATGAAGATACAGCAATGAGACAGCTGTATAGACCATCACCATCCTCACATACTGAGCACAATGTGCTCTTGTGAACTGACACTCAGAAATGGCTGAGGTGCCAGCATTCTGGTGTAACTAATGGTGTTATTAACCATCTCCAACAACAATGGAGGGAGTGGGCGTGAGGCCTGCTAGGTGTCCATGTGCTGATGAGAATTGCACAAGTCTCTCATGGTCACTAAAGGCTGCAAGCGTAATTGCAAACTGCAATTCTCAGCAGTTTGCATTGCTGTCAAAACTTGTGAAAGATGAGATCCTAATGCAGGTGGGGCTCAACTAGAGGGGTTCCAAGAGCTCCGGTAGTGAACTGAAGCTTCTCCAGGAAGCCTGGGTCTGCAGGGTGTTACAAGAGGCTCTAAGAAGGATGCAGCCTCAGCGACTCAGAAAGGAGCGCTGTGTTAGGCACTGGTCTGGGGTCGGCACTGAAGGTCGCCATTGCAGGCCACTATAGGCCGTGATGGCCATGATGCTGTGAACAAGGCCCAAGGGTAGGGCATTTGGCCTCAGTGACTGTAAAGGAGCACTGTGCCCCCTAGCTGTCTCTTGGCCCTCATTTCAGACTCACTACCTTGCTGGGGTCAGGACTTGGGGGTCATGGTCAAATCGATATTAGAGCTAAGTGTCAGAGACCAGGTTGAGACGAAGGAGTGTCTCCATGGCAGAGGGCTTCGGCCTCAGTGACTTGTGCCAGGAGCGCTGTGCCAAGTAACACGTCCATGCTCTAACTTACTAACTGGCAACCAGAACTGCAGGGGGTAAACTCTAGTTGATTTTATTACTGAAGTGTAACCTATGTACAAGTTGGATATATATAGTTACAGCGAGGATGGGTCCGCATATGGCAGAGCCGAGCTGAGCCAAGCTAACGGGGTTAAACATTAGCCGACTGAATGTTACCGACGAGTCGGGTTACGGGGTTAATGGAAAGGCAGGCGATAACCCAGAAACGGAAAGGAGGGATAGGTGTCAGGGCAACCACACCTGACCATACAACCCCAGAACCACCTTCCCTGACCTCCCACTTCCCTCATCCTCCCATCTCCACACACCTTTTGCAACTACAGCCTGCACACGGACCCACGGGAAAAATCACGTGGGTCAAGGTGAGCAACTCGCCTTAACCCATGTGACACCTTTTCCACATCATGGGAACGTGCTCAGCTCCTACCCTTAGTCACGTTACAAACTGTATAGTACATTTCCCTTTTATAGTAGCCAAGCAGAGAATAGGGAAACTTACCCTTCTTCTCAACTCAATCCCTGCTTAGGCAAGTTGTAGCTACCTTCCATAATACATGACAACTCAATCCCCGCTTAGTGAGTTCGAGGAGCTTGGGGTAGGATCCAGCACTTGGCTGCCTGGGACACCGCAAATGTCCAGTTCTGAGGTAGGGCCGCCCCCAGACAGAGGCCAGGCCCTGACAATAGGCCCGAAGGTGGGCTCTGCAGGGCAGGCGAGTGTATTGCCCAGTGGAGGCAGGAGTGCGCTAGCAGATGTCAGAGCTGTCCGGAAGTCTTCAGGGCTCCGTACTTAGGGAGGCATAGGTAATAAATTGAAAGGAGGGGGTGGTGACCATTGAGGGGTACCGAGGGGATTGCGGAATATGGGAGCTCCGAGGTTAGTGAAGGAGCGGAGGTAGACTGGAGGGATTGGAGGGATCGGAAGTCAATGGCCAGGGATGGATATGACACTAAGGTACAATAAAGCATACAGAATAGATATAGGAAGAGGAAATGAATAGAAGCGGACCTGGGCCGAAGGCCGAAGGGTCCGGAAGCAAAAGGGAACAAGGAGCAGGGTTGGCTGCACAGCAGCTGGCAATGACCGAGGGTCAAAACAAACAGATAAATAAAGGAAGGAGCATAGGGCTGCGATAGTGGTGATGGTATTGTAGTGGCACCAGACTGGGAGTTGGGCTGGGGTCGGGCATGGGAATGGTAGCGGCCCTGTAGGGGCCAAGTGGGCAGGGTAGAGGAGTCGTGCTGGGCATGGTGCCAGAGGCAGACTCAGGGCAGGGAGGTTGGTGTGGCTGTGGGGGAGTCGGCCAAGTGTAGGGGAGCCTAGGGGCAAGCAGGGGAGTGAGCAGGGAGTCCTCAGGGAGGATAGGGCTGAGGTTGGGGCTTGCACTCACACTTGCATAGTGGGAATGGGCTCAGGTGGCATTGGGACAGGTGGCAAACGGGCTGGAATGCACAGCTGTGACACGCTGTGCCTCCATTATGTGTTTGTTAGTCCTTAATTTCAGAGGTCTGAGGTATCTTGTAAGAGGGAGACACGAGTCACTCATAGGAGGAACTTGGAGTATGTTTTAGTTGAGATTAGAACTAGAGTACAATGGGTTCTAATCTACTGGTATATATAAGAGGGAGGAGAAGCACTTTAGTCAAAGTCCAAGTGATACTGACAGGTACCAAAAGATACTGAAAGGTTCCAATATCCTTAACAGGGAACCAAGGTGTCGGGTCGAGGAGGGCAGAGTAGAAGGCCAGAAGATAAAATGGGAATGAGAGATGGGTAAGGCGAAGTTAGCTGACTGAATTGAAAGAAGACATCAGTCGTGCTATAAGTGGAAGATGACTAATTAAAGATGACTAGAGCAGGGTCACCGGGGGATAAGGGTAGCTCCAAAGCTGGAGTTACACATCCAAGGAATGTTGGGTGACTCCACTAAATGAAATGAGGAAGGGAAGGGTTTAGAGGTATATAATAAGACATCGGAAATCCGTTGGGAGGTCCAAGCAAATCCAGAGGTTCCAAATGTTCCGATTCAGGACCGAGCTTCCGGGATGGAGATGGCCAAGGGCAAATGTGCCAAAGTCCAGGCTGGAGCTAAGATAGTTGGTGTCATATCCATCTATGGCCATCGTCCTCCACTACCTCCGATCCTTCTGGACTACCTCCGCTCCTTCTTCACTAACCTCGGAGCCCCCGTATTCTGCAATCACCTCCAACTCCCTTGATGGTCACCACCCCCTCTTTTCAATATATTACCTATGCCTCCCTAAGTACGGAGCCCCAAAGGCCTCTGGATGGCTCCGACGTCTGCTGGCGCACTCCTGCCCCTGCTGGGCAATTCACTTGCTTGCCCTGCAAGTCTACCTTTGGGCCTATCCCTCCTTTCTGTTTCTGGGTTATAGCCTGCCATTCCACTAACACCGTAACCCAACTCATCGGTAATATTCAGTTGGCTAATGTTAACTCCATTAGCTCTGCTCTGCCCAGTCCTGCTATTCACGGGCCTGCCCTTGCTGTAACTATATATACTTAACTTGTAGATAGGTTACACCCTAGTGAGAAAATTGATCCCCCTTTTAGTTCTGGTTGCCAGTAAGTAAATTAGGGCATGGACATGTTACTAGGCACAGCGCTCCTGGTCTGAGTTGCTGAGGCTGAAGCCCTCCACCATGGAGACAATTCCTTCGTCTCACTTCCAGTCTCTAACAGTTGGGATGGAAGGTGAAATTGGGAAGTGGGGAGATATGGTGTAGGGGATGATGAGGTTGTTAGGAAGGCGTAGTGGGGTGGGAGCGTATGGGGTTGGGATTCCGGGATGTGACAGTTGCATCAAGGCTGCTTTCATGGCCTTGAGCAATGGGAAACCCAACTCGAGGACTGGTGCAATCCATGTGCCAGGAAGCACTGAAGCTACTCAGCACAAGCTGAGTAGCTGGTCTGCATCAGAGACCAGATGCAGGATGAGGGAAACGTCCCCATGGTGGAGGGCTTTGGCCTCAGTGACTTAGACCAGGAGCGCTGTGCCTAGTTACACATCCATGCCCTAATTTACTAACTGGCAATGAGAACTTAGAAGAGGGAAACTCTAGTCGATTTTATCACTAGGGTGTAACCTATCTACAAGTTATGTATATATAGTTACATAGAGGGTGGGCCCATGAATGGCAGGACCGAGCAGAGCGGAGCTAATGGAGTTAAATGTTAGCTGACTGAATATTACCAACAAGTCGGATTATGGGGTTAGCGGAGTGGCAGGCTGTCAGAGACCAGATGTGAGACAAAGGAAATGTCTCTGTGGTGGAGGGCTTCAGCCTCAGTGACTTAGACCAGGAGTGCTGTGCCTAGTTACATGTCTGTGCCTTAATTTACTAACTGGCAATGAGAACTAGAAGGGGGATAACTCTAGTCGATTTTATCACTGGGGTGTAACCTATCTACAAGTTATGTATATATAGTTACATGGGGGGTGGGCCTGTGAATGACAGGACCAAGTGGAGCAGAGCTAACGGAGTTACATGTTAGCTGACTGAATATTACCAACAAGTCAGGTTATGGGTTTAGTAGAGTGATGGGCTATAACCCAGAAATGGAAAGGAGGGATTGGCCCAAAGGTAAGCTTGCAGGGCAAGCAACTAAATTGCCCAGCAGAGGCAGGAGTGCGCTAGCAGACATCGGAGCTGTCCAGAGGCCTTCAGGGCTCCATAATTAGGGAGGCGTAGGTAATATATTGGATTGAGGGGGTGGTGACCATTGGGGGAGTTGGAGGTGGTTGTGGAATCCAGAGGCTCCGAGGTTAGTGACAAAGGAGCGGAGGTGATCTGGAAGGAACGGAGGCAGTGGAGGGTGATGGCCGTGGATGGATATGACACAGGCTATAACCCAGATACAGAAAGGAGGGATGGCCCAAAGGTAGGCTTGCAGGGCAAGCAAGTGAATTGCCCAGCAGAGGTGGAAGTGCGCTAGTGGATGTCGGAGCTGTCCAGAGGCCTTTGTCAGGGATGCATCCAGGGTGGAGGGGGCCTGTATGTAATGCCCGGCAGAAGGACCCTCTTGGGGTGCGAAGTGGGCATGCATGCTGATGGGCCTGATATGGGACTACAGTCCCTGGCCACTTAGACTAAAGTGGAAAATGTGAGAAGAAGGTTACTTCTTCAGTTCCCACTTCAGGTACATTTATGTACATGTGGCTTGGGTCATATGATGGGTGCCATGTCATCCTTGGAGAGAGCCACAGCCATCTGGGTGTCCCTGTGGGGGATCCCGAGAGCATCTGCTGCAGGTGCACATGCTAGGCATAGCAGGAAGCCATCCAGGGTGTCTGAGCTGGAAGGGTTAACAGTACAATGATACAAGGGAAAGTGGTCCATGTAGATAGAAGGAATAAACAGAAAGGGAGAATGAAATAAAGGAGAAGGAGGAAAGAGAGAAAAGGAAGAAGGAGAAGGGGGAGGAAGGAGGAGGGAGAAGGATGGGTAATGGGGGAGCGGGTCAGGTGGGCCTGGGTGGGCCCAGGTGGAGCTGGGTCAGGCAGGTGTGCCCTGACAGCCTTTGGGAATCTGTACTCAGGGAGGCATAGGTAATATATTGGATTGAGGGGGTGGTGACCATCGAGGGAGTCGGAGGTGATTGCGGAATACAGAGGCTCCAAGGTTAGTGATGAAGGAGTGGAGGTAATTGTAAGGGATGGATGGTGGGTGTGGAGTGGTTATTGCATGCTAAGCATGCATTCTTTATTTCTCTTTATTCTCAATAAATAATAGAAATTACCTGTATTTACATGTGTTTGGCATGGGGTCGGGAAAAGAGGAGTGAACTCTTTTACCTTGATCCTGCTTGAATACTAAGCTCAATACAGCCTAAGTTTCAGCAGATTGAGAACTAAGGAGTCAACCCAGGCTGATACCTATATCAGCCTTACAGTAATCCAGAAGGACCAGAGGTAGTGGAGGATGATGGCCATGGATGGATATGACAGTCTGCTAGCACCAGGATAGCAGAGAATGTATGAGAGAAAGGCTGCTAGTCAATAGCAGCAGAGGTGGTGCAGACTGATTCCAATCTGTGCAACTCCCCATTCCAAGTGGAGAAAGGATCATAGCTTGATCCTTTTTTTGCAGTCATGGTCTCCCTTCACATATGAAAGGAGTCGATTGGCTGTATCAGCCAATTGTAAGTGGTGCAGCCCAGTATTTCTACTGGGCTGAAGAATGATTGTACTTGCCAGAGCAGTGTCAGGGCACGCCCCAACATGCCCCACCCAACCCCTGCTCTGCACTGCTTCTTCTTCCTTTCCCCTTCCTTTCTCCTTTCTTTCTTCTTTCTTTCTTCCTCTCTCTTACATGGACCACCTTTCCCACTGTTCAATGTATCACTGGCACGCATGCCCATTCCCACTCCTGTATCTTACCATCCCTATATCGCCATCACTGCCACCATGCTCACCTCACACCTACAGTGGACCCTCTTGGGATCTCCCATGGAGGCACCCGGAGAGCCATGGCTGTGTGTGAGGGTGATGTGGCGTGCCCCACATGATTGATCCCGCATGTATATAATAACAGCTGGAGTGGGAACCGAAGAAGTAGCCTTCTTCTCACATTCCCACTTCAGACTAAGTGGTCGGGGATGCTCACCCCACGACAGGACCACCACTACACATAGCCACTACTCGTCCCACCGAGTCCCACACACTTGGACCTTGCCGCTTTTGGAGCTGTCCCTGACAAGCAGCAAGTGCAGAGTTCTCTAGAAACTCAATCTCCCCCTGAAAGGGAGTCCAACAGGTGGGAGAGAGCCTGAGGTTGGGTATGGAATGGCCTGGGACTCACTGAAGCATGCAGCACTTCAGTGAGTTTCCAGTCCACAGGCACTGGGCTGTTGTTGAGGGCAACTACCCATAACTTCACCCATGTGACATTTCTTCCTTTTCCATTAAACATTCAATCTTGTGATCATGAGTTTACCATTATTTTTACTTTTTCCTCAGTTCTTCATACTGGAGACGAGGTTAGTAACATGACTGCTTCTTTTGCTTATTTGTCATTAGTCTGCAACTCTAGCCCTCTGTTATGGGCTGCTATCAACCTGACATGGAGCCATTGAACAGCTTGTCTCTAACCTTTCAGGAAGAGACAGAGTGATCTGGGCTGTGGTTTCAACAGGCCCAGACAGTGATGGAGTGCAGGGTGCTTTTGCGTGCTGGCTCACAAAGACAGCTGCCTGTGTAATGCACTGGGAAACCAGAGCAGTGTAATATGCTCTCAACTATTATAATGTTCTTGGAAGGTTGCTCTAAGTGTGTTAGTGGCTGGTTCCAGAGTGGAAACAGAGACTTAGCAAGGAGGGACCTTGGCCTCAGCAACTCAGGTGGAGCACTGTGCCATTGCTGTTTGTCCTGCTGGTCCTTAATTTCAGACATCTAAGGGGGCATGGTTACTTCTTCGGTTCCCACCCCAGGTACCTTTATGTACATGTGGCTTGGGTCACATGAGGTTTGCCACATCACCCCACATACAGCCGCAGTCATCCAGGTGTCCCTGTGGGGGATCCCAAGGGTGTGTGCTGCATGCACGCATGCTGGGTTGCATGTGAGGCTGTCTGGGTCATCTGGGGCTGGGTGCATCGTGCGTGTGTTGCAGGCAGGTCAAGATATGGGGAAAGGTCGTCCATGTAGATAAAGATAGAAAAAAGAACAAAAGAGCAAAAGAACAAAAGGACAAAAGGAAGAACAAGAAATGAGGAACCGTGATGAAGGGTGAGGAATAGAGGTGAGTGGGATACCAGGTGGGGGCAGGTGGAGCTGGGTTGGGCAGGTGTGCCCTGACACTCCTCTTGAGCTGATCAGCAACCATGGATCAGCTGGTCAGCTGGCACAGCCACCCATATAAAAGAAATTCCCACAACCCATAAAAGGAAAAGCTGTCCCATACATCAGTGGTAGTATCATACTACTGGGCTATCAAATACACAGTGGTTCAAGCACATGCTGGTTGGGTTCATGATTTGTGTCTGTTAGAACTGGGCAAGGGTGGATGATTCTGGAGGGGAACTGGAGACTTAGCAAGGAGGGACCTTGGCCTCAGCAACTCATGCAGAGTGCTGTGCCATTGCTGTTTGTCCATTTGGTCCTTAATGTCAGAAGCAGTGAGCAGGAAGTCTCTAGGGGGCATTTCTGGTCAATTGTACAAGCACCTTGTCAAAAACCCGGATCGTAGGGGTAAATGCGTGAGTCCGAATGCAGGCGGGGCTCAACTAGGGGGGGGTCCAAGAGCTCCGGTAGTGGACCGAAGCTTCCCAGGGGGCCCGGTTCTGCTGGATGGTACAAGAGGCTCTAAGAAGGATGTGGCCTCAGTGACTCGGAGGGAGCGCTGTGCCTCCATTACGTCTCAGTTAGTCCTTGTATTTCTTATGTCTGAGGTATCTTGTAGAATGGGAATGGGATTCACTCAGAGGGACTTTGGGTGGCATTTTAGTCGAGATTAGAACTAAGGAACTACAGGTTCTAATCTATGGGTATTTATAAAGGGGAATGGGGAGGACTTAGTCAAAGTCCGAATGACAATGGGGCAACACCGAAAGGTGCCGAATGATACCGGAAGGTACCGAAAGGTATCTTAAACGGGGAACCGAGGTGTCGGGCCAAGGAGGGCGGAGTTAGAGGCTGGGAAATGAATGGGAACGACAAATGGGTAAGGGGGGTTAGCCGACTGAATGGTAGTAAGAAGGTAGTCGTGCTAAGAATGGAAGGTGACTAATAAGTGATAACATGAGGGAGATCACCAAAGGATGCGGGTAGCTCCGAAAGCGGAGTTGCGTATCCGAAGGATGTTAGGTGACTCAAATAAATGAAATGGGTGGAGGAAGGGTTTAAGGGTATGTCACGGGATGTCGGAGGTCCATCAGAATATTGGAGCAAATCCGGGGTCTCCAAATGTTCCGACTCAGGACCAAGCTTCCAGGATGGGAGTGGCCAAGGTTCGGTGTGCCGCAACCAGACCGGAGCTGAGACAGTCAGGAGGGAAGGTGACTTGGGGAGTAGGGAGGCATGGTGTAGGGGATGGTGAAGTTGTTAGGAAGGTGTGGTTTGGTGGGAGTGCATGGGGTCGGGATTCTGGGATATGACACACCTGTATATAGTGGAGAGATGAAAGCACACAGGAATTAAAGGGGGTCTGAATCGGAACAAAGGTGTCTGAACAGAGACAAAGGGATGATGGAAGCAGAGCAGTACTGAAAGTCATGGGTTAGACTCTGTGGTACAACTGAAAGGAGATAGGGAGGGTGAAACCCAGAGGGGCAGGAGGATGAGGTGAAGTGGGGATGATGACTAACTGGCTAAAATGGAAGGAAGCAGTAGTCCAAATAAGAATGAGGGAAAATCGTGAAAGATACATTACAAGCAGCGAAAGTGCTGAGTATGGTCCATGGAGCTTGGAGGTTGCAGAGCTTATGGAGGTTGCAGAGGTGGGGTTGGAAGTCTGAGAAATGTTGGCAATGGTGCTTACGTAGAATGAGGTCACCAATGCAATGGACTTAAGCCATGGTGGGGTCAAAATCCGAGGTCGGGACCATGATGGAGTCTTGGAGTGAAGGTACAGGCAGTGTCCGAGTATGAGGTACAGGAGCGGCAGAAGGTCATAACTTGGTGGAGGTTTGGCGGAAGAGGGTTGGAGGGAGGAGAGTGATGAGAGGAGTGGGGAGAAGAGTGGGAGGAGGAATGGTGTCAGGTCCAAAGGTGGATATCGGAGCAGACGGAGGTAGGGTAGGAGAGGGATGGAAGGGGAGGAGGTGACGTGAGGAGTGAGGAGGTGTGATGTTCGGTCCGAAGGTGGATATTGGAACAGACAGAGGTAGGGTAGGACTCTGGAGATGGTGGAGAGGAGGGTCCAGAAGTCAGGTCAGGATCAGGTATGTATGGATATGACAGTGTCAGAGACCAGGTTCAGGACAAACGGAGACATCTCTGTGATCAGAGGGCTATGGCCTCAGCAATTTATGCCAGGAGTGCTGTGCCCAGTAACACATTGGTGCCCTAATTTATGGGCTGAGAGGGAACTCTAGGAGAGGAGGAAAGTTGATTTTATCACTGAGGTGTAATGTAAGGTAACAGAGGAAGTCTAGGCTGCAGGCCAGGCAGAGCAGACCTAACGGGGTTACAGGTTAGCTGACTGAATAATACCAATGACTCAGGTTACAGGGTTTAATGGATTGACAGGTTATAACCCAGAAGTGGAATGGAGGGATTGGTCCAAAGGTAGACTTGCAGGGCAGGCAACTAAGTTACCCAGCAGAGGCAGGGGTGTGCTTGCAGATGTTGGAGCTGTCCAGAGACCTTCGGAGTTCCATACTTAGGGAGGCATAGGTAATATATTGAAATGAGTGGGTGGTGACCATCAGGGGAGTTGGAGAGGATTGTAGAATCTGGAGGCTCTGAGGTTGGAGACAAAGGAGTGGAGGCAATCTGGGAGGACTGGAGGTGATGGAAGGTGATGGCTGTGGGGTACGTAATTCTTAAAGGGTTTTTGTGATTATTTTGTTTTTGTTAGCACCCAGACCAAACCCAGGACAACCTTAGAACACCTGAAGACTTCCTCCCCACCAATTTGCTGGCATTTGGGGGTTGGATTCCTAGCCTGCTTGTGTTAGAACTGGGCAAGGGTGGATGATTCCAGAGGGGAAGCAGAGACTTAGCAAGGAGGGACCTTGGCCTCAGTGACTCAAGTGAAGCGCTGTGCCATTGCTGTTTGTCAAAAGCACAAGGGAAACAAAGTGGGTCTGAATTGGAACAAAGGCATCCAAATGGGAACAAAGGGATGACAGAAGCAGAGTGGTACTGAAGGTCATAGGTCAGAACCTGTGGTACATCCGAAAGGAGATAGGGAGGGCAAAGCCCAGAGGGGCAGGAGGATGAGGTGATGTTATGGATACAGAGTCTCCAATGACCATATCTGTCACATAGTCAAAGACTTCCCCTTTCCATCGCTCTCTCTCTCTCTCTCTCTCTCCCTTTCGCTCTCTATCCCGATACCTTACTATCCTTACCTGTTCTACTCCATTCCCCCCCTCGTGCAAAGCTTTCCCCATTGGGGTTTTGGTGCTGGCCAAGGTTGTTTGTGTTTCACAGGATTTCCTGTGACCTTTCCATTTGTAGATAGTCACGCATCATGTATGGAAACTGCCAAAGGCAGTTCCCACTAACTACTACTACACTCTACATCTGTCCTGTGTGCAACCCCCTCTTGTGACTCAACTGAACCTGTGTGCTTGTACAATTCTCAACATGTCCTATAAGTCTGGTTATATCGAGTCCTCTGGCAGCTCTCATCATGAGAGCTCGAAGTTGTGAGTCAAAGACTCTCGACTTGTGTATCATCCTATGGAACCTGTATCCTATGGGACTTCATCACTCAGCTCTCCCCCCAGCGCCCGATGGACGATGAAAGAGGGCTAGCGGCTCTCTATGCCGACTAAGCTCGTGGGGCCAAACTCTCCTAAACTCTCTACTTTCTCTCTAAACTTCGCTTGACTCTCGATCCTTAAACTCCGTGTGGGTTCTCCGGGATTTCCGCAAGGTCCGGGCTCAGTGTCCACTACTCACTCGTTGTGAGCTAGATCACTGCCCTTATTCCTACTGTTGGAATCCACTCACTCACACCCACTCTAGCGCGTCCTAGCACCTTAGAGAATTTTGGGGGAGGGGAGAACTTCCATTCCAGAATCCGGTATGTACAGGATATAAGGAACAATTATTTTTAGAATAATTGATGAGAAATATTGGTACCATATGGCACCTGCATACCTTATTAGGCGAAGTAATAAAAAGGGTAACAGTATCAATAAAAGAATATCAATCAATATCTGAAATGATGGCAAAATATAAAAATAAAAGAAAATAAGCGATATCTCAATGGATTTACGGAATTAAGAGCCTAAATTGGAAATGTAGCCGGAGATAACTCTCACGCAGCCAATGAGCATTTTTACCAATTTATTAGATGCCGTGGGAACGAGTGAGGCTGGAATTCTGGGTTGCCACCTGAGATTCCCACGCCCGCACATGCCCGTGACCTGCTGTGCCTAACTTCTCCAACACGGAACTCCGTCAAATCTCCACCGATTGGGACGTTCTTGGTATCGTCAGAATCGTACGAATTAGGACTATTTTTGAATACCAAATTTGTACCGAGTCGTCGCGTGAATGAAAGTTGTTTTCTGATCGTGGAAGTGGGTATCCGAGCCGAGTCTGTGCGTGGGCGATTATCCCGCCTACAACGACAAGGCTGGGACCACTGCTAGAGGCGGTGGGCTGTCAAGTACTTCGACACCCTATGGGCAAGTAACCTTGGTGGGAGGCATCCAATGCAACAGGGAACCGTTCAACCGAGATAAGATAGATCTCGGTCCAAAAATCCTCACGAACACTGGGGAACACAGCATGGGAGCTGTGGCAAGAGGCAACAGCCTCCAAACAGCACCGGAACAAAGTTCCGGGGACTCATGCTGGCCATGAAGTCGAACAATCATTTGCTCCCAAACCAGGAGCAACTAGTACTCTGTCAAGCTCTGCACTTGGAAAGGTGGCTCTAACCACGGAAAACCATCCAGCTAAACAGCCAGATGAACAAATGAAAATCCAGAGCACAAATTTCTCTGGCAAAGTGGAAACCACTCCACTCTTGTGAAAATGCAAGAACTTGCACACAAAACAGTATGCGAAGCACTGTAAACAATATTTTACAGACCTAAACAATTTGAGGAGGAAACACAGGCCAAAGATGCAAAACATCTTTGGAGAATTTCCCATTGGGAAACCCGATATTTTAAGGACTTCATATATACTTATCCCTATGTATAACACTGCCCACTTTAAAAGACGTTCACTCCTTTTCCTTTTCTTCTTTTTATAACTTGATGTACAATGTTGCCCACTTTAAAGTAGCAAACACATTCCTTATTCATTATTCCTTTTAAGCTTAAACTTTTCTTTTTATCTTGTATGCATCGCAACTGCAACGCAAGGGGGGAGAGTGTCAGGGCACAAGCCCTGGGCCCCCATTACATGTAGTCCCGTTGTAGATTAGTGTCATGTGACAGGCGACGGGTTGGAACCTATCGCTTATCACCCTGTAATACCCACACCTTTGTGACACTTATGGCCTGGTGACCTGAGCGAGCCCCACAGACCTCACAGCATCCTCACGAGGCGAGGAATCCCAGTAGTTCTGTGAACCACTGCCAGAACGATTCCATGTCGTTCTCCCCTGACCATTTCTTGTCAGGGAATGCCGGCCCATTTTTTAGGGCTTCAGGCTTCACTCCTTCTGGGTAGGGGGTGAGTATTCTCACTTTGGCCATTCTTATGGCCTTTTCGTACCATTTCTCCAGGTACTCCTCTTGCTCCCCTGCCTTAGTGGGGTTGCTATCCAATGGAGATCTCTCCTTTGGGGGGGTTTTTGCTGGGGGAAATCTTCCTCACAGCATTTCTGGCAAATTTGCCTGAAGTTGTATTTGGATTCTCTCATTGTTTTGAGAGGGTGTGTTTGAGTTACCTCTCTGTTCGAGAGGTCCATCGTAAGTGGACGTTTGGCCGAACCTTTGGTACGTGCCAATTCTCCTCCTAATCTCTGAACGATGCCTTCTTTCGGCATCGTCTTCTCCTATCCTTGGGAGAAGGATCTCCTTAGCGTCTCTGTCGAGTCACTGATGATATTCCAGTGTGCTTTCACTGGTGGTTCTTTTCGTGAATTTTTCACAAGTTCTATTTATGTCCTGGACCGTGGTCCAGGGGTGTTTATTTGTTTCCTCACTTTTTTGTGAGAAATTTATTTCCTTCAGCAAGTCTGTTTGTTTGCTGATTTTTTCAGTCAACGTGTCTATTGCGTTGGCCATTCTTTCTAGAGTTATCTCTAGACGAGCCGTACTATAATGGTTCGTTTTCTCGATCTTTTTTGGATTGAGTTTATCGCGTTTATTATGTGCGATTCCTGGTTTTCCAGGAGGGAGTTTGGTTGGGCGAGCAGAGACTCTCCCCAGTTGACATTTCCACTTCTGGGGGTTCCAGAATGGGTTCTTGGAGTGAACACTCCACGCTCGCTTTGTTTAGGCAAGGCCGTTGCGGAGGGTGCTTCCCTTTCACAGAGGGGTCTGTTCGCTGGTTTTTCCTTACTTTTACGTAAGGCTTCCTCAGCGAACTCCCTCATTTCAGTTCGCCTCCTCTTCATTATCTTGGAGACCTCCTCCAAGGTTGGCGACCTTGCCTTGTCTGGCATGGTGTGTGGGAGTGTAAACTGCAGAAGTTCTTTGGAGCTTCCGCGCTCTGGGAGATCCTGCTCTCAGGGCATATCTTCACACCTTCTCGGGCTTTTAGCCTGAGAAGAAGTTGGTCTTCACTTTCCATCCTCCATTCAGACGGAACCTGGAACAAGTCCAGTAGTTTTTCAGATAGCCAACGCGGGGGCTCTTCCCTTTGTTTCCCTTTGTCTGCCTTTGGGGCTTGACTTGGGGACGTGAGGGGGGACTCCAGGGGATAGTGGGGCCCTGGAGTTTCCTGCAACTCTATCCGATCAGCTTTTTGGGCTGATCGTTCGGTGCTTATGCATTTTTCGCGCAAGTCGATCACCTCATGTGGAGGTGAGGGATCTTCCCCAGCTTGGGTTAGATCGGGATGTCATGGAGTTCTGGGGGTATTTGGCCCCACACTTACTCCACGTAAGTTTCTAAAACCTTCAGGGACCAGCCCTGAGGTGGTTGCTAATGCCGGATCATGTTGATCCTCGTCGTCGTCTGACGACGGCTTTTGGTTTGAATCTCCGATGATGGGAGATTGCGGTTTCTTAATAAACTGCTCATTTCTTTTTAGTGTCGCTGCAGATGCGACTTTGCCCTTGCGGGTGTGTTTAGGTGCCATACGCGCTACTGAGTCAGAAGTTAAGATTATGTAGTTGTTGTGGGTTGTGTTGTAAAACACACCTCATACACTTAAAAAAGTGTGAGGTCTTTGGGTAGCTCAGCACACAAAGCCATAAGTGATACAAGAATGTGTATTTTACGGTGGTGTGTAAGCAGTTACCCGGAGGTTCCCACTTACCCACGTGACTATATGTATCTAATTTACATATGACTTGGGGTTCGGGGCTATTGCCCTGACAATTTGTGTGATGGACCAGGAGTGAGGCGCTTATAACCACACACTTACAATCGGGTATCCGAGCCGAGTCTGTGCATGGGCGATTATCCCGCCTACAGCGCTGGTAAACTTCTTGCTAAAACTTCATGTTCTTGTTGGGAGCACCTCTCTGTTGGGGGAGTCCTCTTTGTAAATACAGGAAAGAGGTAACTATAAATATGAAAGAAATACATGTGGAAATCTGAATGATCTGACAGGTTTAGGACGGCAACAGTGTCAGGGCCCGGCCTTGGACTTGGAGGCTCCCTGACCTCAGCCCCCATCTAACCTGTCCTCACACTATGCAGGGCATGAGATGTATAGTAAAAGGAAAGATAATATATACACTTGCCTATGCAGGGCATGAGATGAGAAGAGGGGTAAAGGTCTCATCTCCCCGCATGGTTGCTATATAAAGGAATGGGTCACATGCCCACAACTATACAGCTCCTAGAGTTGTGTAGTGTGACCCGGAGGGAACATCCAGGTGGCAGTGCCCAGTAAGCGTGGGAACGTTCTGGGCGAGTTGCTTGCCCAGAACTGTGGCTGTGACCCGTGGGAACATTCTGGGTGAGCTGCTTGCTCAGAAAGTTCCTACGCTATCCCGTGCGTGCACATGTACACAACACACAAAGGCAACAACAAGGCAACAGTCAAAGAATAAAAGGGGGTAAAGTAGGTGGGGAGTCCGGGGCACCCTAAGGCAGGGTGCTGAACCCTGACACACCAGGACCTCACCACTTTTGGAGCTGTCCCTGACAGTCAGCTAGCCATTCCTGACTCCCTTCCTCCTTCCTTCCTCCTTGGGCCTTGGCCCTTCACTCCTCCTTTGGGAAACACCATTGAGTCAAACCCTTGACCCTCAGTGTTGCTCCCCCTTCCAGCTCCCTTTGTCTACTTCCAGACTACCCTCATTCGTTTTGATTCCAGACCCCTCCTTTATATACAATGTACTTAGTAACTTGTAACCTCAGTCCAAAATCGACTTGATTCCCTCCTAAGAGACTTTCCCTCTGCTAGATCTGAAATTAGGACCCCCAGGACAACCAGCAATGGCACAGTGCTCCACCTGAGTCGCTGAGGCCAAGGTCCTTCCACACTAAGTCTCTGATTCCATTCCGGAGTCATCCAAACTTGGCATATCTAACATGCTGAGTGACCCCCCTGAGACCTCACAGGGGGTATGGTGTGGTTGTCTGAGGTCAGGGTACTGGATGGAATGGGGGGTTGTACCTTAGTGGAGATTGGCAGGGGAAGAGTTGGGGGGATGGAAGGTGATGTTGGATCCATGTCAGGGCATGCCTTCTGGGCAGTAGCATAAGTAGTGCAGTGTCAGGGATGCATCCAGGGTAGAGGGGGTCCAGATGTATCGCCCGGCAGAGGGGCCCTCGCAGGGTGTGAACCAGGCGTGCGTACTGGCAGGTCCGGAAAGGGACAGCAGTCCCTGGCCACTCAGACTGAAGTGGAGAATGTGAGAAGAAGGTTACTTCTTTGGTTCCCACTTCAGGTACACTTATGTACATGCAGCTTGAGTCACATGATGGGTGCCACGTCATCCTTGGAGACAGCCGTGGCCATCTGGGTGTCCCCGTGGGGGATCCTGAGGGCGTCTGCTGCATGCATGCGTGCTGGGCACAGCAGGAAGCCGTCCAGGGTGTGTGGGCCAGATGGGTCAATAGTACATTGATACAAAGGAAAGTGGTCCATGTAGATAGAAGGAATAAGCGGGAGGAGAAAGATGGGAAGAATGAAATAAAGAAAGGGGAGAGAAGAAAGAGGGAAAGAGGGAGGAGGGAGGAAGGAGAGGGATGGACAGTGGGGAGCAGGTGAGGTGTGGCCGGGTGGGTCCGGGTGGACCCGGGTCAGGTGGGTGTGCCCTGACATGCAGTGCCATTTGGCCCATAATGCTACATGATCTTCTATCATCTTTGATCCACTTCTACCGGTTACTAGTTAGTTGCCAGTTACCACCCCTTCACATGTACATAAGACCTTGCCCTAGAGTGGGCATGTCCCCCAGCTCTGTTATCAACTAGGTGTCTGGGGTCTTCCTTGTTGTGAGCATGCACAACCCTGACAATCCAGTGGTGATTGGAACAGACAGGAATAGAGATGGGATGGGGTCTGGGAGTTAAGTCAATGTACAGATATGACAGTCAACACTGTCACAATCTGGCACTTTCCTAATTGGGTAATCAACATGGCCAATTTCACAGGTCCAACTTTTGTTATAGTTACCTGCACAGCAGAGTCACTTCCCCAGCCCACAATTACGTAACTTCTGATGCTGAAAACGTGTGAATATTTTCTCGCACACTTATCGGTTATATCGGTTACTTCTTCTCTCCTCATCACGTTGCTTTCATGTTACCATCTCATAAGTGTTGAATGTTTGCCCTTGTGGACAGTAGTCTGTGTGCTAAGTCCGACAATGTCACTTGTCGAGGCTGAACTTCACCCTAGCTTCTGTGTGAACAGTTCAAATGTGCTTGTTACCGGGAACAATGGGATCGTGTTAGTGCCAAGGTCTTCAATGTTTGGTCTGCAGAATCGATTCATACTGACCAACATGCAGCTCAGACCTTCATTTCTTCCCACCTTTCAGGCATGACTTCACATCGATCTGCCAAGATTCACCCCTTGCTCTGTTCGTGGTATCCATGTCGGTGCTCAGGGATGTTCATCGTGATTATCACTTTGCAATCAACTTCCAGTCCCACAACAAGTGCCAATCCCCTTTGACGTTTTGACCTTGTGTTAAGCAAACTACTGCAGTAAAGTGGTGCGCCTCCACCTTGTCCTACTGCTTTGAATTGATGGAAATCCCCACAGATGATGACACCCAACCCTCCCTGAGATTTCGTTGTTGCTTATTATGCTGATGGATTAGCCCCAGAATCGTGGACATTCGTGCAAATAGCGTTCGTGACACCATCGAAAACTCGTCGATAATCAGATATTCCATTGGCTACCACGCTCATGGAAGCTCCTCAATCTTCCGCCCACTTGGCATCCTTACTCCCTGCACACTTAATTCAAAAAGGACATGCAGCGTCTTACCACCAATAACTATCCCTGTGTAAGCTCCCACTGCAATCTTACATATCTGCAACGTTATGTGTTTGGAATACTCCATCACTGGATGTATCACTTGTGATTTCCCAGTGCCACCTTCTCCTGTCAAAATCATTCGTGGCTCTTCTTTTCAGCCAAATGATACTATATGCTCGCAGCTGTCCCTCATGGAAACTGGACACATCTATGGGTTCTGCAGTTCCTTCCGCACTTCCTAAATACTTGATGGTACGTCTCCACGTACCTGCTCCATCGAGCTTGATCCCTGAGTTGTTTAGGGCTACCGTTTCATTTCTCCCACCCATAATCCCCTGCCACCACATCACAAACCTGTGCATATCCTTGCCTGTTGCTGCCCACATGTCAGGGTTCAGCACCCTGCCCTAGGGTGCCCCAGACTCCCCAGACTCCCCAGACTCCCCAACCAATCCCTTCCTTCCATTCCTTCATTGTTGCCTTGTTGTTGCCTTTCTGTGTTGTGTATCCGCACGCACGGGATAGCGTGGGAACTTTCTGAGCGAGCAGCTCGCCCAGAATGTTCCCACGGGTCACAGCCACAGTTCTGGGCAAGCAACTCGCCCAGAACGTTCCCACGCTTACTGGGCACTGCCACCTGGATGTTCCCTCCGGGTCACACTACACAACTCTAGGAGCTGTATAGTTGTGGGCATGTGACCCATTCCTTTATATAGCAACCATGCGGGGAGATGAGACCTTTACCCTTCTTCTCATCTCATGCCCCGCATAGGCAAGTGTATATATTATCTTTCCTTTTACTATTCATCTCATGCCCCACATAGTGTGAGGACAGGTTAGATGGGGGCTGAGGTCAGGGAGCCTCTGAGTCCGAGGCCGGGCCCTGACACCACACCCCTTCTCCCGAGATCCTCCACTCGTTTGTTCGTTACTTCAATTGCATGCTGCTGATGCAATATTTCCTCTGTCTGTTGTCGTTGGGCTATAAAATGATCCAAATCAGCTTCGGTTTCGCCTGTCTCGAAGCCTTAATTACATTTTGTAATACAAATTCCTTTCTTGATTCTGTAATAATGTGTACATGCTGGGCGGGTTTTTGCGAAGCAACGCAAGCACTCTAGTAATACATGCAAGGTGACTTTGAAAGAACAGGGGGCACTGTGAAAGTGCTTTTATAAGCTCGGCCTGAAATGTTGTGAGCACACTCATGATGAGTGAAGTTCAGTATGTACCTCTGCTGATATGGTCCACTTTGTGCATCCATGCCAGAAACCCCAGCATATGACTGAGGCACAGTTGCTGGGTCCATCAAATGGTCAGGTTGCACAGTGACTCGTGAAAGATAAAGCGGCAAAAGGGCAAGTGCAGTGCTGAGACAAGCACAGCAGGGTCTGATCAAGCAGCTGGGCCGAGTCTGATCATTGCCCCATGATTAGTCTCATTAAATGCAAACATACAATTCATTGAACAAGAAATTGGTTCAATAGCATAAAAGGGAGCACAACAAACATTACATTTCAGCGAGTTGAGGAGCCAAATACTGATGATTTACAACCTGCGAAAGCAACATTACCAGAAGCAAAAGTGAGTGTCAGAATTTAGCATCCCAAACCGTCAGAGCAGGGAGAGATCTCTGGGAAGAATACATTCATGATGTAGCCAATTGAACAATCAAGATACACTCACGAAAAACAACTAAGAGCATTCGGCCTTCCCACTCTGACAATTTCTTCCCTGGGTAGAAAAAATGGCAGCTTTTGTCTTCAAAGGAGTTGTCATCCAATTTTAGATCCTTTAAGATGCTTGGTTGTAACGCTTCTCTCGGCTACAGGGTGTTAGCGGTCAAGCCAGGTGGGAAATAGCTGTCGCACCTCATAAACTTGAATGCAATAATCATCAGTCCCCAGCGGGATTCTAGGCTTAATCAATCGGCGGAATTCCTGATGGAGAAACTTTACGGGATCTTCAGAAGTTGCCTCAACACGGCCCCCATGGACAAACTGATAGGAATTGGGTCGTCCGTCAAACAAGGCATACGGAATATGGAGCTCCCGTTTCGCAGCTATGAATTGATTCAGTGCAGTTCACAAAGGCAAATCAGAGACTAAACGGACTGAATGCGAATATGAGGTTTGAGTGTCCTATCTTCCACAGCGGTGCTTCAGGGTCAAGAAGCAAAGTCGTAGTCTTTCGCAGCTGAATGGGTTCCAGCTTTCCCGCCTCTTGCAACTTAACGTAATCCTCATCCGGCATCTGCAAAACGGTCACGGAAAATGCATTAGAGTTTGAACGCTGCATACCTGATACAAAGAAAGCGCCCGAAGAATCTCCTCGCTGCCCAAGCGAGGAGTGACAACGGAGCTGACATAGTCATAAAGCCCTTTCGGCGAATCCCATGGGTGTGCCGTCCATTCGTATCGGCCAAACGAGGATCCGAACTCCTCGAAAACCATGAAGTTAAATGTCAAGCTAGCGCCTATAATGATAGCTCCAGACTTCTATTCACCGGTGACCTGAGCAACTTACTGAAAACCACCATGAGGTCCTCACACTGCGTTGCCTGCTCTAATATTAATTTGACCTTGTCTGAGTCCAAGGGGTTTTTGGCAACATCTTCCAACATCCGTCGCGTCGGCCCCACCCCTGTCGGCATTGGTTCCAAACACTGCAAAGCTCGGGATGAAACACAAGCGAACCAGGGACCACACATTCACCTCACCTCATAAATTTCAAGGCCTGTTATAACTGACGAGGTGCACTGCTTAAACTTGGGATGCGAATAGATGAGACGGACAGCGGTTTGTTGGAGATTTTGTGCAATATCTCGAACACATCCCAGATATTTGAATGATTTGGGTGGATGCTCGTGAATCAAGTGGAAGATGGCCATAGTGGACGATGAGAGATAGTACTGGTGACTGGAGGAAAGAAAGGTGGTGGGATCTCAAGATCGGCTGTCGCCGATCGCTCAGTCCCAAAGGATCGATAACTCACTAGATCACTAGGATCCAATGGATTTGATTTGAGGAGAGTGGGACAGCAATCGTGCCTCAGAAACCATAAGGCACGCACTCAGGATAGCGATCTCACCACTCTAACGTTGTTATCCTTTCTTTCCACCCACTCCCTCTCTAACACCCGGGGTCACGTCTCCCATCCCATTCCTCGTCGTGAGACTCCAGAGGAACGCAACGGTCGTCGAAGCCAACGCCCACCTACGGGGAGCGTAGTATGAAGCTGACTACGGTGACCGTCACCGAGATTCTCGAGCTCCGCATACCACCACCCGACGCTATCGAGGCAAATCCCATTTTCGGGGCCATTAGTCCAACCCTGAAGGCTTCGCCCCATGTGGCATTGCTTTTTACACTAATCTACGGTACGTGGGTTGTCTTACGGAATGGCAATCTTACAGGTCTTGCATAATTATACTAATACCCCCGCCAATTCACCCGCACCCAGAGAATAAATGCTCGTTCGTTTTATACACAGGTTTCCTTCCTCATGGCCGCAGTATGCATGGTAGGTTGAGCAGCGAAGTAGGCTTTAAGCAAGAGCACGAGGTCGCTGGCACTAGAAACTGGTGGGCTTCCAAAAGTGACTACATGGCTATGTTAATGTTACAGGACCTCCATTATTATTATTCGTAAATATCAATTGCCAATTCAATGAGGAAGCGCACGCTCAAAAAAAACATGAGCAATACAAGGCAGACAAAGAAATAGGATAAAAACAGGTGCGTCACCACAGCGCCGCATTACCCTTAAGTTACTGTCGCACCCCGATGCCTCTCCCAAAGTGTAATTGTGCGGTCTGGTTCTCCACTTAGCGCCGAGCGGGTTACAGCTTCCAACAATCTGTTCCTACATCACGCAATACACTGGTGCCACGCTGTCATAAGTGCCCGTTGACCAGGCCCCTGTTTGGCGTTGGCATACAGCTCGGCATTGCAGGTGTGGCTGTTGTGCACGGATAATCCAATTAGCTCCGATTCCTCGAATAGCGAACAACGCGAGGGAATATACCTATGTTGGGAGGATTCTTCATTGGTGTTATGGCGCGGTGCATGAGTAGTTGGCCATCTGTGCTCGATGAGAACTGTTTAAAGAGGTAAATGTGAACCAACCTTTTTGGTAACGGGTGAGGACACAAAGGCGCGCTTTCGGCTCGTGAATTGAGTGGGTGCTGATCTTGTCCCTTCGCGGTTTTGATCGATCATCGCCATCTGAGGTGTTACCTGTGCCGTGGTCTCGATGTCCAACGTCACGAAAACCGGTATGGCTCCAGAGCACTCAGGAGTGCTCTGTAGACGGGTTTCCATACTCCCAAACTCCCACCGCTCTCAGAAAACCTAAACCGAACCCCAGAGTGTGATCTCTAACGAATACAAATGAAGTTCACTTAACCAACCTACCGTCTTAGATAGTATTTCGGCGTCTGAGTAGCTGCACCCATGCACTGTCTGCACTGAGGAAATTTTACGGGAGGGCCCGAAAGCTCTTGGGTGCCCGTGACTGGTTTTTTCAATTGGAATAGTAAATTGGCTGCACTTCTTCAGCGACTTTATCAAATGTATTACCGGCATCGACTTCCGATGCTCCGTCATCGCCGTTGCCGTTGCCAACATCACCAAAGTCGTTCTCATTCACTTTTGCTCATTTTCTTTTTTCTATTTGCTTTTCTTACACATCAATCTTAGCACTTGTTATCGCCATTGTTCTCGCATCATGATATTATTATAATTATTACACAGATCCCACATCCATAGCTTCTAATGCATTCACAATTCTTCCAATGACATGGTGATAGTCATGGTTATTGCCATCGGCATCTTTGTTTTCATTGATACATCAGCTTGGCATGTGTCTGTCATTGAAATGGGGCTTCTAACAGAATAACCGCTTGCTCTAGTGACAATAGCTGTAAGGAAATATACAATAAGTTACAAGATATAAGAAATGAAAGAAAGTAACTAACCTCAGTCTCAAGCAATATGCGCGAGAACTGAGGGAAAAGGAAACTAATTCAAAAGTGACCAAAATAAGTAAGAAGAAAAGGTGTGGCTGTATGAAAACTCGTCTGGCCTCCCATAGCACATGGTTCCTCCAACAGCTTCCAACAATGCAGGGTGCTGGAAGAGGTGTGCAGGTGCCACCTTGCTTCTCCAGAAGCCTCAGTTTGCTATGCAGGTGTCTGTTTGCTCTGAGTCAGTACTCAAAGAGGAGTGCTGTATACATCATCAGTCCCCAGCAGGATTCTAGGCTTAATCAATTGGCGGAATTCCTGATGGAGATACTTTATGGGACCTTTGGAAGTTGCCTCAACACGGCCCCCATAACGCAGATTGCATGAGGGGTTGGGCAATTGGGTTGGGGGTTGGGGGTTTGGGTAGGGGGTTGCATTGGGTTAGGGGCTGTGGTATGGTGTTTGGTCTATTGAAAAAAAAAAAACAACTTTAAGTAACATTTAGTGTGAAGCGAGACAGCCCCCACAGCGACCACCGGTGGGCTGCAACAGTGCCCATCCAGTGTAGAGCGAGGACGTGGGGCTGGGGAGCGAGCAGAACACACCGGATGCAAAGAATCACATGAAGGATATTAGAGCAGTGGGCAACACACACATCTAGCCAGCCGGAATAACACACACAGAATGTAGCATAAGAGCAGGAATTCTACACCAATGTCATGTTGAGATTCACCGCGTGTGTGGGTTGTCGGAGCAGCAGTCACATGGGTTAAGGCGAGTAACTCGCCTTGACCCATGTGATCTTTATTCTGTATTTGTTTGTTTGTTTGTTACTCGCGTAACTTTTAATTCAACCCCGACCTTGATGGATGCATATGACTCTGATTCATCCTTTGAAGAGATTGAAGAGCAAGAGAATGAAGACAAAGAGCTGTAATATTTATTTTATGGCCCTTGGTGCAATTCCTTGATTTGCTTCCTAGATGTCTAATTTGCGATGAACCGCTGGCCAATCCAGACGCACCCTATAACCACTATTGGCAAAGCCATCCAGAGAGCTCATTTGGGTGCACTATATGCCGTATCATATTCCCCAGTCCTGAAGAGGAAGCCACCCATGCCCAGCGACACCACCTTGTCGTTTCTCTAGGTTAGTAAATTGCAGCCTCATTCTGTGTGACTAATGCCTTTTCACAGGTAGCGAAGACATTCCTCTCGCAAATGCATCCTACTATTGTCCATTATGCCCTACCCAGCCACCATTATCCCTGTGGCACTTTGGACTGCATGTCCACACATCTCACGCGCAGTCCTTTCTCCTTCCCGGTCCCGATACTCAACTCCCCCTGGGAAATGGCCTTACCTACCATCCCCGATTCCGCCTTCTGTTGTGTGATATCACTCACCATGCCCTAGATGTCACTCATACACCTCAAGAACACCCGTTGTCCAACCACCTCCATCAGTGTTGCCATGACTGTCCCATCGATGAGGTGCTAGAGATCATCTCCCGTTTCTGTATCCCTACCCCAACCTTGAACACTTCCCTCCCACCTGGTCCCCATCCACTCTTGCCACGGATAAAAAGGTACGATATAGCCCATTAATCATCAGCGGATCAGCGCCCATTCCATGCTCTCCTTGGGTCATTGTCTCAGAATCCCCCACTTCTGCCCCTTTGCATCAGATCTCATGTTTAAACTCGCTTCTGCCAGCATATGTTAGAACGTGCGGATTCGGATGACTCCGGAATGGAATCGGAGACTTAGCATGGAAGGACCTTGGCCTCAGCGACTCAGGCGGAGCGCTGTGCCATTGCTGGTTGTCCTAGGGGTCCCTAATTTCAGATCTAGCAGAGGGAAAGTCTCTTGGGGGGAATTCAAGTTGATTTCGGACTGAGGTTACAAGTTACTAGGTACATTGTATATAAGGAGGGGTCCGGAATCAAAAGGAACAAGGGTAGGACGAAAGGAGACAAAGGGAGATGGAAAGAGGAACAACACCGAGGGTCAAGTGTTTGACTCAATGGTGTTTCCCAAAGGAGGAATGAAGGGCCAAGGCCCAAGGAGGAAGGAAGGAGGTTGGGAGTGGGGAATGGCTAGCTGACTGAATAGAAAGGAAGCAGCAGCCCAAATAGGAATGAGGGAGAATAGCGGAATTGAAATGGACAATGCAATAGTTGCAAGGTCCGGAGTAAGTCCGGAAAGTCCGAACTCGGAGGTTAAACTCCGGAATATTGGCAAAGGTAATTAAATGGAATGAGCTAACCAATACAATGGGTATAAGCGGAGGTGGGGTCAAAGTCTGAGGTCGGAGCTAAGACCGGAGGTTCCGGAGACAGAGACGCAAACGGGATTCCGGAGCGGAGGTCCGGAGTCAGGAGCATAGGTGTTGCGTACTCGTCTGGAAGGTGTCGAGGTTGGGGTCGGACCCGGAATGTTCCGGAGTCGGACTGAAGGTGGTGTCCGAGCCGGAGGTGGGATAACCTCTTGGGAGTCGGCAAGGAGAAGGTGACGGAAGGGAAGTAGGGCTCCGGAAGTCGGAGTTCGGAGTTCTGGGAGCCCGGAGCGGAGGTCGGGATTGTATGGATATGACAGCATACTCCCCTCCAGAACCATCCATCATCGATGACAGGGATACAAGCGCCACTGTGGAAAGGATGGGTTGGAAACGATTTGCTACACATGATCTAATGCAGCAACATCTCCAACTTCTTACTGAGACCGCCTCTATTGAAGAGACAGACCTTGATGTTGGCCGTCTGCATCGCTGGTCTGAGCAGTATTTGACGTATATTGAAAGTCAACTTGAACACGTACCCCACAATCTGCGATTCCAGCTGGTTCAAATTTCACAGTAGGTTGCACGTTGGGAAGGGCACACTATGAATTTGACTCTGACCAGACCAGATGCCAAGAGGCCGTTCAGCGCTGCATCCTCAAAGGGTACTTTCAGTACTTGAAGCCATCACCTCACAAAAGCCCTCACGTTTGCCTGCGCATTACACACTGTCCACTTGAATGGGGCTATCCCCCAATGCTGGCAGTTCCCCTCCGGAAAGTATTGGGTCGATTATGTCAAATGCTTGTCGACGAATCTGTGGGTGGCCCTTGATCAGCTTAAACAGTCCCTCCTCGGCAACGACGATGGATTTATGGTCATTGGAGATGTCTGGTCCGAGCTGTGGGCCGAGCGCACTAGTCCTTGGCAGTCTAACTGGGATACATCGATGGAGCGCTTTATCTTTGCATCGGTGATTGGCTCCAAATCCCAGAGGAGCACTATTTACCACTTTCAGAGACCCGATGCTATGGCATCCACAGTTTCCCATTTGACATGGCTGGCACGTACAATCGGCATCTTTGGCTATATCAAAGAACGCAACCTAAAAACATCATTGGATAAATTGGACGCGTAAGTGATTTCTGGCTGACCAAGTGCACATATTGAAGATTCCCAGGTGCTTTAAATCTCTCCTCCCTCTCCTCGACACAACCTCATCTACACCCTTCTCATGACTTCGCTATCTGGCCAAGTGGCTCTCAGGTGTCGTTAGAGTCAGGGGCTCATTGACTCCTAGCGACTATTTCTCCTGGCCCAAATCTGCGATCAATACCTCATTCTTTTGGAAAGGTGCCCTAGTGGATGTGGAGATCATTCGTGCGATGCCTGGAAGAAGCATCAGGGAGGTTCGTCACGCGTTTGAAAAGTTATACCAGTATGCGACGCCTGGATGGGTCCCAACCCAGCTGAGGGAGAGAATCCGACAAGGACTTCAAGTGGTGCCATCAAGTTGTTTCATTGATCCTGTTGAATCCCTGGAATCGTTCATCGATCTCCCTGCCAATGGCCTGTTGACATTTGCAGACGAGTTTTTGGGAGCTATTTCCCAGTGTCATTTCCTCGTCCTTCAGATGGCAGGAAAGCTTGCTATCAATACTGCCCTTTTCCATCAATTCCTCCAACTTTCGTCCAAGCTCAATAGGGTGAGTACTTTTATTCAGGTTCAGGTTGCAATTGAACATTGGCACAGGCATTGATGGTGGCAACCCATTTGAGTGTGGGCGCAGTTGCAAGAGGAACTGAGGTTGTTAGTCAGACATTCAGAGGCACCGAGATTGGCGGTGAGCAGTCCTTCCGGATCTGTGCCGGGTTGGGTGCACTCGTCTCTATCTACATGAAAACTCGGCATCTCAATGGGGCACGACGAGTTGTTTGATTCTTACCTGATGGGCTCACTGAACTTCTCATTGAATATCTTGTCATCGTCCGTCCTGTGGAGACAAAGTTTGCCCACCTATTCTACACCCATCAGGTTGCGGATTACCAGCGCTTCCTTTGGGTGCAACATGGACGGAGAGTGAATCCGGTTTCACTCTCACAAGGAATCAGTCACATTGCTGGCAATGGCCATTTGGGTCTCAAGTTCAACCTACACATGTGGCGTCAAGTTGCCAAAGCCATTCTTACAGGCGTAGTTGTGAGGCAGACGGAACAAATGTATGCATTCACTCGGCCAGAACTAGTCCACCCTGCCATTCATTATGGGTTTGGCCACTCGGACACGATTGGTGAGACCCGATATGGCGTTGATGCATCAAAAATCTCAGCTATCAGCGAGGGAGATTTGCTGGCAATGCAGGACCTTTGCCAGAGATACCATGTATGGGCTGGGCTATCCGAAGTTCATTTGGTGCGAATGTTCATTTTATTGTTACCGTCTCTGACATTTCGAATAGATTCCTACATCCCCGCAGAATCCTACTTGCCCGTCTCCTCTCACTCAACCTATTCCTGATATTCGAGGCCTTTTTGACTACATGTTCCGTGAGAGGCAGCATGAGTGGATGAGGAATATGAAGCGAACTGTCCCTGCATTTGACCCCACTTCTGGTTGTGCATTCGCCGAGGACCATGTACCCCCACTCAATGCCAGTGTTCTGGCATATCTCCAGGATATCTATGGACGTCCTACCACAGTCAAGTCCATCGCTCAGGCCCAGTTCCTCTCCTGGCTGATGACCACTCAGAATGACATCATTGCCATCCTCCCCACAGGAGGAGGAAAGTCTTTGTCGTTCCTCCTTCCTTCGCTCATGGAGGATGACTCTGTCTCGATTGTCATTGCCCCATTTGTTGCCATTGAAGTCGATTATTGCCACAAGCTCCAGCACCTTCGCATCCCATATTGTCAATGGCCGGCTCAAGTGGAGACCACACATCGCGTCATCCTAGTCACGTTGGAAGCTGCCAATCATGATGAGCTGCTCTCTTTGGCATGTCATAGCCCACGCATTACACGGCTTGTTCTTGATGAGGTGCATCTTGTGTGCCTTTGGTCCACCTTTCGGCCCCAGTATTGTCTTCTCAGAAATTGGATGACGGTATCTATCCAAAAGGTGTTTCTGACCGCAACTTTACCCCCTAAGATGTATAGCGAGCTCACTTCCCTGTTGGGCCTCAATGCTCGTCGCACTGTGGTTGCCCAAGACTCTCATACCCAGCGACCTGAGATCCAATATCGGTTTGAACTGTCTCCTGACATAGACCATAGTGTTGTGTCGATAACCCGAAAGTATGCGACGACGCTTGAGAGAGATCAACGGGTCATTGTGTTTGTAAGGGAGATTTCTGATGCTGAATGAATTGCGGACCTTCTTGTTGAGAATCAGCAGCGCCCGATTGTCTACCACTCCCAGGTGCAAAGCCGCCAAGATCGCTATTGGGATTGGTACAACGGGAAGCACTCTATCCTGATCGGCACCAGTGGGCTCTATCATGGGATTGACCATCCTGCGGTTGTGGCTGCAGTATTTTACGACTTTCCGGAGACCATTGTTGAGTTTGCACAAGCGAGTGGACGAGTGGCAAGGGGCATCAAGTTTGGTGTCTCTCATGTTGTCATTCCCATGAAACAGCACCGCTTTGCTTTTGGGGAACCGGAACGCCAGCAACTGCTGTCATCACTCACAATGCCCTTGGCAGACCAACCTTGCCGGCGACTCGTGTTGGGGCAGGTCTTGGACGACAAGCCACTTACTTGTCTGTATGTAGTTGACTCTTCCCTCTGTGACGTTTGTGAACTTCATAAAGTGGGTGTGCTATACTTGATCCTTCGCTGTACTAATGTGTATTTCAGGGCCAGAGACATTCAGAATTTTTGGTATCAGGTACAAAGATACCACCCCAGTATCTCCTCAAAAACCTTCTCCACCCTGCTCAGACCCCTAGTCACGTCCCTATCCCATTTCCCCTTCCCAAGCCCCCCAAAAAAAAGATATCCCCTAAGGGGCCTCTTATCCAGCCACCTGCCATTTCATGTGCCCCGATAGCTAACTCGGCCGAGGAACGCAAATCACCGGCAAATCCATGTGTCTGGATAGCTAACTCGATCGAGGAATGCCAGCTGCCCTCAATTCCTCTTTCATGCTTTGTCATTCCAGAGGACATTTCATCTGTCCCGATGGCCAACTCGAATGAGGAACACCAGCCACCCTCAATTCCTCTCTTTGTCGTGCAAGAGGACGAATCCCAGCTGCATATCACAGACACGTCTCGTTCCATTCCTTCTTGGTGTCTTGAACCATATTCCCATTCACCCTCTCCCATCCCAATTGAGGAACTACCATTGCCGCCATTACGTTCTGTCCCACTTTCCTGTCTTGTAGCTCACAATGTGTCGCCTCATTCAGGCATGGAACCGGAAGAACTGGAGCCCAGGCCTTTTGAGGACAACCAAGACGTTCGTTGTTTACCGTCTATCCCATCTTGCTGCATTTTTCCTCCCTACTCGGAAGTCTGCAATGATCCTGTGTTGTTGGGTTGGGACACAGGAACAGGCTTTCCTGAGCGCACACCCCCTACCCCCTCCACAATGCTTGACATGCTGCATGGTTCCAATGCCCACGAAGTCTTGTCCCTTTTCCACATGGGTTGCGTTCTTTGCTTCTATCGAACAGGGACGGAAATCTACCACTCGCCTCAGCTCAGCAAAGCTCCAATCTCAAGACCATGTCCTTTTTATTTTCTTGGCCCTCAATATGAAGTCTTCAAGCGCGGTCTCCAGGATGCCACTCCTTCATGTGTAGCGTTCCATCGAGCAATTCTCAGTGAACAAACCTATTCATATTGTGGTCATTGCTACATTGACAAATGCCGATGCCATCGTCCACACTGCCAGTTCTCTCATGCGGATGAGTCTTGCCCCGGGATAGATGATTTGGATGAACGAGAGTGGTATATGCGTCTTCTTTATCTCACTTTCCGACAATGTTCGGTGAGAGACAGATTGGCACCCCAGTTCGGGCACTCTTGTGAGCTCCCAGGTTTGGGTATGGACAACAAAACTGTACAAGAGTGGGGACGTTGGGCAGCACATGTGTCAGCTGAGGGTATGAGACGTGGTACCATCGTAGCAGCTCTGGCATGCCAAGAGCCACGCCTTGGATTGACTGTTGCATAGCAGACACTCTATATCTGTCTTGATACACCTTTTGTGTGTGGCGCTTACCCCCCTCTATTACTTTTGTCTGACAGAATGTTATTACTCCTTGGCTACAACTCTGTTCTCTCCCCCTTTCCATCCGACTGTCCCACTGAGTACTCAACCTAGTTGCTATGTGATACGTTCCTCTATCGCTGTGTCCTATCTTTCACCAGTTGCTGTGCAAACTTGACCATTTGATGGACCCAGGAACCGTGCCTCAGTTGTACGCTGGGTTTTCTGGCGTGGATGTGTGAAGCAGACCATAATAGCGGAGGTATGGACTTCACAAGAGTGCTCACGATGATTCAGGCCATGTTTATAAAATGGCTTTCACAACGCCCCTTATCCCCTGAATCTTCTCACATCTCTCGTGGTGAGTAAAAGGTCAACTTGCTGCCGCTCGTCGACACTTGTGAATTGCTGCCTCTCCCACTCTCTTGGTTGCTGCTCTCCTCTACTCATATCCTCTGCTGCAGTTTGACTAGTTTTGCGTCTCCCATTCCCTCCACCACCTTATCATGCAGTTCGCATTGGCTTCCTTTTTTCCTCATTTCTAACTGTTTCCGATTTTGCGCATATTAACTGGCTTCTGTATTCTTTCCTGATTTCTAACCGTTTCCGATTTTGCGTTTAGCATCTTCTCTGACTTTTGTTGTCCCTGTAAACTTTCTCGTATGTCTTATTTCCTTGTACTTGTAGCCAAGCGCCTCGCCGTGCTTGCTGCCAATACACTCTGGGCCTCTTGGGCCATCTCCCACTACGACCTCAGTCAGACCTCATTAGTCTGGTTTTGTGTGGTTAGTCGTGTGAAATATAAAAGTTGATCCCGACGAGAAAAAATTGGTCCCGACATTATGAATTTGGTCCTGATCTTCCCGATCTGTTATATAAACCCGATCTGACCTTGATCCCCCCTCCTTATCCCTCCTCGTCTCTCTCTAACCATGTCCCAGAGTACGCTTCCATGACAGGTAACATTCCCACCACCCTGACATTTCCTCATAGGCCAGAAGCGTGCATTGTCCCCTGCTGCCAATGCCAGACTGCCCAAGAAATGCCGCTGTGAGGCATCCTCTCCACCACCCGCATCCTCCACACAGCCAATATCCACATCATCCACCCCACCTATTTTTTCTACATCAGACACGTCTTCCACGTCCACATCTTCTGTAGACACGCTGCCAGCAAACGCGTCTTTTCCCTCTATTCCAGAAGTAAGGTGTTTATTTTCAGCTCCTCTATACTCATTGGTTTGCTGTCATATCCATACAATCCCGACCTCCGCTCCGGGCTCCCGGAACTCCAAACTCCGACTTCCGGAGCCCCACTTCCATTCCATCACTTTCTCCTTGCCGACTCCCAAGAGGTTATCCCACCTCCGGCTCGGACACCACCTTTGGTCCGACTCCGGAACATTCCGGGTCCGACCCCAACCTCAACACCTTCCAGACGAGTACGCAAAACCTATGCTCCTGACTCCGGACCTCCGCTCCGGAATCCCGTTCGCATCTCTGTCTCCGGAACCTCCGGTCTTAGCTCCGACCTCGGACTTTGACCCCACCTCCGCTTATACCCATTGTATTGGTTAGCTCATTCCATTTAATTGCCTTTGCCAATATTCCGGAGTTTAACTTCCGAGTTCGGACTTTCCGGACTTACCTCGGACCTTGCAACTATTGCATTGTCCTATTCAATTCCGCTATTCTCCCTCACTCCTATTTGGGCTGCTGCTTCCTTTCTATTCAGTCAGCTAGCCATTCCCCACTCCCAACCTCCTTCCTTCCTCCTTGGGTCTTGGCCCTTCATTCCTCCTTTGAGAAACATCATTGAGTCAAACCCTTGACCCTCGGTGTTGTTCCTCTTTCCATCTCCCTTTGTCTCCTTTCATCCTACCCTCGCTCCTTTTGATTCCGGACCCCTCCTTATATACAATGTACATAGTAACTTGTAACCTCAGTCCGAAATCGACATGAATTCCCCCCAAGAGACTTTCCCTCTGCTAGATCCGAAATTAGGGACCCCTAGGACAACCAGCAATGGCACAGCGCTCCGCCTGAGTCGCTGAGGCCGAGGTCCTTCCACGCTAAGTCTCCGATTCCACTCCGGAGTTGTCCGAATCTGCCCATTCTAACATTTGCGCAGAGCATTACCACACTTGCCTCTTCAACAACGGTTCACGGGTCAAGATTCATTGTCGTTGGGGTCATTCAGCAAAAACCCGTTGTCACACCCTACAGGGGGGGAGGGTGTAAGTCTTTGTCCGTTGTGTTTAGTTTTCTCTGTTGACTTTTCCAGTCTTTATGGAGTTTTTACTTGCAGATACTACGGGGACTGCATTGGTTGAGGTCGCTAAGACTGATCGCAGCCTACGCCCAAAGGATGCTGAGATTGGGGATGTGCTCTGCGTCGGTGCCTGCAAGGTGATGTGAGATATTTGTTGAGCATATGCATATCTTTATTCCTTCTCGTAGCGGCACAAGAATGGCAACTGTTTGATTTCGTATGCCGATCGTAGTACATATCGCTATTGGTCCATCCGATTGCAGCGCTGGATGCACTTTGGGTTTTCGAACCCTAGGGCATTCAGGGCCATGAAGAATAAGGATGGGCAGCTGGACTGTAATCCATATACCAGGTTTACGCCAGAAGTGTCTGGGTATGCACGCTCTCTGCCTGTCATGATGGAGACTCTGCAATGTCAGGGCACACCCGCCTGACCCGGTACCCCGCCAGTCCACCCTTCCTTACCCCCTCCCCCTTTCCCTTCTTCCCCCTCATCCTCCCCTCCTCAGTTTCTCCTTATCTTACTTCCCCTTTATTCTCTCTTTATTCTACATGGACGACTTTCTCTGTATCAATGTACAACTGACCCATCTGCAGCGCGCCCACCATGTACCCGGCCCGGGCACCTCAGGCGACTTCCCGCTGTGCCCAGCACGCGCGCCTGCACCGGATACCCTCGGGATCTCCCATGGAGACACCCGGGTGGTTACGGCTGTGTGCGAGGGTGACGTGGCATCCGTCATGTGATCCAAGCCACATGTATATAAACGAACCTGAAGTGGGAACCGAAGAAGTAGCCTTCTTCTCAACTTTCCACTTCAGGTAAGTAGTACAATATTTCTCCTTTAATAATAATAACAACTTTCCACTTCAGTCTAAGTGGCCAGGGACTACTGTCCCACATCGGGCCTGTCAGTACGCACGCCCGATCCGCCCCCCGCCAGGCTCTCGGTCCCGGATGCTATACCCGGACCCCCTCGACCCCGGACGAGTCCTGACATGCAACAATGCAGTAAGTTTGCTTCTAATCCTTCCCTGGTTAATATTTCCCATCTTTCTCTCAGCTGCCCACCAACGTTACTCGATAGCTTGGGAAGGGGACCCATCGGGTTGGAGAGAAGTCCAAGGCGAATTGTTGGTGCTCAATACTGATCCACCCCAAATGACGTATTGCCTCAATTGCCAAGTCTTGTGAGTGTCTCTTTTATTCAATCTTCGTGTGCTTATGACCTCTATAGCACCCACTGTGGATCCGAGTGTAGCTGCCATCCTCATAGCAAGCCTGTGTCAGTGTGGTCTGGAATATTCCAATTACACGGAGATGAGACCACGGAAATTCATATGTGTGGAGCAGTAAGGAATTTGTGTCTCCCATTTGATCATTGATTCACTCCTCTTAGTTTGCGGATGTCTCGACGGGACAGGGTGCCACAGCGGAGGAGTCGCTTGCTGCCTGGATGGAGGAGGTGGTTGAGGTCACAAGTTGCATGTGTGGTTCATGCAAAGTGACGACCAGTCTTCAGGTGATGGACGTTTCAGCGAAAATCCAAGGGCCCAAAGGTGTCAACCAAGAGGGTCGATGCATTGTATGCCCGTTCCATCTTGTTCGCTAATGTGTTCACTTGTCACACCATCTTGTGCGCTAACGTCTTCCCTTGTTCCCACCATCTTGTTCGTTAACGTGTTTGCTTGTTCCCAATGCATTACGTTGCTCTGTATCTATTATCTTGCTCTTATATGACATGTTTATGTTTCTAGAATGGGTGAACCATATCCATCTAACACGGTGTCGTCTGAGCACTTCAATTTCCCTCGTGTCTGCTGCACATGTGGGTTTTTCTCAGGCCTTGCTTTGTGTCTTGCGGTATTTTCAGGTGTTCTTCCTTGCTTCTTTGGTACGTTGCTCTTGTTGGAGTAACAACAACTTGTTCCTCACCAACTGGATCCACCTGATCCATCGTTTGTACTATCCATTCCTTCTCATGTACATACTGTTTTGATCTCTTTTCCCTCAGTTCTTCGTATTGGAGACTTAGGTCAGTATCAGAGTTACTAGGCAGTACCTTACTTTGCACTGTAGCTACTGTTTATAGGTTAGCACTCGCCATGTAATATGAGTTCTTCGTACTTGAGCTACCATTTATAGCTGGCTCCCACTGTCGAGTCTCCTCTTTGTTCACGTCTTATTGGATGCTTAGGCCTTTGGCCTCTGAGCCTGCAGTTCGCGCTTTGCACAGTTCTCTACCATCTCCATCCCAGCAGTGGTGGCAGCTGTCACTGCGCTAATGTGCCCGTTGCTCACAAGCGATACCTATTGTCCCTGAATTTTACCTACTTCCAAACTACGGCTGTATCTTCATCTTATTGTATAAATGAGAATTTGTCAAATTTGATCGTTGTAAAGAAAATAGGGTTGCAAGAGCACCATTCCACTGTGTGCATAGTGGCAGGATTTATAGGATAGCTTCCCCATCTTCTTCCACCCTGATCCTCTCAAGGATTTGGTATGAAGCATAGGCATCGATTGCGGCATCTGATATTTATGATTAGCCATTGAATCAGTGGATAATGATTGACTCACATTCCAGTTGCTTTTCGGATAGAACTGGTGCACTCCAGCCACTGTGAAAGTTGTTACTGTGTTTTTCTATCCGCCGATCTAGATATACCACAGCCAGCTTCTGCATCCCAGGTTGTTGGTTGAGAGCCTTGGTCTGTTGCCACCTTTTCGGGTGTTCTTCAAGGGTGATGCTTCCAATGCCCATCGCATTCGAGACTCCCAGACCCCAAACCTCGCGCACCATATTTATGTCAGCTATAGTGACCGCTGTTAGTTATTTTTTTATAGTAAAACTATCAACTTGCACTGGATGCCAACTCCGAATTTCATGATATCCTCTGCAAGGAGGATTTCCTTTACTTTCCGAGGGCCTTGAGGATATTAATATCAAATATAGGTTGGTGGCTAAAGAACTCACAAGTACGAGTGCATATTTGATACACTATTACCCCTGATGATTGGGCAATTTGAATGGTCCTGATGCGTGGTGGCATCAGGCCAAAAAATTCCCATATCCATTGGAAAACACTGGCTTGCCAGCCCACTGGACCTTCCTCCTGTGTCCATTCTAGGTCCATGGATATCTCGCTGTTTTGGGTCGTCAGTGCAGACGCCCGGGTTGCCGTTTTTCTTACCTCTCATTCCCGAACAATCTTTGATATTCTTGCTCGAACTGGGCTTCACTTTGGCAGTAGGAAACTCCCAATGGGAGTTTGTAACTAGCCTTCAGCTTTTCTAGCTGGGTGAACCTTTCCCCTAATTCCTTTTCTGTCTTCATTCGTAGCTGTTGGGCAGTTTGTTTCACGTCTGCCAATCTTCTTGTCATTGCATGGATGCGTTGCCAATGGTCGAATGTGCTCTCTGATGCCATTCTTTTCAAGCAGTCTTCAACAGAGTTTTCGAATTGTAGGAAGGCCATATGTGATCCCGATGCATATTTGATCCCAACGCGTCAAATCCCGACACGTTCTATATTTGATCCCAACACATCAATATAAAGCTTAAACGTTAATGTCACAAATGTATTTGAGCCATTTTGCTCCCATATTGCCAATTCTTGATTGGGAAATCATCGATGCATGTTTCTTTGTATGGTTGGTAAAAAGAAGACAACATTCTTCCATAGAGATACCTCTGAGTTAACGCTATTTGACATAACACCGACATATGATGAATTTTCCTCATGTCCAATCAATCCCAGTCATCGTAAGGGATGGATAACTCCTCGTATGGTGAAACCAACAGGAGCGTCAGACATATATTGACGGTATAGACATTCTAGTCATACTGTGACAAGTCATAATCCTGCCACGGTGCCAAATCTTCCGCATCTATATTCCAATCTTCTTCCTCATGTTGTTCCTCGCTATGTTCCCCACCATGTTCCTCACCACGTTCCTCACTGCATTCCTCCCTCTTCTTGGTGTTGCTAGTTTTCTTCCTTTTCCTGGCACCAGTCCCCACCGAAGCCTTCCTTTTCTTCGACCCCTGTGTACTATAGTCGGTGCCCGATTGTGATTGATGAATACTTAGTACTTATCAGGCTCCTCCTTGTTGTCCTCTATGGTTTCCTTGCTCTTTTTTTTCACCTTGAAACACAGTTAGCTAGGGTATGCATATAGCCTCATGATTACCTCCGATCTTCCCCCCAGGTGCAGCCATCCTCCCTCGGCTAAACAGACGATGCCGTGCCTCTTTCACTCTCTCCTTGGCTCTTGCTTCCCCTTCTGCTATTTCTGCAGAGATAGACGCTTGGGAGCTGGACAGAGGCGCGTCTGTAGACATTGGGTGACAAGATGATGTCACGCGTCATCTTGTCACCGTTATCCCTCCCATTCACCTCCACGATGCCAAGCATGGCCTATGACCTCTATAACCAGGTTTCAATTAACCTTATGGGACGAATGAACCAGATTGAGGAGATTCTGGCTGTTGAACACTCGGATCATGTAGACAACCTACACGAAGTGCTCACACGCCTCCGTGACAAACTCAACATGAGTCCATTGTCATTTTGAGAGCATTTTCACAAAATTCCATAGACAATGGACCACCTCCTTGGTCCCTGCAATCAACACGAGGATGAGGGTGCACAAGATGCACATGAGGACCAGCCCAGCACAAGTCGTGCCCAACAGCCAGTGAGTTCTTCGTTACCTTTGATCCTTCTTTAACCATTTCTAGTTTGCATACGATATGGAACAAATGCAAGACTATGCTGCCAATGGCCCAATGCCAATCAATACCCTCCATGATGAAAGTTGGTTTGTCGCCAAGACGCTTCTTTATTCCCTTAATGCGAAGAACAAATTGAAGCGGCGCAGTCTCTTGGAGATCAATTCGCTTCGTATGCGAATCGGGATAATGGGTATCCCTATGCTTGGTCAACACGAATGGGTGAGACATCACTCTCCATCCTCCTCCTTGATCTGAATTTGGTTGAAAGCGTTCTCTGTTTCAAGTCCCTACTGAGACAGAGGCTACTTTTAATTCTGAAATCACGTCCATATTGGCCCAAGATGACCCATTGTCACAGTTTGACAAGATTGTCGAAGTGAGTCCCCTTCCCAACTTGCGATCCCTCTTGATCATTTTCCTAGCTTCGAAGGAAATGTTTGCATCAAGGATCACTTCAACGCTTTTCCCTTGATGTTTTAGAGTCTCTCCTCGTACTTGTAGAGACAGCGGACTACATCACAAGGGAGGATTCTCACATGCCCATCTCACCTACGTTCGAACATGTCCTGCGCTCGCATTTTTCTTCGGAAAACCCCCACAAGCATTCATATGACTCTTGCCACCTTCCAAAGGAAATTACAGCCACGATGCATTGGCTTAATTCATATTTCTATGTCAGTAAGTTGCACAACTAATGATGTCTAATGGACATTCTCGTTAGTGGGGTCCTATTGTTGTCCTCGCACCACCCTTCCATATCACTCTCTATCGTAGTACGGGATTTTCGAAACGGTTTGGGAACCCTGAAATCGACATTTGGATTGCCTTGTGCAACCATGACGGATGCACACTTGTAGATGATCGAAAAGCAGGTGCTATATATGCGCTCGAAAAGTTGATGCGCTTGGCCTTTGACCGAGATGTTGCGAAATATGCTCGTGAATTGGCAATCAAACTCCACTCCTACGACCTCGCTACTCGTGTTAAACGTCGTCATGGACGTGACAGAAATGCTACTAACCGATGGGAGGCTGCTAACTGCCCTGTGGCGTCAGGCTAGCTGCTTCATGCCGCTGCATTCGACAGACTCATTGCCTCATGTTGGACAACAAGCAGTGGTTTCAATGTCTCACCGTGTTTCACCATTTCACTGCACTGCTACACGTTTGCCCTTGTTATTAGCCCACTTATACCGCTTTACAATGTCTCCCTAAGCGCCTCAACACCTTGGATGTACACAGGTATCATGCATAAGACTCGTAATTCTATCACACCTATGTCCGTAAAACTTATACATGAATCGAGACAGTCCTCAGCATCATGTGCTGAGTGGCAACAATGATGCGTCGTGTAAAGCTGTTCGGCCCACAGTGTGTGTGTGTGTGTGTGAGTTCTGGATATTTAACGTGTAGGCTGCCTGAATAGGGCACCAAGGGCACAGATCATGACAATCTGAAATTATGTACAAATAGAGAAATTAAAGCGTGGTTAGCGTCGGAATTCTAGTGAATTCCTAGTCGTCTCCGAGGGTGAGTGTACAGGGGTGTGGTAGAAACAGATGCCGGCTCCTCGTATTGTTGGCCAGACGAATGCCTTCGTGCCTCTTGATGCTTTGGAGACAGGAAAACCGCACCTGAGAATGTTGGCCAGACCAACTCCTTCATGCCTCTTGGTCTTGTGGAGAACCGTGGAGAACCGCACTTTGGGAACGAAAAGGGAGCTGTTAGATGCCCACATGGGAGCCGTGTGTTTTAGAAACCACCCAACGTTATCGCAAATGGTGGAGAGGAAAAGAAAAGACACCCAACTAGTTGCTGGGAGCACGATGAAAGGAAAATGGAAGATGGTGGAAAAGGTGGCACAGAAAGGCCAATGCAGGATAGCTCAACGCATAACTGCCATCCACACCGTTATCCATGGTGGCAAAGGAGAACCTCTTAGACCCAACTAACCACATTTGGCACCAGGGCTCTAGACCAATGGCAAGGTGGGTTCTCGTCCTAGAGGGTTCGGCGTGCTGTGGTAACGAGCGTTGAGTCTCTTGCCATTTTCTTGGGGAGCATTAGGGCTCCTTGTGGATGATCGCTGTGAGCATTCTGTCATTCCTCGATCGTGCAATGCTTTGAGGAACTCACGTGGTCTAAGGCGAGTTACTCGCCTTAACCCATGTGACTACAGTGTATTTGTATTTACTGTTGTTTAATGTTCAAGACTAATCGCGGGGCAACGATCAGATGCTGCAACTTCTCCTGCTCGATCAGACCCCGCTGCGCCTGTCTTCTCGCCCCTTTTCCTCTTTCACAAGTTGCTGCACAAACCTGACCATTTGATGGACCCAAGAACTATGCTGGGTTTTCTGGCGTGGATGCGCGAAGCGGACCATACCAGTGGAGGTATGTACTGGACTTCACGAGAGTGCTCATGACAAATCAGGCCATTAAAAGGGCTTTCACCATGCCCCTTCCTTATTGTCTGCTCACGTCTGTGAGTAAAAGGCCAACTTGCTGCCGCTCATGGAACTCACACTCATGAGTTGCTGCCTCTCCAGGTTGCTGCTCTCCTCTTGCTCATATCTGCTGCTGCAGTTTGACTAGTTTTGCGTCTCCTGCCCCCTCCCCTTTCACCACCTTATGATGCAGTTCGTGTTGGCTTCCATATCCTTTTTTCCAACCATTTCTGATTTTGCGCATATTAATCGGCTTTCCTGATTTCTAACCATTTCCGTATTATGTATAGCACTCTGGTTTCCTTTGTGTCCGCTGCACAGAAACTCTCCTTGACCTCGCGTACAGCATACCTACTTATGCCCTTTCAAATGCTGATTTTTGCGTCTGCTCAGTTTGTTTTTTCTCATCATCTCTCGGTATTTTCTAGTGTTGGCTTTTGCTGCCCTTTCATATCGGTATGTAATGTTCTTTTCTTTTCTTCGCATCCTGCTGGACGCTTTGGCCTCCATGCCTTTGGCTTCAATGCCATCAGCCCTTGTGCCATCACGCTTACTGTTGCGCTTCGGCCTATGTGCCATCTTTGCACCTACCGATGCGTGTTCACCTCAGCTTTTTGCACTGATTCATCTGCCATTTTTCTTTTTTTATCTCAGTCTTTTTGTCTTTTCTGACTTTTTATTTTTCGTTAATAGTTTGACTGTTCAATTCCGATTGTAAGTATTTGGTCTTACTAAGGGTGAAGGCGTTGTGACCTTCAGTGGGTAGGATCCCATTTACAACTTTGGTAATAGCCTCTCTCTGTTCTTTCTTCGATCTTTGCTTGCATCTGTATTTTTTGCGTTACCCACCACCATTGGAGGACTATCTCATGATGTCTCTCATCCTCATCGCGGACCACAGCCTGCTTGGTTCCAGGCCGCATGCTGAACTTTCCGGCGCAGATGTGCAGAGCGGAACAGTCTCAGCTGTGGTGCGGTCTAAAATCTAACATGCCAACAGGAATGTCTGCATGCTTAAAAGGGCGCTCTGACCTATGCCTCCTGTTCCCCAGCCATTGCCAGCCCGTTCTTCCTCGGTGAGTAAGAATACTTCAATTCAGCCTTGGTCTGAAATCGCTGCCATCGCCTAACAACCTTCCTTGCCTACTTCCAGTATTTATGGCCCTTTCACGCACTATTCATCTATCGGAGATCTTGTGATCATACTATGTCCCAGAATGTCGACACCCAAGCCGCAGCCACCCAAAGCATGCCAGCCCCAAATGTGCAAGATGCCCCTCCCATCGTCGAAGATCCGATTCTCACAGCGCTGGAGCAAGCCATTGGGCTTGACGATGATTCGGCCCTCCTTCGAGACCTTGACGAGCTCGTTGCCGCATTTGGCTGTCGATCAACCTGGGAGACGCCTGCCAGCGACTCCTCCTCAGAGTCCCATCGTTCAGCAGCCAAGAACGCGCCGAAGCGTTCAGACGCTACACTGCACACCTCGAACAATCAGTCAGATCCAGAGAAGACGCCATCGCCTGGGGGGAATGTGGAAATGCTCATGCTGATCAGTCAAGCAGCCGGCTTGATGCTCCCAATCAGACCAGTGAGGGACTTCACCGAGACAGGGTCAGCCCCCTTTCTACACTCACCTGCCGACGTCGAGCAGACAAGATGACGACGAATTGCGGGGCGCCGCCAAACGACTGCAAGAAGTTGCAGATGACCATGACCCACGATATGCCTGGAACTGGGAACTCCCTGGGGGAGGTGCACCCTGGGATGTTGATGCCCTACTCACTGCAGCAGAAAAGACCCAACATCTCCGCAATGTGTACAACCTCGACGCCAAGGCCGCTGTACGAAGCCTCCTTGCCCAAGGGCATCTGCCACCTTTCCCCTGCAGCTTGTGGTGCAACCTCCTCTGCAATCGACACATCGACCTCACCAGCATTGTCAAAGATCACAACGCTATCGCTCCACAATACACCGAGGCCATTGAACTCGGCAGCGGCGCTGAACTTACGTTCAACAAGATCAATGCCAAGGGGAAAGCTAAGATTCGGACGCATGGGGAATGGATATTGGGCTACGAGAAATATAAGTGTGTGGTTCTCTGGGCCTTCCCACACCGACGCCACAAGCTTGACGTCTACTATGGACACATGCTCGACAAATTCTCGGTCTGTATCAACCACACTGCCGTCATCGCGTACGACTCAGCTGTCAGGAAGTTTGTACCAGAGCGCAATCACTTATCCTTATCCAACATCCATCTCTTCGGCGATATCGCCTTTAAACACCTCAATGCAGGAGGATCTGCCCGAGGGCCTCCCGATGGATTTGCTGATGGTAGCAAGAGCAGGAACAAGCAAGCCAAGAGGTCAGGAGGATCAACACCGATCTGTGGACAGTTCAACACAAAGCAAGGATGCACCTTCACCCCATGCAGATTTAGACACTGCTGCCGTAATTGTGGAGGAAACCATCCCCGATACCAGTGCACCAAAGAACCGGCAGAAAAGGCCAGCACCTGATGACCCGCCATCCAGCCACGAACATTATGGTAAACAACCACGGTACATGCGCTTCCTCTTTGCCCGTAATGATTGTGGACGGACTCCCTCAGCAACGTACACTGAGAACTCCCCAGCTATTCCCTCTGTACCACTGAGCGAGTACAAGTATAAAGGCATTTCAGATACCATTTCCAACTATCCTCACCTGTTCAAAGTTGTCACACCAATTAATGTGGACCGATTCGAGATGTTGCTCAAGGGCCATCCAAACCACGAGCTCGTTGATTGGCATTCTGGGATGCCTGGCCTCGATACTGAATCCGTTACATTATCACCAGCTTCTGAGTAACTGGTGTCTATCCTGTCAATTCAAGTGTCATCCAGCCTGAAAAACTCGCACCAAGCATTGAACATTCCACCCAAGGAGATCTTCCTCTCCCTCTGGCCTCACCTGTTAAGCATGTTATGCACTTTCATGGTCAGTTGATGTCTTGAATATACCAATGCAATGGCACGC